>NC_056679.1:96489502-96800752 GCF_018350215.1 Panthera leo
CCTCACAGGAACCACAAACCATAAAACTATAGAAAAACTACACAAAACACAGAAAGGAACTCAGGCTTAACTCAAAAGAAAGTCAATAAATCTCAACGAAAGCGAGTATGAGAAAAAGAAAGGATCGGAGAACTACAAAAACAACCAGAAAACAAACAAAATGATAATATATACATACCTATAAATAATTACTTTAAATATAAATGGAATAAATGCTTCAATCTAAAGACACAGTGTGACCGAATGAATCAAAAAACAAGATCCATCTGTATGCTGTCAATAAGAGATTCACTTCAGACTAAAGACACATAAGCTAAAAGTGAAGAAATGGAAAACGATATTCCATGCAAATAGAATGTAATAAAAGCTGGGAAAGCCATACTATTATCGGACAAAATAGACATTAAAATAAATACTGTAACAAGAGACAAAGAAGGCCATTACATAATGATAAAGGAATCATTCCAACAAGAGGATACAACAGTTGTAAATATTTATGTACCCAGCATAGAGGTACCAAAATACTGAAATGGAGAAATTGACAGTATTACAGTAACAGTAGGGGAATTTAACACCCCCACTTACATCAACGGATGGATCATCCAGACCAACAAGGAAACAGTGACTTTTTTTTTTAAATATATGAAATTTACTGTCAAATTGGTTTCCATACAACACCCAGTGCTCTTCCCAAAAGGTGCCCTCCTCAATACCCATCACCCACCCTACCCTCCCTCCCACCCCCCATCAACCCTCAGTTTGTTCTCAGTTTTTAAGAGTCTCTTGTGCTTTGGCTCTCTCCCACTCTAACTTCTTTTTTTTTTTTTTTCCTTCCCCTCCCCCATGGGTTTCTGTTACGTTTCTCAGGATCCACATAAGAGTGAAACCATATGGTATCTGTCTTTCTCTGTATGGCTTATTTCACTTAGCATCACACTCTCCAGTTCCATCCACATTGCTACAAAAGGACATATTTCATTTTTTCTCATTGAAACAGTGACTTTGAATGACACATGATGTGGCTTTGAAAGACTCAAATGTTCAACATATACATAAAAAGATATTCATTTTCACTCATCAGGGAAAATGCGAATCAAAACCACAACGAGATGTTACCTTATACCAGTTCTCATGGCAAGTAACAAAAAGAAAAGGAATAACAAGTGTTGCTGATGATGTGGAGAAAAGGGACCCCTTGTGCACTGTTGGTGGAATGTACATTGGTGCAACCACACTGACAAGTAGTATAGTGGCGCCTCAAATATTAAAAAGAGGGGGTGCCTGCGTGGCTCAGTCAGTTAAGCATCCGGCTTCAGCTCAGGTCAGGATCTCACGGTTTGTGGGTTTGAGCCCACATCAGGCTCTGTGCTGACAGCTCAGAGCCCGGAGCCTGCTTCAGATTCTGTCTCCCTCTGTGCCCCTCCCCAGCTCATACTCTGTCTGTCTCTCTCTCTCTCTCTCTCTAAAAAATAAACATTAAATTTTTGTTTAAATTACAAATAGAAATACCATATGCTCCAGTAATTCCACTACTGGTATTTACCCAAAGGAGGAAAAAAAAACCTCACTGATTCAAAAACAACAACAACAAAAAAAAAAAACAAAAAAACAATACATGCACCCTGTTTATTGCAACATTATTTACAATAGCCAAGATATGGAGGCATCCATTTATAGATGAATGCATAAAGAAGATGTTGGAGGTATTTATTTATTTATTTATTTATTTATTTATTCATTCATTCATTCATTCATTCAGATAAAATGGAACATTAGTTAGCCAATGAAATCTTGCCATTTGCAACAATATAGATGGACCTGGAGCTTATTATCCTAAGTAAAAAGAGACCAAGACAAACACCATATTGTTTCACTTATAGGTGGAATCTAAGAAACAAACCAAATAAAAACAGTCCTCTAAATTCAGTGAGCTGATGCTTACCATTGGGGAGGTGGTTGTGGGGATGGGAAATTAGATTAATGGGATGAAGACTTCCAGTTACAAAACAAGTAAGTTGGAGAGATGCAAACTGCAGCGTAGGAAATACAGTTAATAATATTGTAATAACACTGTATGATGACAAATGACTTACCGTGGTGAGCACTAAGTAATATATAGAATTTTCAGATCAGTACATCCGAAACTAATATAACACTGTTGATCAATTATTCTTTATAATGAATTTAAAATGAATTAATTAATACAATTGTTAAATGCACCACATGATACTTGAAAAACCAGAATGAGTATAATTCTGCTAAAAATCTCTGATTATAATTGTCCAGATATAGTTGCAGAACATACGTACTTCAGTTGCAAAGGGCCATATAGCTCTTATAATGGCATTTTTCAGACATGTTACTATGACAACGTATCTGGATGGCTTGCTTTTTTTTATCCTGTAGGGTAAAACTTATCTCAATCAGTCAATGGCATTTATTTACTCATTCGATATGTATCAATGTTCTACTTAATGCCAGCCATTGGGAAAATTCTACAGAACAAAAGGGAAGTAGTCTCTGCTTTGGCAGGAATACTAACTGCTTACAAAGACAGCTATTAAACTAATATAGAAAATTGTGCTATACAGTTACAAATGATAGTAGGAAAATAACAGGGTACTGTGAGAGGAAATGATTTGGAAAAACTCATTAAATTGAGGTGCAAGTCATTTTAGCATAGGTAATATGGAAATCTTACTGATGCTCAACATATGTGAAATTTTACCCAGAGTTATCTCAGGTCAAACACTAGATTAGCCATTATGCTGTGATCAGAATGCTTTTGTGTGTTTCCAATATTTCAGGATTTCTACCAAGATCCTTGGTTGCACAATATCATCTATATCAGCAATTTTCGACTTGCCCTCTATCCTAGCACTCATGATGGATGATGGTGATTACTAATATATTTGGATTTATTTCTACCAACTTTTGTGTGCTTCCTTCTTACTCTGCTTGTTCTTTGATTCTCTTTTCTAATTTCCTGTACTCTCTTGTATTGATCGAACTTTCTTTATTAGCTTTTTCCCCTCTACTGGTTTAGAAGTTATGTTTTATATCATTTTTGGGGTTAACTTTAAATTGTGAACATGTATTTGTGACTTAACCAACCTGAAGTCAGTATCTGTAATGCCAAAGAGTACAAGCATTTTAGCTACCTGTAACTTTCATCACCACTGCCAAACACCCACATGTACATATACATACAACCACACACAATATGTATATTCACAGTAGGTATATTTTTTGCATTGCACCTATACCTTCTCTGTCATTCAAGGCAGTTTATCAAATGAAAGTTAGAATATATCAGAGCATCCTAGATTCTACTGCCATTTGTAAAATTAAAAAAAAAAAAAACTTAGTAAACCATTCCAAGTATGTATTCCTTAACTTTATAACTGGTGACACCTCAAATAATTAGTCATAATTCACCACAAGTGTTTAATTTCTATTGGGTTAGGTTAATTGTATTAAAAACACAACCCATCTCGATGATACAGACTGCATGAGTTTAGATTCTCTCCCAAAAGTTTTGTGACCAAAGATCTTCTTTCACTCATAGATTCAGGCCAGAACAACCTAGTTCTGCAACAACCATACCATATGGCCAATGCCAAAAAGATGGTTGCTCTGCTGCATTCTGGAAATTTAGTCTTTATCACTGGGAGAGAATGAAGCAGGGCTGTAAACTGGAGGGTATTTCAGCGACATTGATCAAAGTTAACATGTATAACTCCCATTGCATTCAAGATGTCTATGTTTTATTAGATATATTAGAAAATGAAAAATAAATAAATAAACAAATAAAGTCCTATTAGATACAGTAGGCAAAAATACATGTAGAAAACTAGGTCAAATAGGTAAAAATACATGTGGAAATGCCTCCTGGCTTCATGTAATTTTAACCCAATTCCTTAGAAGGTGATTTAGTGACACATATGTACTAATCAAACTATTCAGGGAGTCTATTTACAGGGATTTTATTTACATATTCGATTAAGCATAAGAAAAGATTCAAATATGTGTATGTTCTAATGCGGGCTCTACCACTTATGACCTGTATGACCTTCAAGTAGTGATAACATTTCAAGTTTTAGTTTTTATATCTCTAATCACATCTATGTTTCACATGATCATGTCTATGAAAAATGAAGTAGAGAAAAGTGATGTAAAGTGTGTGTGTGTGTTGAAAAATCTGGTGTGATACCTAGCAAAGGTCAGACAAACAATAAATGAAACATTTTTGCATAAAAGACATTGCACAGGGGATGCCTGGGTGGCTCAGTGGGTTAAGTGTTCCACTCTCAATTTTGGCTCAGGTCATGATCTCAGGGTTCAGGAGACTGAGCTCCCATCAGGCTCTGTGATGACTGTGTACAGCCTACTTGGGATTCTCTCTCCCTCTCTCTGCCCCACCCTCACTTGCAATGTCTCTCTCTCACGCGCTCTCTCTCTCTCTCTCTCTCAAAATAAATAAATAAACGTTTAAAAAATGAAAATAAAACCAAAATCCATTACATAGGATCATAATCTATCCTGACTGAGCTATAACATTTAAACACTGTCACTGAGACATACTCTTGGAGCAATTACAGTACCCGTACAATTCAGAACAACTTTCTGATAGACACTAATCAAATACGTAAATCCTATTACATAACTTTGGAAGACATTTTAAAAACTGAATTATTTAGACAATAGCTAAAGCACGGTATCTGAAAAAAAAAAAAAAAAAAAAACAAAACCTTCCATAAAATCCACCAATTGAAATTTTCAGAAATACTACCTTTATCAACATCATATTTGCCATATGAAACTTTCATGTGCATCCTCACATACCCTTAGATGTTACCCATAGTATAAATGTTGACTTAGCTCATCTAAGTCATCACGGAAGCATGGAAAAGCTCCAACTAATTAAAGGATATATGAGGTAAATAAAAGACATAGATCCTATATTACCATTTTATTTCAAAATTACTTATAAGTATCACCAGCTATAGAAGTTTGAAACAGAATAAACATGTCAAACATTAGATATAAGTTGATGCTATTATGTAAGAAAGCAGAATATATCTGGAAACTATATAATGGTGGGGATATAGGAGAGAAAAAAATGGATTTTCTTACTAAACTGAAGATGGAGATGATAGAGAAATAAATTCATCTAGGAGGCTCAGTGAAATTTTGTGAAATACACTTTGCCCATACACCATAGCATGTTTACAAACCACCGAGGAAAAAACATCATCTTCTGACTGCTCCTTTACTCTTTTCCTGAGAATGAACGTGGAGACTAAGTGTCTTGTCCAGACTCACTTTAGGGAAATATTTTATATCCACTTTTACAGATATAATTAAAAAGATGTAGAAATGGGACACCTGGGTGGCTCAGTCAGTTGAGTGTCTGACTCTTAATTTCAGTTCAGGTCATGATCCCAGGGTCATGGGATCTAGCTCCATTTGGGCTCTATGCTGAGCGTGGTGCCTGCTTAAGATTCTCTCTCGCCCCCACCCCCTCTCGAATTAAGAAGAAAAAAAAAATAAAGGGTAGAAGCATACAAGATTAACTTTTTACTTTGAAATGGTGTGTACGTTTCCCCTAAATGGAAATACCTGCAGAGTTTAGTGAGACTTGGTTCTGAGTACTGCTTTAAAATCTGTCATTATCCTAAGAGAAGCTAAGAAGACATTCATTTTCAAACAGAGACTCTACTTAGTTACTTAAAACCTAAGAAGACAACAAAAAAGATGAAAATTTAAAGAACCTCGTGGGGCTGGCAAACTTAACCACTAGTTCAGCCATATTGTATGGACTGAGAAGAAAGAAAACCTGTCAGTTGACAGGAAACAGGATGTTCCTTTGCCCTCCCAGAGTATCTACACGCAGAATTGGGAAGCACTGACCAAGAAGCTCAGCACTGCCTGGGTGTTCCTCCAGTTCTTTCAAATCACTGATGTCAGTCCCCTCAAATCATCTAGTTCCTGGATGAAAGCTAACAGCGAAGACATCAACAGTAGAACTTATTTTATCCTTACTGATATGTTTATATTTCCTTTTCATTCCTAAAAACTAATTGCATACTGTAACATTTAATCACAAATTACATGAAGATAAAGTAAAACAAAAATACATTCTCTTTTATTGTAATATGTGTGTTTCATTTTATTCAAATCCAACAGGACTTGTTTTTGTTTTGTGGTCAGCGAAGCAGACCAAACCATTTCCAAGGAAATATAACAAGGGATTATTTGTCATCTCATGTAATAAAATGATTTCCAAACCACAATAAGGAAAACAATATGATTTAGAAATAAATATCATGTGACAAAAAATGTTAAGTAATGTTTCAAAATAGACTTGGGTATATGTACATATACATGCATACTCAGGTACATGTACTCAGTATACTTCAGTGAGTACTACAAATCAGTGGAAACTTTATCGATTATGGAAGGAAAAGTAAGGGACATTCTCATTTCACATAACACATTATTTCCAAATCAACAGGAGGTATAAATGAACAAAAGAGGCAAATAAACAAACAAAAACACAAAAGACAGGGATAATATATAAATAATAACCCTATGAACTTAAGGTTTTGATGAGTTGAATAGTACAATCATTGAACTTCACAAAATAAAATTTATTGATAAACCTGAGAAAAGGAATTTGAATAATATGGGACTATCTGCTACACTTTTGTCTACCTGGCTAACAGTTTTAATATGTAAAGAGTTTATAAAAATTAATAAGAAAAAAAATGATTTGACAACATCAGAAATCATCTCAGCTATGTATTTCATTTCTATAAAATAGGGGATTATAGGAGTATCCTATTGTTTATAGGGGTCTTATGAGGATCAAGCAAATCAATAAAAGTAAAACCCTCAGAATGGTGCTTGGTGTTCACTAAATGTTAGGGAAAAAAAACCTTGTCAATAGATTCACAGAGAAAACCCACAAAAGTACAAGAGATGGTAAGTGAGAACTGTTTAGCCATACTACTAAAAAATATAGAAATAAAATAAAAAGAAATTTAAATTCCAATAATATAAGATGACTTTACCATAAAAGTTATGTTTTGAAATAAAGATGTGTAGTGTAACCAAGGCACTTCGCAACAGATACTCCCAGCCAGTTTTACCGAACACATGAATTAAACACCATTTTTCTGAAAAGCAGTTTGGTAGTATTTATCAAGCATATTTTAAAAAAATATGTATTACCCTAAGGAAACGGTCATTTTAAAAAAACGCAGGCAAGATATATACCCAAGGTCTATCATATTTGCATTTATTTACAATAAGAAATTATGTGGATGCTTAACAAGAGGGAAATTGTTGCATCCAAGGAGATGATGATTTATAGAATAGTATGCTTTTGTTAATATCATATTTACTTCAAGACATGTGGAAGTATAATTACTTTCATTTATATACATTTCTCCATTCATTCAACTATTTATTATGCTAACGGAGTATATATTATGTAGCAAAAAAATATGTATCATACTACATACATAAATACTAAAACAATAAATATTAAAGGAAGGCACTATAGAAAGTTAACAGACCTTATTCTTAATATATAAGGAATATGTAAAATTTTAATTTTCTCCTTTTTTAAATTTTCTACTTTCAATAGTAAGAAGGCATAACTTCTAAAACTCTTTCTTTTTAACCTTTCCAACTAGCAACATATTAATATATGTAGCTATTAAAAGCCAAAGTTAAAGCCTAGAGATATCTGAGTCAGACTATGCTCTGTGCATTGTTTATAAGATCAGCTCCTCAATTTGTAAATCAATAAGTGTAAGCTGAGTTGTTTTGAGCTTTTCCTTGGGCTTTGCTATTGCACTGGAGTATAACTAGGATTGTTTAAAAACATTGATTTAAGACCCTGAGTTTTAAGAGTAAACAAAAAATCAGTCTTACAGATTTATTTTAGCTTGTCACCTCACATTCCGAACTGGAACTATACCAATCTGAGAAAAAATAAACATACAGATTTGTCTTTTAAAGATCAGATGTCACCCCCCCCCCCCAAAATAGTTAGTATTTGGTAATTTTTACTGCAAATAAGAATCCTCCCATTCCTACCTCATGTTAATGAAGACAAAAAGAATGGATTCAGATCATCATAGAGGCCCAGTATGTCCTAGTATGTCAACAGACAGGCTAACTCCAGGAACAGACTGGGTTTAGTTCAGAAAGAGACACAAGGCAAAGGAAAATTTAATGCGACACATGCCACTATTATTCAGCAAAAAAATAGTCAGGAGCTGTCTCATAGAGAATAACAGAAGGTTGTAGGTTCAAAAGAGGTATTTAGTCAAAATAAATGGCACCGTAAAGTTAACAAGCAGCACTCTTAAGAGATGTTTTGTCCAAGTTCAAATAATTTTGAGCTCATTTTAAATGTGGGACAGGTTGAGGTTGGCCCAGTATGTTACAGAAAAGGAGTGGGTGAAGAAAGGTGATTAAGCCCTCTGCCATTTATCATAGGAACTTTAAGAGTGAGCAGGTGCTTCCCATGATAGTTTAGAAAAGAAATCTGAATGGCTCCTATAGGAAGTTCATAGCCACTGAAAGGTGGGCAGGGGGCGAAGAGCTCAGAGAAGCAGAAAATGTAAATAAAAGACCTGATGTCTAAGGGGCAGAGGTGTCATTGAAGACTTTTTTTATAAAAGGGAATGGCATGTTCCGGTTTGCATTTTATAAAGATTATCTCAACTGGTACGTTGAAAATGGATTGGTCAATATGGGAGGCAGAGGGGACAGGGGAAGAGTGGTCAGGGGATGATTGCCTACCCTAAGGTTGGAGGAGAGCAATCAGAAAGAAGTGGACAGATGGGGGTGAGTTTCATGAAGTCACAAAAGCCACCTCTGGTGGCTGATTGAACTTGGAAGACGTGACAGAGAGAAGAACCAAGCTGGAATGTTGGTTTTTCTTGGATATTTGGGGATGTGGTCACTCACTGAGAATGAAACATCAAGTGTGAGACAGGCTGGTCACATGTGGACAAGAGGAAAATGACAGTTTCAATACAGGAAAGGTGGAGATAGCCAATAGATGGTTAGATATAAACGTATGGACCTCAACAGAGAGGTCTGGCCCAAGAGCAAGTTCTGCGATGGATATGAAGGGGATCATCTAAGAAGAGAAAAAACTCTGATGTAAAGAAAGAGGGGCTTAAGAAGGAAAAGTCACAGAGAGCGGAGATAGACAAGAAAATGGCAGTGCCATTGAGGTTAAAGAAATATTTTAAGTATTAATGAAAAAGAATATCGAAGAAATACAAACATCTTTAATCCACCATCATCTATATATTATTGTAACAATAAGGGAGAAGGAAGTTTCCATTACTTTCCATCACTAACTTTTGGAAGCTTTCATTTTGTCTGAGCAATATGTTTAGTGATAATATATTAATTTAAGACAATCATACGTTTGTTTGCTTTTCAAATGGGTGGAGGTTGAGGTCGGGGGGAAGGATTGTTTTAAACTAGATATACCAAAGGATCACTTAGGAGATGATTTCTGAAGAACTCTACCAGATGCACAGTCTAATGAATATTTCCCCCAGGAAACCCTGATGGGTCTACAGCCCCTCTGTGTGTACATCTGGCTTCATTTGCAGCCTCTTGGTCCCAACTCCAGCGTAACTGTTAACTTTAGCAATGCTGCCCATAGAGCTGATGCCTATTAAGGCCAGCCAATTACATTACTCGATTAATTGTATGAGAATATTTAACCAAGCAGAGCCTATTTATAGATTGTACTTCCTAAATAAAAGTGTCTGTCCAAAATGGGAAATTTGTTTCCAGATAATCCTTAGAGATGGCGGTTAGCATATGACCCCCTGCTATTATTTTTTTTAGGATTCACATCCTGCATTTTCTAAATCCTTTCAAAGTCTCAAAGCAGGAAACAATAAATTCTTTGCCAAGTATTTCTTTAGCAGAATCAGCAAATCCACCTCCTCCAAATGGCAGAAGGATGCAGATCCTGGTCATGTTTTTATTATCCTGCTCTAATGAACCAAGTCCAAATTTCTAAAATGTGTGTTCTCTGTTTTAGGCTGGAGTCCCTGAGATTTGTAATCCTAAACTGGAGCCAGAGACTGTTTTCCTATCAGCAAAACAGAGGAAACCATATTTGCAAATTCTTCAAGATCTCCCAAGCCAATCTGTTACAAAAATGAAAACTATTATTATGACAAGACTTAGCCCATAATTTATTTGTTGTGCCACAGTAATCTCCTTATTTATTCTGATTGAAGGCAATCACAAGTCTGTTCAACACTCAGAGTAAGTGGAAGTAAGCCAAATCCAGTCTAAACACTGAGAGCAGAAAACACTCGCACAAGGATTATTTCAGGGTAAATGCCCGAGTGTGCAAGGTGGCCCGGAAGTAGACCTTGAGAGTGAAGACAAATTTGATTCTTATATTAGAGTCCAGAAATTGAGATTTCATCGTACCCCAAAGAAAGGTGTTTAGCTTCATCCAATGTAATGAGCAGAATCCAGCTATCACTGTCAAAGAATGGCCTGGATCATAAAAATGCCTAAGAGACAGGAAAGTTTTTCATATTTTGCATACCTCTCTCCCATTTACTCCCACTCCTTCCCTCAAACAAGAGACCCCACTCAGCTATGGATGAAGCTCTTCAATGGCTGTAAAGCTGGTAGTTTTTCTAATGGCAGGCTACCTAAATCAGTCTAAAATTCATATTAATGTATTTTTGTGGACTTTTTCCTCGTTCAATTCAAAGTTTATTGAATTCAACTGCTCAAACATTGTGATCTCTTTAAGGTTATTTTAGGATAACCTCTTGCGGACCTATGTACACATCCGGAGACCAAAATAACTTTAATGGATGAAGGCTATTGAAAAACTGACCTGTTAAACCATTTCAGCTAATTATGTCTTGGTGTGAGACAACTGTTATTATTAGCTGGGTTTGGGGCAACGAAGGAACGAACACACCCCTTTTCTTTTCTTTTTTTTTTTTTATTTATTTTTTATTTATTTTTTATTTTTTTTATTATTTTTTTTTATTTTTTTTTTACACACCCCTTTTCTAACCACATCCTCACCAATGGCAATTTCTCTTTTTAGAATTCCTAAAGATATTTGATCTTTCTTTAAAAATATTGTTCTTTAATATGAAAAGTTCTCCCTGTGCAAGAAAGATAACTCTCAGAAATTAGTCCTGGGTTACTGCAATTACTTACTAAAGCAATGAAGAGACATAGCCAGGGAAAGTCCCTTGAATGTGTAGTGTGTCAGATAATGGAGCCATCTTGGTGGGGAGAACGTTTTAAAGAGTATCTTTGCACTGCTTTACCTTTTTATGAGCCTGTTTGGGAGTCACACATGGACCTCCGCATAAATGCTAAAAAGGCATTTCTCTACATAAAATTATGATTGATTCTACCCTTCACAGTCAGGAGCCAAGAGAGAAGAGCAATGGATTTCAATAGCTAGAAAGTCCCTACCACAAAGACCTATATAATAAGTTTTATGTAAAGATATAAAGGATATATCTCGAGAAGATCACAATTCTTCTCTGAAACCTAAATTTCTCTTCCTTACAGATTAAACGGTTTCATTAAAATAGCTCTGTACATAATGCTTGCACTTAACTCTCTCAATTTCCAACTGCAACGTACGTTTTCCAACTAAGGTCATTCTTGTTTATCAACCAGCACAGCTATGTTAATGATTACACCATTTAACCTAAGACCATTCTTTGTCTAGTACCAATGCTTGGAAGAACCTTATGACATCTCTGCATTTCAGATCAAGCTTACTCCTGAGGCTCTGACAGCTAGAGTTTGACTCTGTAAATTCTTCATCTGAACACAGATAACAGAGGCTCCAGGCGTTTTTCTCTGGCATTCTTTGTATCCTACGGGTCACCATTACTTGAATCTGCCTTCACTTTTGACTTCCTAAGGTGGTTGCCCTGAGCACAATCCTTGACCCCTGTTTTCCTTAATCCAAGTGACTGAACTTCTGCAGGACTCTTCCCATTGCCACTGTACTCATTGGGGAAAGATCTGTCAATTCACTCCTAATGTCACTCGTTATCTGGGGGGCACAAACATCATAAAGAATACGATTCTCGTGAGTTTACAATGTTCATGGCTGGTTAAGAGCAGCACTAATTAAAGAAATCTAAAGCTGGGTTCAATGGAACCAGATCTAAAATGAAAAAATAAATAAATAAATAAATAAATAAATAAATAAATAAATAAATAAAACAGATTCCCTAGAGATCTAGAGAATGAAGAAAGGTTTCTCAAGGTCAAGATAAAAGAAACATCAAGAAATGTGATAGGATAGTAGAAATAAAAACTACATCAAGACAGTTAAACCTGCACCAAGATTCTCAGTTGTCTGAACTCATGATTTTATAGCTCTGTTAGGGATAAAGAGAAAAAAATAATGATCGATGTATTTATTTTCGGTCTTTCCTCTCTCAATCACATTCTTTGCTTATAGAGCCAAGTGTATTCATGAAATTCCACCGTTGAATGAAAATCGATAGCTGTTTTAAGTTTTTCAAAAATCGGTCCTTACTCTGCTATATGAAGCCCTTTTCCTACAAGGTAGTGACCTTGTTAAGTAAATTTTGGGCTTTCCATGCCCAAAATAGTCTCATTTTGTGACCATTCATAATTTCAGTCTATTATTACTAAGACTCAGTTCTGTGCATCTTAATGTTATAATCTTGCTTTTAAGTAAACAATATTTTTTTTTTGAAAAGAAAACTTTCCCATACCTCTTTCTTTCTCCACCAACCTTCCTCCATCCCATCCACTCCCAAGTAAAGACTGAATGGGCAGGTCCTCAAGGGCCTAAAAAAGAGAGAGAGAGAGGAAAGGTTTTCTTCCACCTGGTGTTGAGGTTGGGAGCAATAGGGGAGGCAGAGCTTCCCTGTGTGACATACCAGGACTGTTTTGAACACCCTCTCTGCTCTTAGCTGTTTTTTTAGGAGGGATTATCTTTCTGTGACAGATATATAGATGACATCTCACATCATCCTGACATAGGCTGTGTTTGTGGGTTCTTAAAAGAGCACCCCACCCCCGCCCGTACACACCACACATGTGAAATATGGCTTGGGTTTGACCTTCTTCCACATCCATACTTAACCTCTGCCACTGGTAGGACAGCCTTCTGGGATCCCACAGCAGCATTAGGATCCTGGGGTACATGGATAATAAATAGAATAGGGTGAGGACCCTTTAGATGGTTCATGTGAACCAATTTAAAAACCATCTATTTTCTCTGTAAATGGGTAGAGGTAATGACACATCAAAATTAGATGTTTAGAAGCTGGAAGAGACATGTGTTCATTAGTCTATTTTTGGGTGTCTACTGATTGCTGTTTTAATGCTGCCAATTGTTTCTTCTTACTGAAGATAGAGAATTAAATTCCCATTTGTTGGGCCTCTATATCTTGTTCATGGAATAAGAAAAGCAAACAAAACCATTCTATGGACCCTGTGCTTGTGTGTAGAAAAACACCGAGCCCATTTTAGAACACAGAGGCAGAGAAGATGAGCAGCTGAAGTGCTTTACCCAAAAAGACTCAGGAAAGTGGAAATTTGGCAAAGTGGAAATTTCTGGTAGGAGGTAGGAAAATGATGAGAATCCAGAAACCTGAGGTTTGGCACTCTCACTAGATGCCAAGAATACTGTAGGAGAAGGACAAAGATACCGTGTATGCTTTCTCTGGAGAGGCTGAAAAATCCTGCAGGAGGGAACAAGATAGCGCCCCCAAAACTTCCACAGCCATGTTTGTCTGATAAATGACTTATGCTGGTTGTTTATTAAGGGGGGAAAAATTGGCACGAGGCTAGCGGATTGGAAACAAATATCAACAACAAAAGTTCAAGATAATCACTTTCCCTTGATCAGCATCTACATTGCAGTGCAAACCACCAACACACACACACGCGTGCGCGCGCACACACACACACACACACACACAACACAGAAAATTTTGCAATGGTCATTTCATTGATGTAGAAGCAGAGCCACAGTTATTTTCATTTTATAATCACACAGAGTTGCTAATAAAACCAAGCATGGTTGAACTATCACGTGGTACCCTTAGATTAAGTTATCTCTAAAACAATACTGATAATTACACTGTATGTAGTGAGCCCTTGTGATCCAAAAAGATTCCAAAATCCATTATGAAAAAGTCTACAAGTATATTTTTCATTACCTGATCAGCTATGGTTTCAAAATAGTATTTTACTATATACCTTTACAATCAAATAATAAACTGACAAAGGCAGTATTGCATTGGAAGATAGTACGAAATATAATCTTAATTGTTTTGAATACATCTCTAGTTTGTATATTCGGATAAGAAAGCATCATAAAAATTTTTGTGCAAGGCTTTTTAAACATAAGGTCTTAGTGCCTGTATATTCCTATTTTGCCTTTTTTTTTTTTTTTTTTTTTTGCTTGTGATGATCTTTAATGCAGTGGAGAAAACTCTCCTCTTGATTCCAGCTGGAGAAGATGGTATCATTATGGAAACTTGATTTCCTATTATTATTGGAATGGTAAGTGCAAATATTGAGGGAATGTTCAATTTTGTTTTGAGACAGACCTCCCTCCCAGCCCTCTGCCATCAGCTTCAAGAAAAATGCTGTTTGAATGAAATGCTTAAGACATGCTATCTATTTCTGAAATTAGCACAAAGGGCGAATTGCAGGATTCATTTAAATCATCTGTTTCACTGCCACAGGAAAAAAGAGAATTCGGTATTATGGCTTTTCTTAAATATGGAAAGTCTACGGATAAGATTGTCAGGCTTTGCTATGTTAAGCCCCACTATCAAATCCGGATAACTCTATATGCAAATGACATGCTTATATGGGATCTTCATCTCTGATCTAATATTTTCATTTTAAAATGAGCTAGCTAGAGGTTCTCTGAATTCATTTTTCCTATCTCTTTATTCTCATTCAAATTATTATGTTAACATTGTTCTATTTATTAGAACACCTTCAGCTAAGGATATTAAAAGGCTTTGACAAGCATGAATTAAATCTCCCTTAAAAAACCAGTTGGCATAAAGCTGAGATAGAACGACAGGTGGGTCAGACAAAGAAAAAACAATGTCGAGGTTAAATTCCCCTGCTCAAGGTCAATCAGAAAGGAAACAGTCAGTGTCTACCCGATATCCAAGAGGTTAACTCTTTGGAAATGAAGGACCCAAATGGTCAAGTGACACTATTCAGACAAATTCCTTGCAAGGCCAAACTTTGAAGCAGAACAAATCGTCTTACACAAAAGAGTTTCTGACAAAGGCAATTTCGCAAGTACATAAAATTGACTCTCTCTTAAGTACAGTTAATGAATGGGCCTCATAAGTGTGTATTTTTAGGATACTTGTTGGCACTGATCACACAAGGCTGAGAGTCCTGAGAGCGACCAGTATGATCTCTCCAGTCTTGGTATATAAGAAATTAGGAAAAAGCTAGAGCAGTCTAAGTTTGCCCAATCCATGGACCTGTCATTTTTCTTAGTATAGTGTGCCAGGTACGTCTCTGACAACAACAACAACAAGAACAACAACAACAACAACAACAAAAGGAGTACATGAGAGCACAATATAGTACACCTCTACAATTTCCTTTGATTAAACATAAAAACTTGTATAATTCAAAGTCACATCAATGCATCCAGGGAGATTCACACATTTGCATTAAGGACTTCCTGTTAAAAATGGAAAGTACATTGCAGCATCATTTATGGATCCCTAAGTGAGAAAGCTTCACTGACTTGAATATTTTTAAATAGACATTAGATATATGAATAATAGAAGAAAAAGTTCATCATGATCTAGAGGCAGCTATGTTCCACAGGAAAATTCCAGCCACCAAAGTGCAAAGACAACATGACTGGCATTTCTTGCCACACTAAATATTGACAATATGCCCTAAGAGCCTACTCGAAATTGTTAGTTGGGATGTCAAATAGAGGGCATACTGACCTTTAGAAGTAGGGCTTCAATGGACAAGAAGGCCGGATGGGGCAAGTGTCAAGCATCAGAATGACTTTAACTTAAGAACAAACTAGCCTTGACCCCAACAAAACCCAGAGTCTAGCCAGAGGCCCATTACAAATATATAATATAAAGATAAATAAATACTATAATTATTTTATGTGTGCCTTTAAGTTTCAGCAGAATGTCTATCCAGAGATAAATAGTTAATAAGTTATGGTTTACTGACAGTTGGAATACTCTGAAATATTTAAAAACATTAGACATATCTAAGCTCATGGACAAGATCTATTTTATATTGTAAACCGTAGAACATCATTATGCCACATTCTAATTTACTGAAGGAAACACCTATGCTAAATACAAGTGTATGCTTCTATGAGAAATTAAAATTTACAGATAAATATTCAAGTGTGAACATTACTTGCCACTATAGAGGAAAATGGGATTGAGAAGCCAAGGGAGAGTTTCAGGTTTTATTTTCCTCCATATTCAAAGGTTTCGGAATGAGCCTTCCCACAACGTGCCACCCTGGCATATGGATCACTCTGAACTAAAGTCAAGCGAGGTCCAAAAGACTCAGGGAAAGCTTGTATGCCCCCTTAACTACCTAAAAGAATTGAGACAGAGGCCCTGGTCCTGGAAGAGAATCACTACCAAAGATATCTGTAACGAGCATGGACTATGTATGGGGCACGGTGTCTGGGACAAAGCTCAGCTCAGTGGAGCCTGGAGACAAAATTCTTCCCTGTGTCCTATTCTCTGTGCATGGCATGGCCAACATTTGTTTACCAAATAATTGTTCTTCCCATCTTGCTTTAAGTTGTATCCCTCCCCTTTGTAGTCTCAGGCATCTACCCCTTTCTCCTTAGCTCAGGATGGCATGTAAGCCTCAGTGCCTGACAGCCTGTGGGATCTCAGATTCTTAGGGGGTTCCAGGACATGCATAATTAAGTTTGTTGTCCTCTTGTTAATCTGTCTTATACCACTTTACCAGCTGAGGGATCTAGAAGGGTAGAGGAAAAATTCTTCCTCCCTAACAATATATATTATTTTAATGCTTAGAAATTGAGCATCTATTTGACCAATTTTTATGATTTTATTTGATCAATTTTTATATGATTTCAAATCCAGCATAGCATCGTGGTTAAGACTAGAGGCTCTGGAGTCATATTTCCTGTGCTCAAATCCATGTTATATCTAGCTGTATAACCTTGGATAATGTACTCTTTGTGCCTGTTTATCCACAATCAAAGGTCGATAATAATGGCTCAACCTCATAGAGTTATGAGAATTAGACAATTTAGAGTAAGTTCTTTGTTTAGAACCATCCCCAATAGGTAAAAAGAAATTAAATATACTGGCTATTATTATTATATAGGACGATTCTGATAATGACAGTGATAGCAAAGAAAGCATCTGAGAAGAATCTTGTAGGTATAAAGTCAGAAACAAAATTCAAGAGGAGATTTAAGCCATGGCAACATTTAATTTTAAAAGATAGTAAGGCATGGAGCCTGGGTGGCTCAGTCAGTTAAGAGTCCAGCTCTTGATTTCAGCCCAGGTCATGATCTCACAATCGTGGGATTGAGCCCCACATTGGACTCTGTGGTGAGAGCACAGAGCCTGGTTAGAAGTCTCTCTCTTCCTCTCTGTCTTCCCTTCCTCCCATCAAAATAAAGAAAGAAAGATGTTTAAAAAATGATAGTAAAGCAATCAATTTGGTACTCTGAGAAACAAAGTGAATTTTATGAACTTATATAATCAGAATGTCATTAAAGTATTTAAGAAACAAATAGGACCTATAGCACTTTCAGGGTCCAAGATAGCAGCATAGGAAGACCTTGCACTCACTTCCTTCCTCAGACACACAAAATATCCACTACAAATAAAGGAATTCCTCTTGAAAAGCCAGCTGACTCAACAGCTTCTGCACGACAAAGGATGGAGAGACCACAGAGACAGGGGTAGCAGACATGGAGCCAAGGGAATGATTGGAACCCCCACCCCCTACCTGCAGTAGGGAGCGACTGCCATCACTGAGGTGCCCACATACAGATTCACCTGCCTTTGGGCACGGCAGAATAGTTTAAAGGCAACTAGAGTTAAGGTAAGGAAATCTATTCAGTAACCCTAGAGCAGCTGCCAAATAACAACAGAACTGCAGAAACTTTCCAGAATCAAAGGTGCTGGCAAGCACACTATTTACATCTGCCCTCCACCTTGACAGCACAGACAGGAGCAGGATCCAGGAGGTTCTACCTGGCCTGCTAGGGCTGGACTTAACAGATACAGACAGAATATTAAATCCAAGAACAGTCAAATACACCTTCTCTCAGATTCAAATGGAACATTCTCCAGGATAAATCACATGTTGGGCCACAAAACAATTCTCAATAACTCTAAGAAGACTGAAATTGTATCAAGCATCTTTCCTATGATATGAAACTAGTATTAATTACAAAAAGCAAACTGGACAAAACAGAAATACATGTAGGCTAAGCAACATGCAACTAAAACAACAAATGTGTTAACACAGAAATGAAAGAGAAAAATCATACAATACCTTCAGACAAATGAAAGTGGAAATAACATCAGATCACAATCTTTGGGATGCCACAAAAGCAGTTCTACACAGGCCTCACTCAAGAATCAAGAAAAACCTCAAACAATCTAATCCCACAACTCAGGAAACTAGAAAAAGATGAAGAAACAAAGCATAAAATTAGTAGGAAGAAGATAAGATCAGAGCAGAAATGAATGAAATAAAGATTTAAAAAGGTAGTAAATATCAATGAGAATAAGAGCTGGTTCTCTGAAAAGATAAACAAAATTTAAAAACTTTTAGCCAGACTCATCAAGAAAAAGACAATCTTTAAGAGAAGACCTAAAGAATCTAGGACAGAGAAGAGGGCAGTGTTTCAGAAGGAATCACAGGCCCAGTGACAGCTGAGCAAGTTTGGAGAAACATTTTCCAGGGATCAGAATGCCATAAACTGAAAGGTCTAGGAGACATTACCCAACTTGCAAGCTAACAAGTAATGTTGCCCTAATTTCATGGACACTGAAAGGAAACACAAGATTCCTGGGTCAGAGACACAAGATGGTTTACTCGTCACTGAAATAGTAGTAGCCAGAGAATCAGCCTTTGCACTAGTTCCTCAAGCCCTATTTCCAACAGAATGAAAAAAAAAAAAAGGAACACCTTCAAAAGCACTGGGGTTAAAGGGGGAATGTGATACTACTCCAAAATAAGCCTCTTCAGCACTTATTACTTTCGACTTCTTTTGAGTATAGTTGACACACAATGTTAGTTTCAGGTGTGCAATTAGTGATTCAGCATCTCTATACCTTATGTTATTTAAGTTGGTTATTTTTGAGAGACAGCAGACATAGGTGCAACTCTCAAAACTGAGTAGAAGTTACCCTTTTGTAAGAGACTTTGGCATTTTTAAGGGAAATTTCCATTGGTAAGGGTGTCTCCCTCTCTAGAGACTCTCATCAGTGGAGAAGGCAATGACTTAAATCTGCCTAGCAACCTTACCCTGTACTGTGATTTTCCTGGTAATCTCCCTTAACTGGCCTTCCCTTCATCCCCCAACACTTTGTCTATAGCTGGAGATGGCATTTAAGGTGGTGGCTTGGACTATTTCAGGGAATTACTTGGTTTTCCTGGGTATTTCCCATGTATACAAGAGGTATACATGTTATTAAACTGTTGCATTTCTCCTGTAATTTGCTTTTAATAACAGGGAGCGTCTCAGCCAAGGACCTAGAAGGGTTGAAGGATTATTATTTTTCCTCCTCCACAGGGTACATCACAGGAGAAGATCCCTGACCTTATAAATTCATACTTTTTTTTTAAATTTTATTTATTTTAAGGGGGGGGGAGGGGAGAGAGAGAGAGAGAAAAAAAAAAAAAGAAAGAGCATGAGTGGAGGAAGGGCAGAGAGAGAGGAGAGAGAGAATCCCAAACAGGCTTCATGCTCAGCATGAACCTGATGTGGGGCTTGATCTCAAGACCATGTGATCATGACCTGAGCTAAAATCAGGAGTCAGACACTCAACCAACTGAGCTACCCAAGCACTCCTAGAACGCATCCTTTTTATAATGGACAGTTACCTGTATAATCTTTGCCCCAGAGGAAGATATTATTTTTATTATAGTCAATAGAAAACAAATGACCCTTTGCTCTGGAGTTAGAAACTATCTTCTACAACTGCACCTTACATAAACATATCTAAAAAGATATTAGAGAAAAAAGGCAGGCAGTGTCTCCACTCATAAGACATGCACAAACTCAAAACACCCATGGAGATTTTTCTCCATACAAAAGTATCAACTCCTGAGAGAACCACCCTTGAGGTCTCTTACATCCATAAGAAAGACAATGACATGGAATGGGTGGGTAGTCAATCCTGGACTATCAGGAGCTGAGGATAGAAGCCATTAGCAAAAGGGAAGGCACAATCTTGTTCATAGGAGTTTCAGCCTACCAGACACAGCAAAGGAGAATTACAACTTGCTGATGATCTCTGAGGACAGCATTTAAATTGATACTGACTTGGGTGCCTAAGTGGCTCAGTCGGTCATGCCCCCAACTTCAGCTCAGGTCATGATCTCACAGTTCGTGAGTTCCAGGCCCGGGTCAGGCTCTGGACTGCTTCATATTCTATGTTTCCCTCTCTCTCTGCCCCTCCCACCCCTGCCATTTGTGCTCTATCTCTTAGAAACAGTAAATTAATAAACTTAAATTAAAAAAATTGATAATGACTTAACCAATCAGATATGGGATTGAAGGTATTCAGTTGGAAGGAAATATAGAGTCGAACCTTGGAACTAAATCAAAGGTATGATTCAGCACGCACGAAGAAAACAACTTATGTTGGTGAACATTTTAATGTTCAGTTCTCAAAGCACTACCTCCTTGTTCCTCTCTCTGGTGATAGAGTAACTTGCAAATGTGCAGCAACACTGTCTTCAACTGAGAGAAATGGTGGTCATTTCATAGGTGACAGAGGAGATATGCAAAGAACTGAATACAATCCATACTCCAAAGACACCTAATATCTCCATTGGCTAACAGAAAAAGTCTTTAATAAAGTCGACCTGGAGTTTCAAACACAGACACAAGACCAACAAAGTTCAGGAATTTAAAAGCAACCTTTCATAACTAGGGAAAGTATCAATTCTCTTTATTACAGCTTTGATACTAGAAGAAATTATTTATTTATTTAATTTTTTTTTTAACATTTATTCATTTTTGAGAGAGACAGAGTGTGAGTGGGTGAGGGGCAGAGAGTGAGGGAGACACAGAATCTGAAGCTCTGAGCTGTCAGCACAGAGCCTGATATGGGGTTTGAACTCATGGAGTGCGAGATCATGACCTGAGCTGCAGTCAGATGCTTAACTGGCTGAGTCACCCCGGTGCCTTTGTACTAGGAGAATTTAATTGTGAATTTCTCTTAGATTTCTGTCCCTTTCTCCTAACTATACAAATGCAATGGACTTTCATGAATGGTAACAGATACCAGTCTAATACAACATGTCTTGCTGTGACATTTACAAACACACAGCTGTGGTAACAGATAAATCTGGCTCAGTGTCTATTTTCTAAGTGTGTGAAAGGAAATGGAATGTTCCTATTTAATAAAGCTCATATAGTTCTATAAACGTAAACAGTACGATGAAACTGTCCCTGAGAGAAAAAAAAAAAAAGTGATCGTATCACCTGAAATGTCCCTTATATAACCTAACGTTATGTCGTATGAGTGTCTCACACAACATGATCTATAGCTGCTTAGAATCACGTAACACTGAATTGCATTTTCTTTAATTCACATATTTGGAAAATGTGAAAGGACTCCAAATATATGTATCACGTTCAAAACTTCTATTAAAAATTCAGATGAAGAATAAAACGATGGGGTTGTTATCAACATAGTCCTAGAAAGACTTGATTATCACAGACGCCTTTGAAAATACAGCTTTAGAGATTTTCAGTGATAAACCACCTCTGAAATACTTTTAAAATCTCCTGAGGATTACACTCAACAGCCAACTAGTCCTTCCATTACACTTTTCATTCTTTCTACACCCCATTTCCATCTTTTCCAATTACACTGTTTCCATGGCACACACAGCTATCTTGACTTAGAAAATGATAAATATAAAGCAAGGAACACATTCATGAGAGGAACGGGGGACACCAGTGAACAACAGCAACACGAAAAAAACACGATCTTTTTGAAAAGTTTGTTTTTAGAATGCAAGTAAAATTCCTCTCTAGGCTCCCCTTAACAGCACAAGCCCTAACGTGCCTGGCTGTTCTCAGCACAGAATGTGATGACGGGGCAATTTCGCATGGGTCCTTAGACATTTTTGACTGTTATGATTTGAAGGAGAGGTTCCTACTGGCGTCGAGTGGGTAGAGTCTTGGGATGTTGCTAAACATCCCACAATGCTCAGGACAGCCCCCAAACAAAGAATCATCCAGCCCAGAACACCAGCAATGCTGAGGTGGCGAAGACCAACCTTAGATGAACGTATCGCCCCAACAGCATTCCACACTCCTTATTCTCTAGGTCTTTCCCTTGAGCAGATTTGTGATTCCCGTGATAGACCTTTTCTTCTAAAGCACCACTTGCTTATGATTCAACTAATTTATGTCAACTGTTCTAACTCCTACAGCCTGTTCTTATAGTCACAGGCTGGATTTCTTGACTTATTATCGCCAGTTTATGACAGCGCAAAAGCACTGACCGGCTCTCTACTTCCTAACCATACAACCAGCCTTTATGGCCTATAGCCATCCGCCTGGTTCTTTCCGGAATATTCTTTGAAAAACAACAAAATCCCAGGCATGGCATCTGTGGCTGCCCTTTCTCTGAACCTTAATAGGCCCTTTAGGCTCCTAAGTCGCTATTGAAAATCTCTCAGCATGTTAGTTAAACCACTAGTCAAAACTGGTGATATACCTATGGGGGGCAGGGGTCAAGCCACCCTCATCACAAAGTATGCCTCAAGAACTGATATCATCAAGAATCTAACACTGAGGCCTTCATGTCCAAGGAGTTCAACCAACATTTATTTTGGCAAGAAAGACAGCAATTAACCGCTTGGATTTTTCCTGAACTGTTTTTGTTTCTTAGTTTGTTTTTGTTTTTGTTTTTGTTTTTTAATTCCTGGACCTGTCTGCATGCTTACACTGGATTGTTAACAGCTGATGTAGAGGTGATGGTGTGAACCCTTGGATGTGCTGAGTGAGCAAATTGCTTTAGGATTTACAGGTTTGTTCCCTAAGCTGTTGGGAATGCTCTCTGCTAAGCTTCCTTCAATGCCCAAGCTCTCCCTGGGACATGAAGAGAGTCACCTTGGCAAAGGTCATCCTAAGCATCCAGCATACAATGACCGAGCAAGGGTACAAGGGCCAGACCCCAAATGTGGACACCTCAGATGGGCAACCCAAGCATCAAACCCCTCCCGGGGTACGCTGAGGTTTTGGTATTACTTCCTGCTAGCTCAACTTCTTGCTCTGCATAATCCAGTTTTCTACCCCCACAGGGACATTCCCTCATAAACTTTCTGCAAATGAATCTGTACTTCAGAGTCTCTGGGAAGTGACCTGAAGCCTCAAATCTGTTAGATCACCTTGTTCTTATAATGTACAAGAAAAAGAAAAAACATTTTCTACAAGAATACCTATTATGTATAAAAATAGGTAGTGTTCACGACAGGGAAGATGAAATTGGGAGTTAGACCTTCATTGTTCAATAAAATGCGTTCAACCCAGATGAGGGCTCTCTTTTCCTTCTACATGCTAAGGATTTTAATAGAAGGCTATATTTATTTCACATCCTAACACAGATTCAGTGTACTGATTATTTGTTGAGTACAAATGGGGAAGGGTATAATTTTGCCAACAGTTCTTTCTTCTTTTTTTTCTTTTTGACAGAGCATGGATTGATGGGCCACCAAGCTAATTTATAGGTCCCACTGTGTAAGATAGTTCTCTGATTATCAGGCTGCCTCTGGTGGAAAACTGAAATCACTGTGTATTCAGTAAGTTACTGAATCTTGACACACCAGGTATAAGGGTCAGCCTGCAAAGTGGTGGCTTTTCAGAAGAAAACACAGTCAACGAGGAGTTTAAAGGAACTTGGGCACTGTTAAGCCATCTCTTGATAGATTACCTGAAGTGGCCCATGTTCAATATTAGAGCTGGGCTGCATTGACAGTAGAAGATGGGATAAATCAATTCATTTGGCAGTGCTATGAACAAATCAATACAAAAAAGGAAGAAAAATTGGGCTTTTAAGAAAGTTTCAGAGGTACCCTCTGATTTTAGGTAAAATAACCTCAATATTCTGAGGGCTCCAACATTAGGGATAGAATTAGCCAGTTTTAAATAATGGAGGGCCTCCCCCCTCCACACACAGTGCCCTTCCCTTATCATTTCTTAATTTGACGCTTACTAGAAATTAGCATAAAACCCCAAACACTATTCTTCAAACTGTTACTTGCACAAATGTGTAAATCACAAGGGATGGGGAGCGGGCAAGGGGAGAAGAGCACTGTTCAGTTTTCAATGCCTTTATTATGAGACTTACAAGCTGCTGGTTAATTCCAAACAGAGAAAATAGAATTAAGGGTAATCTGAATTCCTACTGTCTTCAGTGTTTGCATAAATCCACCCTGCACAGTACCAGGCACTTATGAGGTGCTCCACAAATGTGCATAAGGGAAAGAATCTACTAGGTCTGCAACCATAATTCAAAGAATGAATAACACTTACCATCCAGCATAAAGCCAACTCCCTTTTGCTGACGGATCCACCAGCCAGGGAAGGTATATCACAAAACATGAGCCCGTCTAGCTATTTCAGCGGCCTTGCTCCAGCTCCGCTGGAAAGGGTGAAAAGGTAGGAGAGGGGGTGGGGACAGGAAAGCAGGGGCAGCTGACACTAATTCTCCCCATTCTTTCACCACCTCTGGGAAAACAGGTGAAATTAGAGAAGTCACCTGCTGACGCAGGTTTCAACTGTGTCCTTTATAAAGGGCTCTGACCATCACTCTGCGTGCCTGCCTACTCTTGAAACTCAATCGGCCCTTCGATGGGTTCCCAAGACCCTGTCACAGGTGCCTGTCATTATCAATACCCTTCCCCTCTGATTTCACTGTCTTTGCACATACACCGTCATTGGCCTCACATTCCTGCCTTCTCCTCTATCAAAGGAGGGTAATTGTGTTTGAGACATTCTCAAAAGTCATGCATCCCCCTCGGGAACTCTTTACACCACATCTACACAGATTGTTCTCTCACAAAAACATGGTGTTACCATCCCCACATTCTTTCCAAGGACGTAATTAAACTCTTTGCTTTAATGACCGTGGGAGGAAAGAAAGATGTTCCAAGGTATCATTGCTGGCTTCATTTCTAACAAGGTATCCTAGCTCTGAGGGGCATACGTGTTTACCTATGTTTGCAAAGCTTTTCCTGTCTACGCTACCGGGTCCAGAAATACCTGTTGTATAACGGAGGTGCTGTAAACTGTGCACAACTGTTCAATTCCATTCTCCTTAGACCAAAATCACTGACTTTTTATCTGCAAATATGCCCTATTTCCTCAGCCTTTGACTATGTCAAAATTTACTTTCAGGGTTAAGGAATTTGGCCAACATTCCCTTTATGAAAAATGTCTCTTTTTCTCATTTGCTCCTTTGTAGTCTTTCAGGTTTGTATGCTCGGCCCTCCTGCCCTATCATATATGGGATATCAGACAAAGAAATTCAGACCATGTTAATGCATTAGAGCTAAGTCCTCAACACCTTGCACTAAAATACTTATCTCCACAAACACCTGTGCTCTATGTTAGTTTAGTGTATTATTAAAGTCCAAAGCTAGCAAATGAACATAATTGTGTGAAAAAAAACTTGCAGGAGAAAAAGTCTCACTTTTGATCTCTACTTGCGTTACTTAGATAAACACCACAGCCCTCACCCATTCTCCCAAACCATGTATTTATTCACTTTTCTTTTGGATCAGGCCAACCCAGTGAAGTATCCTGACATTTGATTTCAGAACTAATGCATGAGGTTTTGTGGTCTGCAACCTTAAATTATTTCCAGACTTTGTGAGTTACTGTTCTTTACAAATGCACATTAAGGGCAAATAGAGTTTTCCAGAGCAAGCATTACTTGTCCAAGCATGATTCTTCAAGTTTTTTGTGTGTACCTCATATAAAATGCCTATTTTGAAAGAGTTTTGAGGACAAACTTTAAGATAGAATACATGAAAGGGAACTATCACATTTATTACTATAAACAAGTAAAAAATTAATAACAAACTGTGAGACACTGAATTCTGGGTAGAAACAGAGATAACCCAAACTATGGATCAAGTTTGATTCTCATAGTAGGATGATGCATTGTCCCAGTTTTCCTGGGATTGTTCCTATTTTAAAGCTGAAAATCCCACATCCTGGGAACCCCTCAGTTCTAGGAAAACCTCAGTCCTAGACCACTGATCACTTTATTTCCAGATGAGCTTACAGACACCACCAACAATTTATAGCATGAGTTCTTAACCACCTATCGTGAGCGCAACAGAAGAAAATCGTCAATATGGACAAAACAGACCAACAATTTGAGACCTAGTGTAATAAAATACATTGTATATTTTTGATGGGGTTCAGGGCAGGCTGCCCCAGAATGTGCCACTTTGGTATGTGCATTAACTGAGCTGAAGTCAGTCTAACAGACTCAAGAAAGGAGAGCTTTCTACCTCCCCCTTACCTGCCTAAAAGAATTGGGATAGGGTCCTGTACCAGGAAGAAAGCTGTTACCAGAGATAAATTTTTGTATCAGAAACACTTATCTGCATGCATGGCAAACATGTGTTTGCCAAACATTTGCTCTTTCCATTTTCCGGTGAACTGTCTTCCTTCACTCTGAAGTCCCAAACCCTGAGCACCTTCTTAGCTCAAGATGGCATATACACCTCAACTTCCTGTCTTTGAGTCTTGTATCTTTGGGATTCCCATACAAATGAAGTTAAATTGTGTTACTCCTGTTAATGTGTCTAATGCCAATTTAATTGTTAGATCAGTCAAAGAAGCTAGAAGATAAGAAAGAAAAGAATTTCCTCCCCTACAGTGTGGTTATTCAGAAATACTTATAGAATCCAAGATATCAGCCCTCTAGTTGGAAATCATTGATGTTGTAACATATGCTTATAAGTGGATACTGTTTAATCAGTATAAATATACAGAGAGAAGGAGAGACAGAGAGCAAGTGAGCCAACAAGAGAGCATGCCAGGAAAAAGGCAAAAAGAAAGAATTTAAAAATTCACAAATTGAAGCAGTTATAGCTCTAAACAGTTACGTGAACACAAACTGAATTTGCCATTTGGGACAGCTCTGAGACTAACCCTGATTTTAAATTAGGAACAGTCAGCATTTAGTTTCAAAAATGAGACCTGTGTAACATGCAGGCTAAATGAAAAATTTTAATCCTAAATTCAATCTTGGAAATGAAATGCCTTAAACATTTCTGAATATAATGCAACTATAGCCTATTAGCTAAGGTCTGCTCAACAATTTCCAGAATGGAATTCTCTTTGAAGAAAGGATGTGACATGTTTATGGTGCCAAGTGAAGAGAGGAAAATGTACCACCCCTCCACATACCTCTTTAGCATATTGATTATTTTAAGCTGGTTATTTTTAAGAAACAGCAGACACAGGTGAAGCTCTGAAAACTCAGTAGGAGTTACTTTTCCAGGGGTGCCTGGGTGGCTCAGTCAGTTAAGGACCCGTCTTCAGCTCAGGTCATTATCTCATGGTTCGTGGGTTCAAGCCTGGCACCAGGCTTCCTGCCATCAGCACTGAGCCCGCTTCTGATCCTCTGTCCTCCTCTCTCTGCCCCTCCCCCACTTGCTTGCCTGCTCTTTCTCTCTCAAAAATAAACAAACATTAAAAAAAAAAAAAGTTACTTGCCTTAGAGACACTGACATTGATAAGGAAAATCTCTATTTGTAAGGGAGTCTCCCTCTCTGTACCAGGCAGAGAAGGATGCCTCCAAATCTCTAGAAACTCATCAGGGATACATTTGGACTAAAATTGGCATAACAACCTTACCTTTGTTTCCTGCAGTTTTCTGATAATCTTCTATAAGTGGCCTTCTTCCCTGCCTCCCTTGCCCCCCAACATCTTTTCTTTTTTAACTATAGATGTTTTTTAAGTTGGTGGCTCAGACCATTTCTGAGAGTCTTCCTGGGTATCTCCCAAGTATACAGGAATTATACATATTAAACTTCTGTTTTTTCTCCTGTTAATCTGCTTTTCATTACAGGGAGGTCTCAGCCAAAAACCTAGGTCATGAGCTAGACACCAAGACCTGACCTTTACTATCCACCTGCGTGTACTCACTGATCTTTGTCCCCTATTTTTCCTTAATCTCTTCTTTTCAGCTTCTCTCTTACCTCAGGCAAATGGAAAGCAAAACCTCCCCTCTAGCA
Source organism: Panthera leo (assembly GCF_018350215.1). NCBI lineage: Eukaryota > Metazoa > Chordata > Mammalia > Carnivora > Felidae > Panthera > Panthera leo. The sequence continues at coordinate 96,518,069 of NC_056679.1, forward strand.
ATAACGGCTGCTCTATAAGACCTCCGGCCGGCTGAGATCGCCCAAATCAGTTTGAGCAAAAACCCAACTCATACCTGTGCAGAAGAACCATGGAGTAACCTTTAGGATGATGGACAGCTACCTTTACCTCATTATAATACTAGAATCTCCACCCAAGGAGGAGCACAAGGCTCATTTACATAACATACTATGTGTGTGTAGGCATGTTTCCATAAGGTGCATACAGGACTTTATGCCTGCCTCTATATATGAAGACAAGGATCTCCTTCTGAAATAGTCATGCTAACCCTAAAGAAAAGGAACCCATCCACCCTTGCTTGGGGAGTCATGGCTTTGGAGGTTATTCCCTGTGATCTCCTTATTTGTTGCAAATAAATGTGACTTTGTGAACAACTCAACCCGGTGTAGTCTCTCACTGGAACTCACCAAGGAACAACCTCATGTTAGGTCAGTTATACCAAAAAGGGTAGAGGAAAAATAAGTTTTCCTCCTTCACATAAGCACAGAGTGGGGCGTTAAGGATATGCCCCCAAAGACCCTGTAACTGGAAGTGATGGAATATCTTTCAGTTTCAATAGGATTTGAAAGAAGGTTATGCCCCATATTTAATAAGCATTTTGGGTGAATGTCTATGGAAAGTTACTCATGAGCTACTTCAAACTAACATAGATATCAATTAATGAAGAACTATTCTAGCTACTTAACATTGCCCATCAACCCTTCTAATGTTTCCCTAGTTTGTGCTCCTGACTATGTCTGAGTATTTTATATATTTCTCAATTTTGTCAAACTTCCTACCAATCCCCGCCATTACAGAATAATTTTGCTGTGTTTTTCACAGGCAGTGCAGATGCATTCTGTAACTTTTCAACCACTCAGTTAACAAAGCTTTCTACACACACACCCTTGCTCATTCTCTCTTGTGACAATAAAGGCTACTTATTTCTAAGACACACTGCTCAGCAATATTTGGGAGAGTAGTCACCTCCCAACCCCCAAGGAATGCACACTACTCATTTTCCCCTCTCATACTCTACTCTCTCTGGCCATTAGCATTTTACATCTTTCCGGTTAACCTCACTTATAAAAAACAAAAGCAAACCAACAACAACAACAACAAAACTTTAATTTCAAAGATGTTCCAGTAATGATCCAAGCCTACCATTCATTTTGCTTCTACAAAGCAAATGACTTAAAAAGGGGGGAGCCCATATAAATATGAAAAATTTAGATACTAGACTATGCTTTCTGTATCTGTTAAGTTGGAAATCAGTAACAAAAAGAAAACAAAACAGTAACAGTAACAAAAAAAACAAAAACAAAAACAAAAATCCATTTGAAGATTTGGAAGCATACTTCTAAATTTTTTTTAAGGTTTATTCATTTTGCAGAGACAGAGAGACAGGGCATGAGCGGGGGAGGGGCAGAGAGAGAGGGAGACACAGAATCTGAAACAGGCTCCAGGCTCTGAGCTGTCCTCACAGAATCCAACACGGCCCCAAACTCACGGACCTTGAGATCATGACCTGAGCCAAAGTAGGACAATTAACTGACTGAGTCACCCAGGTGCCCCAGAAGCATACTTCTAAACAGCCATGGTCACACATGAATGTGTAAATAAATAAATAAACAAACAAACAAATTTTAATGAAAATTGAACATGTTTTGAGACAAAATAAAATAGTATAGGTAAAAACTTGTAAGATGCAGATAAAGCTTTTCTTTGGGGGATATTTATAGTCTGATAGGTATTTTGAACAAAATACTGGCTTAGAACAGGGAGCAAAGAGTAGATTTGAAGTAATTCAAAAAGAATTAAAATTTTAAAAATTCTTTAAAAAAGAAAAAGGGACTATGAGAAAAATAAAGATAAGGGCAAAAATGGACTAAAGTAAAAAGAATATATGAAAATAGATGAGGAAAACAGAAACTGATTCTTTAGAAAAAGCTATAAAATACAAAATAATGTGATAAAACTGATAAATAAAATAAAAAAAGAAAGGAGGTACAATTAAACAAAGGGAAGAATTCAAAGGTGAGCATGCTTACATAATTCAGCAAAAGACACAAAAGTTACTAAGGTTGATACCCTCATCAATTTCATACCAATTAATTTGAAAATCTGGTTGAGGGGCGCCTGGATGGTTTAGTTGGTTAAGCGGCTGACTTCAGCCCAAGTCATGATGTCACAGCTTGTGAGTTCGAGCCCCACGTCGGGCTCTGTGCTGACAGCTCAGAGCCTGGAACCTGCTTGGGATTCTGTGTCTCCCTTGCACTCTGCCCCTCTCCCACTTGCACTCTGTCTCTGTCTCTCAAAAATAAATAAACATTTAAAAAAATCTGGTTGAAAATAACTATTTATAAAGATACAATTTCCCAATACTGAACCATTTCTGCAATTTAACCTAGAATAAATGAATACAGTGAATCAGTAGACAAAATCTATTGAATATCTATTGAATCTAGTGCCTATTGCATTAGGCACATGCAATTTTCAAGGTGAATTCTATCAGACATTCTAAAAGCTAATCTTACTTAAACTTCCAAAAAAAAAACACACAAGAAGAATGCATCATTTTTGTATTTTCTGTTTTTTGAGCTTATTTTGTCCTTTATATAAAACTTGAAATGCCGAACAACATAATGCTAAAGTTTACTTTTCTCATAAACATCGATAGGAAATCTCTAAATAAAACATAAGTATATGGAATCCAGCATTATATGTAAAAGATACTTACACCAGATGGGGTTTGTATTAGTAATCAGATTGGGTTTGTATTAGTAATAGAAGGATAGTTTGTCATTAGAAAGGCTATTAATGTAACTGATCACATTAATAGTTTTAAAAAGAAATCTGAATAGAAGTTACTCAGTAGTTTAAAACTTCTTAGTAAAATCAAGATTGTAAGAAATAGCCACTAACATAAAAGTTATTTGGAAGACAGAGCACAGGAAACTTTACAAATAATGGCAAAAAGCAACATAATTCCCTTTAAAACTGTCCTAGAACAAGACAAGTAAAATCAACAATCTGGTTTTTCTGCCTCATTTGCTTCATACTCCAACCCACTGCAATCCGCCTTCTTCTTCTACCGTTCTTCTGAAATGCCCTCAACAAAGCCAAACATGATTCTCTTGTTGTTTGACCTAAAGGTCTTCCATAGATCCACTGAGAGAGTTAAAGTAATCCCCCTACCAAAATGTCCACGTCCTGATCCTGGAACCTGAGACTCTACTATAGCACATGTCAAAGGAGACTTTGCACATGTAATTAAGTTAAACATGGTAAAATGGAGAATAGCCTGGATTATCCAGATGAGCTCATTCTAATCAACAGGAATCCTTAAAATGAAAAAAAACATCCCCAGCTGCAGTCAGAAACAGAGGTACAAGATTTGATAAAGGATGAAGGGTCACAGAGGTATGATATTGCTAAGCTTGGAGAGCAATATCAAACTCTTTCCAAAGCTTGAAAGAGCTAAGAGACAGGTTCTCCCCTAGAAACTTCAGGAAGGAACATACTCCTGCTGACTAGCTTACTGAGAACTTTGCCGGACTTCTGATCTTTAGAACTATAAGAAAACACATTTCTGCTGTTTTAAGTCGCCAGGTTTGTAGTCATTTATTACAGCAGCAAGAGAAAACTAATGTGTTCACCTTATTTTATGTTTATAGCTTTTGAGAGAATTTACCACTCCTTTCTTGAATTACTATCTCCTCAGGATTCTAAGATTTCATGTTCCTCTGGTTTCCCTCCTTTATGTAGAGCAGAACCCCTCAGTGCACTTTGAAGATGGTTCTTCTTTTGCCTGTCCAAAAAAATGTCGATGTAATTCTCTCCCAATGAATTTTCCACCTAACTCTGCCTTGTTGTATCTTTTATGCCAGTCGTCCTCAATCAGGGGCAATTCGGCCCTCCAGGCACAAATGACAATGCCACGGTTGCCATGACTGGTGGCCGCACTAGGCATCCAGAGGGAAAAGGCCAGTGATGCTACTGACCACCCTACGGCACCCAGGGCAATTCCCCACAACAAAGAATTACCTTGTACAGAATGTCAGTAGCGCCGAGGCTGAGAAACTCTGATCATATAGGTTCATGATGAAATGCCCAGAGTCTAAGAGACCCCCAAAAATGAACCACCAGAGTCCAGAGTCAAAGCTAAGCAGCAAGGGTCATTTATTGCAGGTTCGAACCTGGACCTCTGCGCCCTCATTGCCGGTGACGCCGAGAGGTCCTGAGAGAGGTTTTTACACCCCTTTTATAGACAGGTACAAACAAGTCATGGGGAAATCAGGAATTAATCACAGTTACAGAGCTGCGATTGGTTGGTGTTTAAAGTTGGACACTTAACAGTATTCGATTGGTTCCTGCCTTTAGGTCAGACTACAACCGGGGGTACGGGTATCACAATGATTGATCAGGAATACACGGATGTGCCAGGCAACAATGATTGATCAGGAGTACACGGATGTGCCAAGTAACAATGGTTGATCAGGAATATACGGATGTGCCAGGCAACAATGATTGATCAGGAGTACATGGGCGCGCCAAGCAATTGTACAGAAGCGGAACAAGCTGGTTAAGCTTGGTTAGGTTTCAGTTTCCCATAACTTAAGCTTTTAAGTTTTAATTTTCTCAGGCCTCTCAATGACTTCCAAACTCCCCCCTTCCGACTTAGCTCTTTACCCAGAGCTACACACTGGTATATCCTACTAACTGTTCAAATCTAAACTAAACTAAAATTGAAATAATAATCTTCTCCCCAAATTTACATTTCCTAATGTTGTCTCTAGTAAAAGAAATGACCACAGCATTTTTCTGGTTTCCCAGCCTGATGTCTTGGATATTATTTGCATCTCCTTCAAACTCTATCATTGACCAAATGCCATTACTTTCCCTCCCCTAAAACTTGATGTAAACTTTGACCTTTCTTCCTCTCTATCAAGGTTCTTTATCTCTGTCTAGATCATGACGGCGCTATATTATACTAATGTTAACTTTTGCATAATTAACATGTTCTGCAAAAATAAAGAGGGTAAAATTACTTGGATAGTATAGGCAATTCCACCAACTATTTTAATTTCATGAAGGGTTGCCCCAGAATCAACTAGAGACGTGTCAGATGCACTTGCTGGTTCCTCTATAGGTCTGAGTTCCTGTGTGTTCCTTTCCTGCGTAAACTTCTCATTGACTTGGCAATAGACAGTTTCAGAAAACTACAATATAACCGCTGAATGCAAGCTAACCAGCCATTTAGCCAAACATATGGCAGACATATCACAAGGGGAGGAAAAATTACCTATCTTGTATATCTATTTAAAGATGGTATGTTGGTCTCGAACTTGGTACTTCCCCAGTTGATTTCAAGGCATATCTGACAACCTTCAATGCTTCTGGACTTACCTATTGAGTTTAGAAACAAACTCATTCAGGTGTGAGTCCACTCCACCAAAGGAGCCAGCCTCTCCCCAACCATTCTATAGCAGCCAATGTGCATTCTAAATGACAAAGCTAGTTATCATTACCCCGGATAAAATTTTCAGAGGTTTCTCATTACTGAAAGGACAAAATCCAAATTCATTTTGGGGGGAATAAAATACTTTTTCAGGACCTTATTCTGGTTGATCTCTTCAGCCTTATGTCTTACCATTTCCCCTCTTTTAGGCACAGAATAAATATTAGCTTAGTAATACCCTCAGGAAATCTTCAATCAAACAAGATTTACAATAAACTGGCAGATTCCTAGCATCAGAGGCTAAAGTTTGTAACGATAGCTAGCTTCTGGGGTCTATTTCACATATTTAGAGAGGATTTAGTGGGCAATGAACTGGGATGGAGCTCTTCCTAATGTCCTGCTATTGGACCCAACAAAATCAGGGACCCTGTCCCCTTCCTACACTTTAGCAGAAGTCAGTTAATTGGCTAACTACCTCTTTACACAACCCACATGCTTTGACCTCATCAGTGGAAAAAGGCAGCAAACAAAAGGGGAGAATGAGACTGAGCTGAGCGTGGTTTGGCTAGCTGGGGTTTACATGCTGACTCCTCCCCATCCCACTAGGAAAGCACATTGGACAGAAAAGGTGCAGGAACATGGAGTTAGAGCTCACATGCTGGGAAACAGGGCAATGGGGAAGCTTCCGAAGCATTTACACATGTGCTCCACGGAATCTTTCAAAGCAGCCACCTCAAAGAAAGAGGACACCCGCATGCCCGTTCAAGGAAAAGATTTTTGTTTCTTTTCTCTAATACTGGAAAAGACAAGGAGAGAATTAAAAGGGTTATCTCCACCCAGGTCTCCCTGACCAAGGTCAAAGCAAGGGGGGATGATGAGATTAGAGGTTTAAAGTGAACCTACTCGTGTTTCTAGTTCCTCAGAAGCAACTGGAAATGGTGTAAAGGTTCAGGGATTGGGGAAGGATGATTGGATATGCATAAATACATGTTATTTCCAAGAGAGATGGCAGAAAAAAATTCTATTTCAAATTTAATATCACTTCAAGCTCAGGTTGTTTGCTAGATGGCTTAATTTACAATTGTGATATTTAAAATATCTGGAAAAATCACCCTAGAGCACAGTTTAGGGGGAAATGTTTGTAAGAATATCTAGTCATTAAAAAATACTTGAGGTGGCTCTTTTACTTTAATCTTCATACTTTTATTCTGCTGTGAAAGAACATTATATAGAGATAAATAAACAAACAAAAATCTTAATCCCATCACTGGCAAAAATCCTGCTGACATTAAAATGTATATTGCATGTAAATGGTAGGAAAATACATACAAAAGGCTTTGATACGAAATGCAAATATATTTTTCTATTTCCACATCCAGTCACCTCTGTACATTTCCTCAAAGGTACCCATATTTCACAAATTGTACATTTGTGAAATATAATACTTGTGAAATATAAATACTGGTTTATTTTTACCAAAAGGACCCCATATTTCCATTATCAAAACATGTGAAATTTACCTCATTTTATTTAACAGCTGAAATGTACATTTATAATTTTTAAGCACTTCCCAACTAATGGACATTTAGTATATTCTAGATTTTTGCTGTCAAAAATAATGCTGTAAAGTATATACTACACATATATCTTGGCTTCTTATGTGAAATATAAGAATCCCTGTTTCACCATAAATATGCCAAAACTGAATTACCATCAAAATCTTTAAATAATTGCCAATCTGATGGGTTAAAATATATCTATTTTTTACTTTAATTTATATGTGTTCAATAATCACTGAGATTGAGTTTTTAAACGGGTAGAATATCATGCTGTTTAATAACAGGGTAGCCTTTGTTCTATTATTTTAAATGTGAAAAATAACGCATTCCCAGCCTATTCCAAAATCCCAACCAATTTTCTCCAAATACCACTTAAGCATCCTAGACACTTTCATAATAACTCACTGAGAATTCAACATTCAAGACATTAATTACCTAATTATTCAATAATTAAAGACACACAAGGATAAACGTGTGGGTGATACATTAAAAAAATGTATCGGGGCGCCTGGGTGGCTCAGTCGGTTGAGCGTCCGACTTCGGCTCAGGTCAGGATCTCTCAGTTCATGAGTTCCAGCCCCGCGTCAGGCTCTGTGCTGACAGCTCAGAGCCTGGAGCCTGCTTCGAATTCTGTGTCTCCCTCTCTTTCTGCCCCTTCCCCGCTCATGCTCTGTCTCTCTCTGTCTCTCAAAAATGAATAAACATTCAAAAAAAAATTTTTTAATGTATCAACGCAATGCTCAGAATGCAATGATAGAACATTAGACACAAATCATATTTTGAACTCATAAGGGAACAACCAAGACTTTGAGACCTAGTCAATATTCACATGAAATTAGTGCTAGGAAAGCTGAGAAAACCCTAATCCAATAGAGGGGGATTAAGGCCCTCTGGGATGAAGTTTTCAAGGGCAAGAACGGGTACAGGATTTTTTTTTTTTTTTAAAGGCACATCCTAAACAATCTTAAATCATAATTAGGCCTGGACTATCAGTTAAGTTGTGTGACTGCTTTAGTCCAAAGAGTCCAGTCAAGTCCTCCAGCTGCAAAGAGTGACCCGTTCATCTTGAGGGTGCTTAACTTCACTTTGATTGCTTTTCTAAGAAGACAATTTCCATTTCATTATTTTACCTTGGACCATCATTGTCAACTCAACTGTACTGCTTAGAACAGCCTGGTGTTTGCCAGACAGTGGTTTCCAGACCCACGCCTAAAGAAAAGGTATTTTTCAGAGGTAGTTACATTTATGTTTCCAGTTTTGTTCAGGTCCAACTCATATACAGCGAGTCCCAGAGAGACTTGCATCAAACTGGCTGGCTCTGAAACGCTCTTGCCTCAGACACATCCGCAGAGCAATGAGGACCAACGTCTTTTATCCCCATTTAGATAATCTAGTCTCTCTTTCAATTTTTCTGTTGATTGAGCATCACCATGAACGTTTTCCTTTATTACAAGTTCATAGGTTAAACTTGCTGGCTTTGAGGAGGTAGCTCCGGCAACCAGGTACCCACCAAAGAGTTTCTGGAAACATGATAATTCGACCTGATTATCTTTGTTATCACTGCTGCACAGAGAAGAGAATGTACATAGAATATATGGACCATGAAAAGCCAGTCACTTTCCTTATTTAGTAAAACCAGATGCCCTCAAACATAATGAAAAGTCAAAACTCTATATCATCACCTTATATAAATAAATACTTTTTTAAAAAGCATTTTCTCTATAGATTGGCTATTTAGTATCTCCTGTGAACCATGAGAAATGGCAGAATTTTTTTTTCTTCATTTGAAGGACGATTATATCATATTCTCTACAAAGAAAGGAGAACCCTAAACTGAGTTTGTAAACACCAGCTTCTAGTAACAGTTTGGTCCATTTTTACCACCGGGTTATACAAATCCTAATTTCTCCTTTCAGTTTTCTTATTTGGAGAAATATGCATCTTAGAATAATCTCCAAGATTTTCCAGTCTTGTAATCCCGTGAGACTTCAATTATCTGAAACAATTTCTCAGAGACACAGCTAACTAACTAGCCGGGACTCAGGGTTTTTAATGTTTAAATACTTTCACCAAATGGCTCATTCATTAAAAAATGTTATTATTGTCTTTTCTTTCATTGAGTTTACTCATGTTAGATTAACACAAAGCATTGTAAAAAAAAAAAAAAAAAGAAAAGAAAAGAAAAAAAAGAATGTGTATAACTACTTCAAATTCAGACCGTGGTCTTTAAAAAAAATAGTGAAGTTAAAATAGCTTAGGACACATTACAAACTTATCATTTGTTTTTGTCTTTTCACAGCTTATGAATTGTCTGATTTTCTGAAAACCGCATCAGTCAATTTTGTAAACACAGGAAGGCAGACTTTTATTATGATTAGACAGTCACGCTTTCCCCAGGAGGTAATCTCAGAAGAAATCTATTCTTGTGGAATTATAAGTTCAAAGAGACCTGGATAATTTTCTGATAAACATCCTCTATATTTCATGTTTTAATCATGATGCAGCTTTTATGTTTTAGTAATTACGGAGACAATTTCTAATGACAGAATCATAGGTTTGTATAATGTAGACATAAATAAAAGGTTCCACAGATTAGCCGATTCACACCCTCATCAGGAAAATATCCAAATTTGTGTTGCTGCTTTAAAATTTACGCAGTTATGGGGCGCCTGGGTGTCTCAGTCAGTTAAGCACCTGCCTCTTGATTTCGGCTCAGGTCATGATATCACCGTTTGTGAGTTGAAGCCCCACATGGAGCTCTGTGCTGATAGCACGGAGCCTGCTTGGGATTGTCTCTCTCCCCCTCTGAATGCCCCTCCCCAGCTCGTGTGTGTGTGTGTGTGTGTGTGTGTGTGTGTGTGTGCGCGCGCGCGCACGTGCGTGTGTGTGTGTGTCTCTCTCTCAAAACAAATAAACTCAAATAAATAAATAAAATGTATGCAGTTATCAAGATTTGCTTAAAAAATGCTTCCACCTTGTGCAACTCATGAAGCTTCCCGAACAGAGGTGTAAAGCCCTCCTCAGCCTCAAAAATCTATTCATCATGCAACCTTATGTATGTGAAGAATAACTTAATCTCTGAGACTCTGTCCCATCATGCCTGTCCTCTTGTCTTTAAGCACACTGAATCAGAATCCAAATCAGAAAGCCACAAGATTTTCACTTGCTGTGGCAATCAATGTCTTCTCAATAAAAAAAACATAAATCCATTTGACTGGACAATATTTTTGGGAAAGTGTTTTGTTTTGCTTTAACATTCACTGTTCTTTTCAGAAATCCCTATTATAGTCTCATAATTTCTATCCAATTTAATTTTTCTTTGGTTACCTTTTTTTTTTTCTTTAAAATCCTTTCCCATTGGGTCACCTGGGTGGCTTAGTTAGTTGGGCCTCTGACTTTGGCTCAGGTCATGATCTCATGGTTTGTGAGTTTGAGCCCTGCATTGGGCTCTGTGCTGACAGTGTGGAGTCTGCTTGAGATTCTGTCTCTATGCCACTCCCTCTGACCCTCCCCCACTTGTGTTCTATCTCAAAATAAATTTAGAAAACTAAAAAAATCATTAAAAAATCTTTCCCGTTTATAATCTCCTTCCTAAAATTTCAACTTAATCTCAATATAGAGTAAGATGGTGAGTCAATCCACCTCTGGGAGCCCCGACTTCTTTCATCTATTTGTATCCAGAGGGCATGCCTTCTTTCAGAGCCAAGGTGCCTACCTCTCCACTGTCTTAAACTGGCATGTCTGTTCTCGCCATCACTGTTGTTACTGAGGCCAGCAGGCTTATTTTTAGGTTTGAGGTTAGAAGGAGCACTTGCTGACTTCTAGGATGCAGAACAGATATGTTATCAACGTTCTGAAGGACACAGTTGAAGAAAGCAATACTGCCATGGTATGTAGCTGCTTAGCTTAGCCAACATATATCCATCTAGCCAATAATGTTATTTATGCATGGGAACATATGGCGGGCCTGGTTTCAAATAAGGACTCTGCCACGTTCTGACTTTCTGAACTCAGGCAAGACTCAAAATATCTGCAAACCTTGGGTGTTTATTTGTAAAGTAAGTATAACAATTTTATCTACCTCACTGGGCACTCATGAAGGATAAATGAGGTAATTTACATATAACATTTCAAAGAGTATTTAATATAAGTTCTCAGTCAATGATAGCCATTATGATTATTTGCATTATGATTAACAGGTATACTGTAGAGTTTACGAGGTCAGAGATTATGTCCTTGATAGCGAGCAGGACACATCGCATTATCCAAACATGGCATGTGCTCCATAAATATGTGTTTGATCGAACTAAACTACATTTAGTAACTATTTCTTAAATCATTATTATGGAAATTCCATTGCATATTTCAAGTAACAAACTTACAAATGCATCTTTGGTGTCCAATTTGTGAATAAATTGTAGAATATATTATTTTCACATGTTTTCTTAATATTTTGATAGGGTATCAATATTAAAAAGTAATGCAGATATCAGTGCATGCATATGTCCCTTCTGCCACACCCAGGTTTCATTATAAGATGAATGAGATGAGAACATAACATAAACATAAACAGAACATTAATTAGATGCTCCATTTTAGGAAGATACAATAGTGTTAAAAAACAAGAAATAAAGAATAGATAAAAAGAAATATTTCTCTGCATAAAGCTGAGTTAGCCTATGGAACTAGGTCCCAGAGGAAATTATTAAAGCCAATAAGTTTATTATGATTCCAAAAAGGATTAAGTGTAATGAAGCAAAATTTTGAAAGCGGCTTGCAAATTTATGCCTTCAGATTTTCAAAGGGAAATGAGATTTGCCCGTAGAAGCGTGCACTCTGGCATGCAGAGAAACCAGAGGTGAAAAATTACAGGTCCATCTCAAACGCAAAGTTGATTTTGCATTCGTAAACTGATTTCACTTGGTTAAATACACTAAATCTGTTACTGAAAACAGGCCGAGGCATTTCCAGACAGAAGGAGAAAACTATCATCACTTTGTAGTCAAAGGACCAGAAATTTCAAACAGCCAGAATGAATTCTAGTCTATTTTGGAAAGAAAGATTGTAACGAAGTGAAGCTGTGAGTTATACACAAAGGAATATGCAAGTCAGGGCAGGGTCAGCCAGGGCTCAGGGTCTTGTGCAGGACAACAGACCCCCCAGTGATGGGTGATCTCCCTGATCACAGTAGGCACAAGTGGTCCTGTGAGGTGCTTACTATGTGCTGACCATTGTTCTATGCGCTTTACAAACTTAAGAGGCAGCTGTTAGCAATTTTTGTGATTTTTTTTTTTACCCAGATGAAGGAGCTGGAGTTTGAAGTCAAATGAGCCTGCCTCCCACAGCTAGCACAGACAAAGCCAGAATAAAACTAAGCGGTCTGACCTCATACTATTCAGTTTAGGGTTCTGAGACCCTGTATCAGAAGATTATCTTTCGGTATAGTTTTCTTATTAATGGCTGCCTTTCACATGATTTTGGAATGGGTATGAATCCTATTATAGATTGCAAACTATATTGCAAACTAATTACACAAACTTTCTATGTACATGTGAATAGATAAAGAGCAAAGGCATCATCTTGTGTGCCTGAATATTGGTGTAAAGGACTTCAATCCTATGAGCTCACTGCCCATTCTGGAAAGGATATCATTTCACGTTCCCCCAGAACTCACAGAAGAGTGAGGAAAATGACCCAAGAGTGTGGACTTTGGGGTTTGTTTGGCCCTGGTGATCAACTTTCTTGTTGTGACTGAATTTTCAGAAGGAAAAGAAAATATTCTTGGCCAAAACTATCTCCTTTCTCATGTGACTGGGACATTTCCATCTACATGAAGGAATCAAATGGAAAATGACTTTAGTAACCATAAGAGAATCTGTCTTTCACTGGGCACTCACTATTTGCCAGGGGCTCTGAGTACAGGATCTCAGATCCTCATAATAGTGTTAAATAAATTTTTTTAATATCCTCATTTTGTAAATATAGAAACATTTCAAGTTAAGTAATTTATACCAAAATATACACCTGGAGGGGTTTCTGGGCTAAAAAATCACGCCAGGTCTGTGGGACTTAAAACCTCAAACATCTGCCATTATTCTAAACTTCTTCTTAGGTACCATTTAAATTTCCTTTTTAAAATATTATTTTATTTTATTTTATTTTTTTTAATGTTTATTTATTTTTAAGAGAGACAGAGTGTGACAGGCTAGGGCAGAGAGAGAGGGAGACACAGAATCCGAAGCAGGGTCCAGGCTCTGAGCTGTCAGCACAGAGCCTGATGTGGGGCTCGAACCCACAAACCATGAGATCACGACCCAAGGTGAAGTTGGAGGCTTAACTGACATCCAGGCACCCCGTTATTTTTTTTTAATTTTTATTTATTTTTGAGAGAGAGACAGAGTGTGAGAGCAGGGGAGGGGCAGAGAGAGAGAGAGCGATGGAGACACAGAATCCAAAGCAGGCTTGAGACTCTGAGCTGTCAGCAGAGAGCCCAACATGGGGCTTGAACTCATGAACTGTGAGATTATGACCTGAGCCAAAACCAAGAGTCAGATGCTTAACCGACTGAGTCACCCAGGTGCCCCAGCATTTACATGTTCATTTACAGTTGGCCTTCTACTTCAAAATTGACACTGGACAGATGAAAATAATCATGTTCATTTAAACGCCAGAATTAAGAGGAACACACTAAAAGCAAAACATAAGCTTTGCAAAGCCCAACAAATATTACCATCATCATTAATGTTTAATAAATTATTAAAAACTGTTTAATTAATTACTGTAATATTAAGCTTACCTTATACATTGTCTCGAGACTGCAAGGTGAGTTTACATCACATTGAGATTTTCTGTTACTCTAACAACAGCCACAAGGCAGTTAATAAATAATGTGGGTTTTGGGGGGACTGATTGATTGATTGATTGGTGGGAGAGAAAGAGAGACAGGGAGGGGTAGAGAGAGAATGAAACCCAAGCAGGCTCTGTCAGCACAGAGCTCGATATGGGGCTCAAACCCATGAACCATGAAATCATGACCTGAGCTGATACCAAGAGTCAGATGCTTACCCAACTAAGCCATCCAGGCACCCACAAATAATGCGCTCTTACAACAAATTCCAAAAATAATCCACAGTTCATAGATGCTCATACCAAGTTAGTTCAGGAGCAGATTCTAAACATAAACTTGGGTATTCTGAGTTCAAAGTCAGTGAAAGAACCCTGTTTTGTTACTCTTTTGTAAAAGAGGCTAATGGGACTTGAAGCAACATGAAGGAAGAATCTAAGGACCCCAAAGGTCCCATAGATCTTGGTTCTAGCTTTGGCTCTGCTGTTTTCTAATGGCAGGAACATGGAAAAATAATTTTCTATCTCTGGGACTGTTTCCTCATCTGTAAATAGGAAGACCATTACAACTAGGAAATAGAACTGTTTGGAGGACTAACTAAGAGACAGGGAAGACATCTCTGAATGGATTTGGGGAATCATAAATATTTCATTGATAGTTTCTCTGATCCCAACTTTCAAACCGTCTTTGTTGTTGTTGTAGAACGTAAACAAATATCTCTATGCTCTAGGTTAATATGAGCATGGTACACACAAAAAATAGGATTTTAATGTCCTGAGTCTTCCTGAAATTTTCTTATCTGTTCACTGTTTTATTGGTTTTCAATCTCCCCTCTGGTTTCCACCAATTTTGGTCAGTTGAAATAATTTCCCTTCCAGTTGTTATCATTAGAAACACAATGTGTTGTGTCGAAGTCCACGTTCTTCATTCTTCAGATCTGGCCCAGAGTCAAGCTTCTGTCTGCATTGAGAATGCAGCAGCACCATTTCTCACACCAGAGCTTTCATGGCTACGTATTTACTCTATGGTGCTGACAAGTGGGGAAAAGAGATTTTAATCATAGAGGTGAATAGATACGGCACCTGGGTTACATGGAGAGTAGATTTATGTAGTAACTGGGGGTCATTCCATCTCAGCCTTCTGACACATCATCAAGCAGGAAGAGGCCTCTAGCCACAGATTACCCTGCTTTTCTCTCTTGTATTTTCACTTATCTTTGTCCCACATCCACCTGTTCATCATGGCATGTCCAGGAAGCACAATTCTGATATGTCACTTTTCTGTGTAAAAACCTTCAGGGTCTCCCCATTTCCTCAAGAGGAAAAACAGTCCTAAATCTTTTTTTTTTAACGTTTATTTTTGAAAGAGAGACAGAGTGCAAACGGGGGAGGGGCAGAGACAGAAGGAGATACAAAATCTGAAGCAAGCTCCAGGCTCTCAGCTGTCAGTGCAGAGCCGGATGCAGGGCTGGAACTCACAAGCTGTGAGATCATGACCTGAGCTAAAGTCAGAAGCTTAACCAACTGAGTCACTCAGGTGCCCCAAACAGCCAAAATTCTTTAGCATAGCAAGTTGAGTCTCTTATGACCTGGCCCTAAAAGTCCCTCTTCTTCCATCATTAGCAATTATACAACTTACACTTAGGTCCAATGTGAGTGAGTGACCAAAGCTTCCCCAGGATTTGCTGCTCTTTTTCCACTCCTATGGGATAAGGTCCTGCCTCTGCTTGTTTATTAAAATCCTTTCTAATCTTCTGGGCAGAGTTAAAGTCTCATTTCCTTCACGGAGAATCCACTGACAGGAATGTCTCCCTTCCCAGAATACCAGTGACGTGTTGTTTGTAATACAGATCTCACCGTAGATCCCTTGGATTTGGCTGTATGTGATCAGCCATAGATCGTGAGTTCCTGGCAAGTTGAACTTGGTTTTTCTACATGCGCAGCTCCCTCAATGCCAAACATAGTACCTCACTCATGGTAATTGTTTCATAACTGTTAAATCATTATCCATGCCAAAAAAAAAAAATCCCTACAATGGGAACAGCTAAAATATTCTTGCCTGGAAAGCAAACACCAGTTGCTATTACAAGGGTTTTTTTAAGTAGCTTTTATTCTTGTCTTTAGATTTAGTCAGGCACTTGAACATAAATGCTTTTTCCAACAGTGACACGATAGATACCTGAGCAAGGGTAACATCTAGCTGCAAAGAAGTTATGCTTTTCCTAAGCCAATTTTTCTATCTTCCCATGCATGCTTCATTCACGTTCAACAGCATTCCTGCCAGCAAAGACCATCAACGCATGGGCTACGGGAGGTTGAAGTTGAATCCCATTCCTTTCTTTTCTTTTCTTTTCTTTTCTTTTCTTTTCTTTTCTTTCTTTCTTTCTTTCTTTCTTTCTTTCTTTCTTCTTCTTCTTTTTTTTTTCCATTTCTCCATCTTATGCAAAGAAAATTCATTGGAACAGATGTTGCTTATTCTTTTGAGGGTAGTGATGCATCGCTATTGTAGCAAATAATAGCATGATAGCAAATTGCTATGATGTCATTCTGAAGGAAATTAGGGCTTCAAACTGACAAAGTATTATCTGACTTTTTTTTTAAATGTGTTTTTTTATACATCTTGACTTTGTGCATTTCTCAAAAACGGTGAGACACTTGTAAAGCCAAAAGATGAATTATAGGGCACAAAGGCACGGTGGCAAAAAGCACCAGCATGCATACTGGGAAACATAAACGCTGTTTCCTCTGTTATGGGACCAATATGAATGCTTACACTGTGAAACTTTCCGTATGTCATGTCTGAAGTCTCTGATGATGATTTCTGTATTTGATAACATATTTTTGCTTACTTATGAATAAACAAAAGTTAAAATGATAGCGTCAAGAATTTCTACTACCTGCATTAAAAAGAAAGTCACAGGGCCAAGGTGGAGACTTGACCCCCAGGACAGCAAACCAAGATTTAATTGCGGTTCCAACCTCTCCAGGAGTGGAATTTTAAACCATCAATCTAGAATTTTCTGGTCATCCCCAATGAGGTAATGTGTCACATGGGCCCTCCCCACCCCTCAAAGGAAGATGAGGCAACCCACCTAATAAGACTTCCTGTCCTCCCCCCGAAACCGGAAGGTGATCTTGCCTGAAACGATCCTTTCTTTTATTTTGCTAGAAACTTCTTGCCACACCTTCCTTCCTATGAAAATCTTCCATTTTGTACAATTCCTCCCAGCTCCCTTCTACTTGCTAGATGTGATGCTGCCCAATTCACAAATTGCTTAATAAACTAATTAGATCTTCAAATTTAATTGGCTGTATTTTGTTTTTAAACACCCTGTCAGGGACTCTTACAAGATTTTTGTGTGTATATTCATTCATACAATCCTTACAATAACCCTACGAGGGAAATTCATCTTTTATTCCATTTTACAGATCAGAAAGAGAGGCATGGCACCATCTAATTTATCCAGGTTCCCATTTGGGCAAATGTTAGAATACACTTGGGCTCTAGCTTAAAAAGTGCTCCAAAGCTTGGCTTTTCAAAGTATAGTTTACAACCTGACCATCTCAGCATCTCCTGGAAACTTGTCCGAATTAAAGAATTTCAGCTCTGCTGCTCGAAACCTACTCCTAGGTGTGATTTATAAATATATTAAAGTTTGAGAAGTAGTCATCTAAAGCACCGTACTCTGTCACCCTGCATCTCAATGCTACACTGCCTTCTAGGTAACAGTTAAAGAAGATGCATCAGAAATAATATTTGCTGTTTTATAGTTACCTTGAAGTCACATGATTTTCAGAACTCAGGATAACTCTTTTGTACTACATTAACTAATGAAGACAAATGATGATGAAAGAAATTTTCTGACTCTACTCAGTGACAGAGTGGTACTTCTCAGTTTTGATTCTAGCTATCCTCTGTTACACAAATTAAAAATTGAGATTCCAATGAATTCTCTCCATTTATTGATATAAACCATCATAATATTTTCAGTATCAATCAGCTCAAAGAAGACACATATTATTTTTCAGAAGATAGAATGCATTTTAAACCAGGAATAAGGGGGAAAAAAAGGTTTTCCTGTCACTTTTCTGCATTTGCATTAAAATATCATTTCTGTCTGTTTTCAAAGAAACATTGAAAATAAAATGTACACATCAAGTCTATTGCTATTAAACAACTAGTAAAAACTATATTTAGAATATGATCTCATTTCTTTAAAAATACTGGTGTCTGTGCAAAAATCTGATGGTTTATTTCCTTAAAAGAATACTGTAATCATGTGATTCTATTTCTTTAAACCTATGATCATCATATCTCTCTCTCTCTCTCTCTCTCTCTCTCTCTCTCTCTTTCCATCCAACAGATTTATTGAGCTCTGAAATGCCAGGTATAGGTGCTGGGGAAATAAAAGAAAATAGACACAGTCTTTGTCCTCAAGGGGCTTACATTTTTTTTTCTCTATTTTTTTCCCCTTTATTTTAGAGAGAGAGAGTGTGAGCAGAGGAGAGGGACAGAGGGGGAAAGAGAGAGAGAATCTTAAGCAGACTGCATGCTCCGCACAGAATCTGATGAGGGGCTTGATCCCATGACCCAGGGATCATGACCTGAACCAAAATCAAGAGTCAGATGCTCAACCGACTGAACCACCCAGGTGTTCTAAGGGGCTTACATTTTAAACTAACAACACTTTTCTGAGTAGCAAGTAAAGCTAAGCTTACCAGTGGTAGACCAGAAATATCTGTGTAGGCAAGGATATTCATATACTAGATTTTATTAAATCTCTTCTGAGAACTTAAAATCAGTATGCTTATTTGATGCCTTTAAAGTGAGGAGGATATCAATCAATGAAGGCTATGTCTAAAATAGCTGCTATGCAAAATACTAAGTCAAACTAAATTTCTTAAAAGATAACAATTAGCTTCTAAACCTATGCTATAGAGGTTATTTTCTAATTAGTTAATGTACACTAAAATTCTGTTTCAATTCATCTCTGCCAAATACTCCGGAATAAAAGTATCCAGAGCTCTAATGTATCTATTTATATCGGTCTTTATATGCTAATCACTGTATGTAATTTTTATGTTTGCATCATTATTTCATTGTCTCAAAGACAGTTTACACTGTTCAATATATTCCAGAGGAAATATGTCTAATGAACAAATATAAACAAGAATAATATTTTTGCTGAAACTTGATAATAGCCTTGAATTAACTACTTTAACAAATCTGAAAATGCAGAACATTAGTTTAGAAGAGAGAATTATCCAAAACCAGGCTACATAAAAATGATCTATTCATATGTCCCCAGGTCACAAGCCTGGGCAATATCTTTAAATATCTTCAGTGTGTTTTTTCTGATTTTGTATATTACAGCAGGGAGGCTACACATAAGGATAGAAGAAAGAAGTCTAAATACCTAAGTATAAAGTACTCAAAAGGTGAAATAGAGTATCTCATCAAGCTTTAAAAGGAAAATGACCTTCAACTTTATTACTTTTCTTAAAAAGGTGTTCTTGACTGAATGAGCGGGGCATTAACTGCCTGGCAAAAGTGAAAGAGTGTTTTCACTACCTGTAGCGGTTAACTTGTGTGGCCTCACCTCTATTTCTTACCAGAGTTCTCTACTCTAAATCTCCTGATCTGAAAAACATTGCTCACAAACTTCATTCCATCCCCTAAAGCATCTATGGAATTTTTTTTTTTTTTCAGAGAAAGAGTGAATGAGCAGGGGAGGGAAAGAGGGAGAGATTGAGAGAGAGAGACAGGCAGACAGACAGACAGACAGACAGAGACAGAGAATCTCCATGCTCAGCGCAGAGATGATGCAGAGCTTGATCCCAGGACCCTGGGATCATGATCCAAGCTATTGTTTTTTGAAGGACCACAGGCTGGTTTTTGAAATGGATGATCATGAATGTGAGGTAACTATACACTTTTTAAAAAGACAAATAATCCAACTTGAAAAAATGTGTTAAGAATGTGATTAGGCGACATATCCCCACCCCCCACCAACACACATCCACACACACAAATCTTTGCACATCAACAACTGTGATATCAATTTTTATCTTTTAGTTTAGTCAAAGTTAGAAAGTTTAATATGGACAATGCTGTGAGCTTGAGTGGAAAGGGAAACTTTCATACATTTTTTTATTGGCAATATAAACTGAAACTATCTTTTAGGAAGATATTTTGGTGGAACCTAATAAAATTTTAAAAGTACATATCCTTTGATCCAGCGATATCACTTCCAAAAATTCACCCTATAAAATACAGGCAAACATGTGCAATGTTTTATGTACAAATCATCGATGATTGTAAGTACTATACATTAAAGAAAAAAATGGAACGAATGAGCCAAATTTATGTAAGGTGATACAGGAAACCTAAGACATTTCATTAAACAGAAATGCAATCTATTGGTACTACAATGTTAGTATTCCACTTTACATACTTATATCTTTCTCTATATATTCTTGATTATGTTTATAAAAATTCCTGAAACAAACATACACACACACACACAAATGCAAGAGTGCTTAAACCTGGAAAGTAGGACTGCATGGGGTCACACAGGAGCGGACTTTGTTTCCTGCTGTATACCCCTGTATTGCTTATTTTAATGTTTTTTGAGACATGCATTCATTTGGAGCATACAAAAACATGATAAAAGAATGATAAATTACCAGAAAGTCATTTCTACCCATAAAACGCTATCCCAATCTCTTTTATTAAGTCCTTCAATGACAGTACAGTACCATCAAGATAAAAACCTTGGAAATCGGTTACAAAAGATGAACAATGCAGAAGAAACTAAAGGGAGCAATCGTCAGAAATCAACAGTTACTGACAATAAAGTAAGAATGGGTAATAAAGGCAGACAGGTGTTCCATCGCTCTCATACCTCAAAAGTAAAATGAAAGAAAAGAACAACAGAGCCAGCCTCACTGTGTTCTAAAAGGCATAGACCTTCCTTGACACCTGTGCATTAATTATCCCCGTCACTGAGGCTTCAGACATCATTGTCAACCTACCGTTTATTTGTCTGCCTTTTCTATACACACTGCGCTTCTTGGAGGCTGTAAACCCTTATTTTTTTTTTTTTTTTTTTATTTTTGGGGTACCTCCTCTAGATACCTGGCACACAGCAGAAAACTTCATATGTTACTGTGAATCAACGAATAAATGCCCTGCATTTACACACTGCAGAGGGCAAACAGCAAAAAGGAAACTTCTTTAGGAAATGTTCTTATGAGGGAAAAGAGCCATGGTTATCTCAAACTCCGATGTACTTCATGTCTCAGGAAGCCAAAAGTTACTGACGCTTGCCCAGTGTTCTGAGAGTTATTATATTATAGATATATTAAATAATCATGTTATAATGCACAATCTTTCCTCCATGAGGGGGTGAGGTCATTAAAGGCTAGATCTTACTTGTTTTTATATCCTTAGTGCCTAGTAACGCAAGTTCCAAATAACACACATTCATTTATATTTGCTAAGTTGAAATGAATTGTACAGAAAATTAACAGACAGTAAAAATGTTAATTAACTGTTTTCTTAAATCAATAGTATAATAACTTTAGATCAATGCTATGATACAGAGCAGTCATATGCATTATGTGTATGTGTATTTATGGGACTTTAAAGCATTATACTAAGGTAATGAAGGACATTAATTACATATTTAGTCTGTGATATTTCATATAATAAATATATCCCAAATTTATGTAATTTAGAGCATTATTCTAATTTCATAATGACCAGAAGTTTATAGCTGCTGGGTCTTCAATAACATAACGTGATATTGGTGAGAACTGTAATTTATTTGATGACAAATTCTTAATATCATAAACATCAATTTTAATATTGCTCTGCGGAAGACCAAGTTCTTTTGCCAATTCATTTCATAATTTGCTTTCAAGGAATACAGCAAACTGAAAAGTATGCTAGTGGAACTAGCGACATGAATAACAAACAGTTATGTAGCTATTATTAGGGGTCATATTTTTTTCCACACACCTGACACCTGATTATACCATTTCCATTTTTCAAATGTGGAACCTGAGTTATAACAAGGGTTAGTCATCAGGCAAAGTTCACAGATGTGGTAAACAGTAACTTCCAAATTTGAATCCTGGAAGTTTGGCCCCAGAGACTCTGCTTTTCACCACGGGACAAAATTTTCTCTTTGAAAACCCAAATAACGAAGAGTTCTTATGATGGCAGGAACATGTGGGCATTATACAATGTTGTAAGTTCTCTACACAAATTGTGTCATTTCACGTGTATATTTGTGTGTGTGTGTGTGTGGTTAGGATTTCTCTATATCTACACAGTATGCATGAGATAGAGAGAACAGGGCAGAGATTAGACAAAGGGAAGAAGAAGGAGTGGGAATAGCTAAGTTATTTTCCTTTAGGAACAGAGAGCTATCCGTTAGTTTTATTCCAAGGCCTGCTTGTCACAGATGTGTGTTTTTTTTACGTTTGTTTTCTTTCTTTTTTTTTTTTTTTTTACCGCATTTTTTTTAGTGTGTATTTAGTTTTGAGAGAGACAGCACAAGAGGGAGAGGAGCAGAGAGACAGGAGGAGACAGAGGGAGACAGAGGATCCCACGCAGGCTCCGTGCTGACAGCACAGAGCCCGATGTGGGGCTCGAACTCTCAAACCGCGAGATCGTGACCTGAGCTGAAGTGGGACGCTTAACCGACGGAGCCTCCCAGGTGCCCCTTGCTTTGCTACATGTTCAAGTCAAGACAGAATGATAGGCTACAGAGGGGAATAAATGTAATCACTACTTCACGGCTATTGGCATCACCCAAGAGCTTGTTACCAATGAGGAATTTCAGATACCACCACAGACCAACTGAACCAAAATATTAATTCAGACAAATTCCCAGTGTTGGGGGAATCTTCTCCATGAATAGCTCATACTATCAAGTCTTCTGAGCAAAAAAAAAAAAAAAAAAAAAATGTTGAGAGCTTTTGTTTTCAAGAATATTTGTATAGCAAATAGTCTTAGAAGAGAGAGATAGTATCTCTCTCCAGAAGAGAGAGATAAATATGTTTGCTGTTGAGGTTAATAATAAAGATAATGTCTCCCTCTGGAGCAAGGGTAGAGCAGATTTGTTTGCATCTCTTCCCAAGATTAAGATTTCTTACATTCCAGGTTACTCAGTGGTGAGGCAAATTCACAGCATGCACAGCCACCCCCTAGACCACTCTGCATTGCCCCATGGGACTTGGGACTTGAAGAGCAAGGGAAATTCATGTGAACATAAACCTCATGCTGCCCACTATATCATGAGTAATAAATTCTTTTGTCTCTGGACCACGAATCTCATGTCTTCTGTCCCAGAAACGAAACTGTGGGAGGCTAACTAACATCTTTGCCTGAAGTAAGGTAAAAATCTCACACTGTCTACAGTTGACACCCAGCTATTTGTATGCACTTTAATGTTTGATAAGCATGCAGGCTACCTCACTTCAAATTAGCGGATAAATAAGCATGGAGGACAAACTCAAATGCGAGCCCACACAAGCATTGTTTAAAAGAAGGGTTCCGCCTGTTTTAGTGTGCTGACACAAGACTGATGTAGTGACATAGTTGGATAGCTCAGCTCTTCCAAGTCCATTCTTCCAGAAAAAATAAATAAATTATGATTTTGGGGGGAAGAGAAGGAAAAAAGCTCTTACTTCAACTCTTCCAGCATAAGCATAGATTCACAATTTAAAAAAGACATGACCCTTGGGGCACCTGGGTGGCTCAGTTGTTTGAGTGTCCAACTTCCACTCAGGTCATGATCTCGCAGCTTGTGAGTTCGAGCTCTGGATTCTGTGTCTCCCTCTCTCTCTGCCCCTCCCCTGCTCATGCTCTGTCTTTCTCTCTATCTCAAAAACAAATAAACATTACAAAAAAAAAATTTTAAAACACATGACCTATAATTTCCTGGATTTAGGTAAGTGGCACGTGGTCTGAAGTTGAAATTGCACACTAAGAGATTCCATCCATGTGCTTCATCCACTCACGCTTCCCTCATTTACAACCTCCCAGAAAGAAAGACTTTGGCTCTTACATGAGAGATGCCACTGAAAGAGAAACTTCTCTTTTCCTCAACTTCAGTTTTGACTAATTAGTATTTAGAAAGAAGCATTCTTTTAAGAAAAATTTACTTTCCATATTCCTGATTCTACACATTGACACCATTATTTTCTACCTCTCTGGAATGTCCCAAATGAATCTTCTGACATCGGTTCCTGGGCAGGACTCATTCCTCCTGAGAAGAGGGACTTGTCTGACCAGGACAACTAGAAGGAGCCCCACTTACATTAGTGCATGGCTGTGGTTCGGGCAGGGTAACTTTCTGGAGGAGAACTTTCCCTTGTGTTTGGGTCTGCTCTCCTACTGTTCACTGCATGGATCACAGACAGGACACCTCTCTGCTTTCCCACTCCTGCTTGCAGCCAGGAAGTTGCTGAGAAAGTAAGATCAATTCAAGATGGAAACTGCTTCAAGGAGCATCACCCAATCCATCTTTACCAGCAATAACTATGACACTTTTAGATCCGGGTCCTAATTGGGCTCCTCATTCTATTCAGGAACTCTGATGTATTATCATTCCAAGTCCTCATCCTCATGATGACTTATTATTACTAATGCCATATGTTCATGGTCATCCAGGAAGTGGATTGCTTACTAAAAAATGAAAAGGGAAAGCAGAAAACGTGCCTGAGAAACACTAAAAACTTATTTATTTTTCCTGCTAAAAATGCTGAGGGATACCTCCTGTGAGAAGATGAAGCACATTTTCTAATTCTCTGATGTGACAAAGTTCTAAGATAAGTCAGGCTGTTCCTGTCCAAAATTCCTATAAGGGGAATTTATAGCCTGACTAGTTTATCCTGAGAACAGATTTCAGATAAACTCCCAGGCACAGAGACAGAGGAAGGAAAATGATGGCTGGGAAAATAGATGTCACAGAGGCTCACAGAAGGGAATGAGCTGTCACACTAATAGCAGACGGGAGCCAGAAAGGGTCAGTAAGGCCCAGGAATGAGTGTGGACACACAAGGAAAGCATCATACCCCAAGGGGGTACTGTTGGCAACTCCACTTGGAAAGAGAGAAGATAAGTCAGACACTAAACACTGCAGGAAAATTGCATCAGGGGTGCAGGGTATTGGACAAAGAGGACCCAATCCAGAGACCCAAAACTTGGACTCACTTTTGAGGCTTACTAATTCCATCTGGGTGTAAATCACCATTTCTTCATCTTTAGAACATAAGGAGATAGACTTGATTATCTTTCCATTTTTTCTCCCAGATCTGGCATTCTACAGTTCTAATGAAGAAATTGATACTTTTAAATCTTTGGTATTGGTAATTGGTATTTTTAGACCTTTGGCAATAGAGTGAAGGAGACCCTGTCAATCTAAATAATCTATGGGGGTAAAGTAAGTAACGGTGCAAAGTGCACCAAGGTGGCTCCCCAAATTCTCTCTCCTGGTAAAAAACAACAGCCGTGAACTCAGGTGATCAGCATGAGTTAAGAAGCAGTGAAAATAGGAGGAAGGTCCAACAGATCTCCCAAGTCAAACAAATAAATAAGATGAATGAAATAGAAACCTGAGATATGACTTTGTAAAATAATGAACACGTTTCTTTTGAAAACAATACTGTCTATAAAAAGGCCATCTGGACCTCTATTCAGAAGGAAAGGGGTGCCTTAATCATTAATTAACACAATAGTATCTGTGAAAATTTGAGCTCTTGAAGCAACTATGAATAATAGAAAAGGGTTCAGTGACCAGAAGCAGCCAGGTTGTTTCCCTAAGGTGAATTTCTCTAAGTCTCTGCATCTGTAAAAATCTTTCACTAGATCACACTAGAATAACAAAAAAATCTTCCACTCTAATCCAAGTCTCTCCTAGAATAGCTAAGACATGGAGCGTATTTTTGTTCTTTCTATGGTGACAAGATTCATCAATGAAAATAACAGGAGATGTCTATTCAGAAGTTCTGCCAGGAATATTTACACACCGAGCAGTTTGCCCCTAAACAAAACAAAACAAACAAAAACTTGGGAGTTGTTCTGAAACAGCAAAGGAAACTTGATTTGGCATGTCCTTGCTTCCTGAATACTCATAAGCTTATCTTTGGAACCAAAAGCAATTCTATACTAAAATTTCAAAGTTCTCAGCTTGGCTGGCTCTAACTTTTGCTCCTGACTACAAAAGCTCAGTGATGGCACCTGCACATTATCTCTGTGCTGAAATGCACATTCTTCTTTGATATCTTTGTCTGGCACATCCTCTTTAATTTTGCAAAACACACACACACACACACACACACACACACACACACACACCAATGAATAAAACCACAAAGTGTTGCATATCTGCTTCCTTTCTTGGAATGAGATTCCAAGTCTCTGTAGCTAAAAAGTGTTCAGTTGTTACGTGCTGATGCATGAATTATAGAGCTACATAATGTAATTGCTCAGTAATTAGGTGACAGGGATTGAAAACTACCTTCACCCTGGATGAGCTACTCCGCTAGGATGCAGAGATCCATGTTGCTCCATCTCTAGTGATGATCAAGCAGGGCTCAGAGGGCTATTTATACCCCCTTTCGAATGCCTTGCCTGCTCAGAAGTTCCTTTCCTAAAATTTACATAAAAACAGACAGTTATTTTAACTTGACTAAATGTAGAATTTTTTATGGTTATTATTTCTGAGCCCCATGCAAAGTTTCACAAACATGCTCATTTACCAGAGATAATTATGTGTGATTTTCTCCTTTAATGAAAGATAAATAATTTGGCAGTCTTGCTTCACATATTTTTCTATTTCAATACAATTCATTGTTTGCTGGTGTGTTCTTTATTCTGGTACTAGTTAGAGTGCAGAATGAAAGAGTTTTCTTTAGAGCAATTGTGCTGGTTTTCTGTAAGGCACCGCTGTTCATACGAGGTTTATAAAAGACCATTAAAGGCTGATATTACATTAGGTTCTGCTCATAATGATGTAGCTCTTTGTTTACAACTTACATAATTCGCTGTAGTGGCAAAGCCTCATCAAATTGGGACAAAGGGAATAGAAAGTACATTTCTGGGAACCTAAATAGGATGGACAAGCTTTGACCAGCTCTAGCTTTCATTGTGTTTCTTTGAATTAAATCAGGAGCCGTGTTCCCAGGCTTCAATTTGGAAGAGCAATCATTCATTGTTTTCTTATATGAGATGGTGTGTGTGTGTGTGTGTGTGTGTGTGTGTGTGTGTATGCGCACACATGTGCACAGGTAGTTAATATATTAAAGGTAAAGCCCATATAGAAAAAATGCAGGAATATATGGCTCCAACATACGGGAGAGTCCATATGATAAACTCCCACTTAACTCTGGATGCAGACTGGATTCTCCATGTGAAAGAAACATTTGCATGTAGTCTGGGTAGACACAGTCGAACTGAAAAGCCAGAAATCAACCTATGCTCCAATCTATTTTTCTCGACACCAGAGCCATTCAAAGAAATTTCTATGATGACAGAAATAATCTCGATCTGCTTTATCCAACATGGTAGCCACTAGCCTCATACCGTCATTGAGCACATGAAATACTCTACCAAAGAACTCAATTTTTAACATTGAAGTTTGATTTAAGCTGAATGTTGATACTTCCATGTGGCTAGTGCCCATGGTATTGGATAGCACAGCTTTTTATTAATCACTAGGGTAGGAGCAAACCACTAAGTTTTCCCAAGACCAAGAAACATCAGCTTACACATAGATACACCTTGCGTTCTATGTGTATCTGACCGGAAGTTGAATAGGCACACAATCTGCAACTTTACACACTATGCCATGAAGGAGTTATGAAGCTGAATGGAAATGGGAGGATGTCTCCTTCTCCTTCTCCATCAGGAGATCAGGACCAAATTAACTTGGTGGGCAGCCAACACCGCTTCACTGTGAAGCCTGTTATGTTTTGAAGTCTTCACTATTACTGCACTGCCGCCTTCTACTTCCTCCTCCTTTAAGTATGTGTATTTAGATCACACTCTGAGTACAGCATGGTTACTAAGAGTAGGATGGGAGGGAAGAATGATTCCCCTACAATCTGTTCTATGGCAAAGGCAGAGTGATATTTTCTAAATGCCAACCCTATTCACATACAACGTCATAATCTAATCTCTACTTGCATGCCACATGGGCATGTCTGAACTCCTATTCTAACATGGTGAAATACCTAACATACAATATGATACAATGTTTCATTTCCCCCCAGATCCGTTCCTATCTTGATCTTGTCCACCTTGTCATGTGTCCTCACCATTCACCCCAGTGCACACAAGGTGGGTGTTTCTCCCCCTCTTTCCACACCCACATTCTGTATCTAATCCATGAGGAAGTCCTATTAGCTCTCTCTTCAGAAATCCGTCTAAAATCTGATCTTCCTCCACAAAAAACTGTCTTTCTATCCTTACACCTATCTTTATATCCCCCCCTACTAGCCATAATGGCTGACCCACGCTTTATGGTGGGGAGACCCTAATATATATACCCAAACTACCTTTCTTAACCCATCTCAACTCCTGTGCTATCCTGCTGCCTCTTTCATAGCCTTCTCACTGTTCCCCAAGTCCCCTAAGCTCATACCCTCCCTGAAGCTTTTCACCTACTATTTCCAGACTGGAATGCTCTTCCCCACATCTTCCGTAACTCATCTGCTAACTTCAGTTCTCCTGATCACTGTCACTGGTCATTCCCTGTCCCCTTACTCTATTTGATCTTCTTTACAACACATGTCATTGCATGACATTATATCATTTCTTAACTATTTTTTCTTGGCTTTTTCTATGAGGATATATGTCTCCATGAAATCAAGGATCTTGCAGGTCTTATACACAGATATCAGCACACAGAACAGGGTTCAAAATTTAACGGGTGCTCAAATATTTGTTACATAGATTAATGAAATTTGATTATGTCACTCACCCAAACACATATGCTCGGTGAAACCCAGATGCATGAAGAAACACACTTGCCACAGGTATCAAAGTACTACATGGACACACTCAGAAAGACACACATGCCACATGAAGAAACACACTGAAACTCCTTAAAGCATTCAGAGACTTCTTGTTTTGGCGATAATGAAAAAGATCGTTGACTTTGGTAACAAGCTTTTGCACAACATGGCTCCACTTATCTCTCTAGCATCAACTTAAATGCTCCCCAGTCAGCCCGTGCGCTCTAGCCACACCAACCTTCTCTCCGTCCCTTGAACTCAACATATTCCTTCACATGAAAATAGTTTCGGTATATCCACCACTTGGAAGGCCCCTCTTTTCTCCTGTCCAATTTAATTTCTAGTCAACATTCATAGGTTAGAAGAAGAGTCCTTTCCACATGGAAACACTTGCTGGACTCCCTAAGAGAGTCTTCCTATTTAAGCTTGAGACTTCTGTGAATGAATAAACAAATGAATGAATGTCAATGATGCTACTTATGGTTATTGGGCCTTTGAGTACATCTGAGTATTGAAATTATATCTTTACTTGCTGCTACAGTATTTCAAAAGTAATTAAAACTCATGTGCCGTTAAACACAAGTCACATTCTTCCAAGTTGAAAGGATGCAGTCAGAGAGATGGAATGGACCAGCAGGCTTTGCACGCTTTCCATCACCATAATGGTGACAGAGATAAAGTTGACATTGCAGAAGTTACCAGAGCTTCTATTTACCTACTGATATTTACTGTGTTCCCCCAGGACAGCCAGTAACATCATTTACTTCAGATAAGGTAAGGTTGACAACGCGCTGAACATTAAAAGGAAAAGCACCTGGGTAAAACGAAAACAACACTATGTCCTGGCAAGGGGAAGAGACGGATGGGCCATAAATAAATGTGAGTTCATTAAACATCAGCAAACGGCTACAGCAAGGATTGGCATGGTGTGTACTATGTCATTTTCATGAGAGTATTTTCTAAATATCATTTACAAAAAGAATACAAGTGAGAGGGTTATTAGGAAAACAATTTTAAAGGTATAGACTGAAATGGAAGAATTTGGATTTCCTGAAGTACCCATTGGCTAAATAGTTATACTTACTCACTTATTGTAAAGGAAAGAGGCATGGCTCTACAATTTCAGGATCTGTCAGACCCCTGAGCAACTAACTCACAAGTCGCTGAAGAAAATCCTTTAGGTAACTACACTGTTTTCATGGGGCTGACAGATTCAGCGATTGTGCAGAAGTTTGGGGATGGCAGACAAGACTCCCAATATCCAAAGTGTTCATGGTAACAGTGCTTGTTCAGATTCTGCTGTACACTGATGGTAGAGTTCTCTGTATATTTATTTATTTTCTAAATATTTTTAATGTTTTTTTTTTTTTTTTTTTTGAGACAGAGTGAGACAGAGCATGAACGGGGGAGGGGCAGAGAGAGAGGAAGACAGAATCTGAAGCAGCCTCCAGGCTCCGAGCTGCAGCATGGCGCTTGAACCCACAGACCATGAGATCATGACCTGAGCTGAATTCGGACACTCAACCAACTGAGCCATCCAGGTCCCCCCGCCGCCACCATATACCTTTAAAGGGAAGATCTGAGTGTCCTCAAGTAAAGGGGGGCCAGTAGCCAGAGTGTCTGTCACACAGCACGATAAGGCTACATTAGACACTGACTCGGTGTGTGTCTTCCCTGTCATCCTTAATTAACTATGAAGGAATCCATCTCCCACCACAAAGGATTCGCTTTGACTTCTGTCAATATTTTACTTGTGATTTCTCCTGTAATGACAGGTCTTGTGTCTACTCTGCATCCAGACGGTTACGTGTCCACCCAGCTATGCCTCTCACACAAACATAGCTGTGTCCTTGCTCACCAGCACACCAGACATGACGGCTCACAGGTACCTGATGGTGACCTTCCCAAGCATTTCTGAAATTGGTGACTTTTGGACAGTTCAGGAGCTCCCAAGAAGAACCAAACAACAGTAACACAACGGAAGCTTCCTGGCATGAAAAAGCAACTCAACACTGTCCTGTGAAATGTATGATGATAACATAGCTTAGACTTGTTTTGCCCATCAGAAAGCTTACATTGAATTATAAAACAGTAATTCCAAGCTTAGTTGTGAGGGTTCTGGGTTTTACCTTTGTAGGTGGGTATTTCAAGGAGCAGGAACTTAATTTTCAAAACAATTCCAGCTCTCTTTAACACAGAGTTCTTTTAACTTAATAAACATTTATTGTACAGGCACATATCTGGGTACACAGATTTAACAGCCTGTGTTCTCAGCAATTTTATAGCTCAGGGGCAAATACAGAGATGTGAATATTCTAGTATGTTGCAAAGTAGTATGTGCTCTGATGGGGCAAACACAGCTACAGTTATTAGACTCTGCTTACAATCATGAAAAACTTCCTTTCAGAAAGTGCTATTTCAGCTGAGACGTGAACTAAGCCTTGGGGCAGGCAAAGGGGAGGGTAGCCAAAGGGGGAGTAGACAGGAAAAGATAGAGATAGAACAGTGGGTCATCTCGCATCAGGAATATAAAAATTTAACAACATTCTGAAATCAAATCGTCAAGATGAAAAAAAAAATAGATCAAAGAAGACTCAAAATTGCCATTTTCACATGGGGAAAGAGGATAAACATACATGATGTTCTTCTATCAATTTAACTGGCATGTAGGTGAGGTTGGTGGTAAGATGAGGTCAAGTTATATTTGTTAGATTATACTGAAATTGCCTCCTGAGGTAATGACAACTGAGATGGGCAGGAATGTTGATATAACATGTATCTAACAGACAGGATTTGGACCTCAACTCTTCAACAAGACATAAAAACACAAATTCTTTAGCATCAAATAATTTGGCAAGTGAAATAGGGTTTACATCAAAGATAATTGAGGCCAAGAAGATACGTATGCCAATGTGTGATACCCTATTTTCCTTACCATATGTAAACACCTATTTCTTAAATCAACACTTATTTCCTGTAAGATACTTGGCTAGGCCACAGAGAAGTTTTAAATGAGCAAAATGAAGTCATTTTTTCCAAAAGAAAGAATGGATGAGAAAAAAATGGTTATTTTCATGGCGTGTAACAACTTTTATGACAAAAGAAGACCCGGGGAATGTATGAGAGCTAGGAATACCATGGCTCCCTTGAAAAAAAGAAGTTTCAAGGCTCCAAAGAGGAGCTCACACTTTGCCTTTCTTAAATAACTTTTGGGAAGTGCCAAGTGGACAAGCTGGAGAATGCCTTTCAGGTCAAGGGAAGATGGTGGGCAAACACAAAGAGGTATCCATACAGACTGTTAGGGGCTAAGCATGGTTTGTGGGGAAGGCAGGGTGTGAGGCTCAGCAAGGAAGGAGCAGTAAAATCAGGAAGACAAGGAAAGCCTCCTTGGTCATCTTAGAGTCTGGGTTTTCCCTCACAATCGGTGTGGCGCCATTAAAGGAATTGGCAGACGTGAAGCAGCGAGATCAGAATTCCTTTTCTGAGACTCACTTAACTCTTGGTGTAAGAATTTAAATGAGATCGTTCAAAGGGCAAACAGAAGTGGGGGTTCAGGTGTCCATTTTTTTAGCTTAGACTATTGAATAGCTTTCTAAGGCATTCTCAATTGGAATAGAAAAGGCAAGTATGAATTCAAAACATATTTAGAAGGTAAAATGAACACAACGTGTTGGAAATGGGCAATAAGTTAACGTAAACTCTCACCCAAGATTCAGGACTCACGCTTGCTCTGACAAATATAAATACATTCATGAGGAAAATGGAATAATGCATTTGAAATGATAACTGTGCTGTCAGTTTATGTGGTTTCTGTTAACCAAAAATTATCACTGACTTAAATGGTTAGGGACCAAATGGTATTATTTCTTTCAGGAACCAAGAGGAAATGAGAATACACAAACCTGCACATGTAGACACACACACACACACACACACCCCAATTACAGAAAAAGAAGTATGTGTCAGGGTGTGAGGAATACTAAATCCTATCAACCATTCAGATTTTTATAGGACTCCACAAACCACTTTCCCATATACTATTTGATAAATTATCACTGAAACAAACCAAACAGAAATTTGAGGCATATTAGGGTAAAATCCTAAAAAATACAAATGAGTACAGGTAAAGAAAATTGTTAAAATAAAAGAAGGTTCACTGAGCAAGATATGCTTAATAATTTGGGTTGAAGGCTGTAGACAAAGTGGACCAAAAGAAAGAAGTACCTTAACCTTTCTGTCAGGCAAAAAGAAACAAATCAGCAAGCAACAGTGAACTGTTATGCAGCTAAATAAACAACCAGAAAGAAACACTGCTGTGTAAATGCTTTTTATAGAGCTCAACCAAGCTGAGTGGCTAAGAGTTGGAGAAGGAAGTGCTAAATATGTAACAGCCTGGGGCCTCTCTGGATCCAAATAATAGTTATTTCTGAGTAGGTCAAGCAAGAGTCAATAAAAAAGAAAGCAGGAATGAATGTTGGGTTCATAGTAGGCTAATAATGCCCTTCTGGGATAAGCCTGGGTTTCAAATCGACAGAATCAAATTCTTAAATTTCAAATACTTTATTATAGACTGCCAGTTCTGGAAATAGCAGTTGAATAGCTAAGAAATTGATAAGTTCTAAAAACCAGAATCATCCTTAATACAGGCTCTCCAAGTCAGTGTTTTTCAACATGGGTAGAAGAATTACTTGTCAAGAAATAACACAGAAATTTATGAAACGTAGATTCTTGGGTACCACTTCATAACTACCAAAGTATAATTTTAAAGTGAAAACTGGTATTAATTTTTTTATTAAACAACCCAGTGAGTCTGTCTTAAAATATATAAAAACTGTTTTGTCTTGTCCTGTTTTCAAATGCCATAGTTCATTTATAGATAAAGGGATGGATGGATGGATGGATGGATGGATGGATGGATGGATGGAAGGAAGGAAGGAAGGGTAGGTAGATACCCAGCTAGGCAGCCAATTTGGTACCAAAATTTCTTTTTCTTTTGCCCCAAGCTTAACTTGTTAACTAACACCAGATTAAAAATATAGACTGTTTATAAAGCAGGGGTTTTTTGAAACAGAATAAATGTACATGCAACAAATGGGCAATATGAGAGGTTGCTTTCAATCAAGTGCCGAATTGTGTGGAACAGCACTTGTTCACCAAGGTTAACCGAAAGATGGACTGACTTTCCCATGATTCCTTCTACTCTTCAGCTTGCCTGCATCCCTTCAAGTAGTTGAGGCTTCTAGACAGTAATCTATTAGGAACTCATTATAATTTACTAGTAAACCATTTACAAAATGCATCATAAAACATTTGTTAGAGCCTGGGTGGGGTGGGGGGGGGGAGTAATGCCATTCATAAATTTCTTTGAAATGATGAAAATCTTTTGTTTTTCTGGTAGAAGAAAAAGAAAAATAATAAATGCAGACTCTTAGTAAGATGTTATATGAACAAACTCTTCAAGCATGTATAGCTCCTTCTCTCATAAGTCTATGAATCTCTCCTCTTACAAATATACTGTTGACAAAGTGGGACTCTAAACAGACACAATGTTAGGGGTGCCTGGGTGGCTCAGCTGGTTAAACAGACACAATGCTACCTGCATTTCACTGGGCATCAGATGAAAGGAACAGGTGAGTGGGGTCAGCTTTGTGGGGTAATGGGAGTTATCAATTAAACTCTACAAGACTTGATAGGCTTGTGAAATACCACACTGCAAATCCAAAAACCATAAACTCACCTAATTGCTGTGAAATCCAACTCTACAGACCATGCATCTAAGGTGGAATTGAACCTGGGGGTTATGAAAAGAAAAAGACAAAACAAGTCTGTAAAGACATACACATGATTTACCAACCTGCTCTAATTTATATCAGCAAATCCTTCCCTCCTGATGGGCACTGCTGACAATAAAATGACTGAGACCTGTATTATTGTCTGCTATTTTTTTTTTCCCCAAAAAGCGTCATTATAAGCTTGGCAGGTAGGCATGTGACAATTTTTAATTGTCATTATCAACAGTGTTTATTTAGTCAACACTCCTGGTAGAATAACATTTTTTAATCCAGATTCTTGTGAGGATGTTATTGAGAAATCATAAATTGCTAACATAAGTTTTTTTTTAATTACCTAAAAAAAGAACAAAAAAGATAAATGATCAGATTCATCTCTTAAATATTAGAGTGACTTCTGGGTCCCAAACTGGTACCTGCCAGTCAATGTCATTCCTGGCAGGAAGGCACAGAGGGTGGCTAGGAAAAGATTCAGCTTGTCTATTTGGAAATCACTCAGCTTTCTGTCCAATTGACCTGTCAAGTTCCAGCTGCCCTCAACACAGACTATAGGGTAAACTGAGGTTTTATTCACCCCCACAGCTGACCACCAGCTACAAAAGGAGTGACTCTAAATGGGACAGTGGTAAGTAAGCAAGGAGTCTTCAGTCTGGGAACATACAAGAGCCAGAGAAGTCACTTCAATATATTATTTTCTTTAAGAGTCATTATAGAGGAAGTTTAACAAGAACAAAAATCTAAAAATATCCATGTCTTGGGGCGCCTAAGTGGCTCAGTCTGTTAAGTGTCTGACTTCAGCTCACAGTTTGTCAGTTCGAGCCCCACCTCGGGCTCTGCGCTGACAGATCAGAGCCTGGAGCCTGCTTTGGATTCTGTCTCCCTCTCTCTCTGTCTCTCCCCTACTCACACTCTCTCTCTATCAAAAATAAATAAATGTTAAAAAAATTAAAAAAAATAAAAATATCTATGTCTTGGAAAATACATGAGCTTGTATTGTCCATACCAATTTTGATGTAATTTGAATAAAATGGGAAATAATCCTTTTTCACTTTTAAGACAAAAAATAAAAGAGAGAGAGAGAAGAGAAAGAAAGAAAGAAAGAAAGAAAGAAAGAAAGAAAGACAGAAAAAGGAAGGAAGACAGAAAGAAGGAGGGGAAAAGGAAAGGAAAAGAAAAAGGAAAAGAAAAAGAATTTTTCATATGGAGTATTTTTTAAAAAATTTTTAAGTTTATTTATTTTGAGAGAGACAGAGACAAGCAAGTGGGGGAGGGGCAAAGAGAGAGTGAAACACAGAGAATCCCAAGGAGGCTCCATGCTGTCAGCGCACAGCCAGATGCAGGGCCTGAATTCATGAAACCGTGAGATCATGACCTGAGCCCAAATCAAGAGGGGGACGCTTAACCAACTGAGCCACCCAAGCACCCCAATAGGGAGCATTTTTTAATATATTTTTTTAAAGTTTATTTATTTTGAGAGAGGGGGGGAAGAGAGAGAATAAGCAAGTGAGCGAGTGAGCAGGTAAGGGGCAGAGAGAGAGAGAGAGAGAGAGAGAGAGAGAGAGAGTCCCAAGCAGGCTCTGCACTGTCAGCACAGAGCCCTATACGGGGCTCAAATTCAGGACTGAGATCATGACCTGAGTCAAAATCAAGAGTCAGGCTCTTAACCAACTGAGCCACTCGGGTCTACCACAGGGAGTATTTTTGATTATGAGTGATTAATCATCTCTCCATGAATAAACTATAAGAAGGAAACACCGACACTGTGATTCTTGGACAGATTGTCTTTCTCATTCATCCGTGTGTTTCTCCAAGAAAAACAAAAATACCTATGGTTGTAGGTGAAGAGGGAAGATTTTTAAGAGAGACATTTTTTGTGAAACTTCACAGCAAAGAGAAATTGCATTCCACATATGAACACAATAATACTGGCAAAGATGCCCTTTTTCCTTTATGTCCTGAAAAGTTACTCGAAGTTTTACCTAAAAATTTCTTAAAAAGCAGTCGTACAATAATTAGTTAGGTATTAAATTATATACCATTTCTTTCCTGGGGACCCAAAAAGTCCTTATCAATAAGAAAAATCCACATCCAAACTCTGGGTTTGCCCAAGTTCACTACTGGCATAATGCAGCCATGTTTATGAGAGGACCCACAATTCAAGTCACTGCAAGGCTTTTGCTAGGAGACTGAACCCTGAAAACTTTTCTTTCTTCCTTCTTGTTGCTAGCAGACCTCAGGGCATTTGTGGATTGTCTCACAGACATGCTGAGGAAAGTGACCTTTGTGTCTTTTGGCGTGCCTAAGGCATATCCCATGTCAGACAAGCATATTACTGTCTGACTCAGTTCCTAGAACACAGTTTTGGTTTTATGTAGCTGCCTTTTACTTCTCCCATCCTCGCTATAAGCACTCCATCTACCAAATGCACCTTCAATACTAAGGTATCTTCCTCCAGTAACACTCCAAAGTCTTCAATTTTTTTCATGCCCGGAGACAGCATCGCCAGCTTTTGAGGATTATGCTGATTCAAGAGTGGCAGTAATTCTGGCTACCCTTCTCCATATTTTGAAGTGGTCTGTAATAGAGGTCGGTAGCATTCCGATTTAGCTCTTAATAAGATCATCCTAATTTGAAGTAGTTATTAGTCTCACTTCTGTGCCAAAATGGTAGCTGAAATTGAGGTGATTTTATACATGTTTATGGGAGCCATTTCATCATTTGATTTTATAACTAAGAAGTTATGTAGCATGTTACAAAATTGCTTATATATCTTGTTACTATATAAGTAGGAAGAGTGATATTCTTCAAGAAATTTAATGGAACCAAATATAGGCCATGGTTATCTATGACTGCTAACTACATGATTAGTCCGTCCACTCACAGATCAAATAAACATTATCAAACACTCTTTCAGACACTGTGGATATAATCCCCGCCATAAATGTGCTCCTAGTTTTGTGCAGTACTTTACCAATTTTTATAGAAGCGACTTATTTTATGCTAATGAAATCATACATGAAATCCCGGTAAATATAAAATTAATATAACTGGCACTTTATTAGTATAAATTTATTTTATAGATATAAACTTATCAAATGTTATCGCTAAAGCTAATAACAATAATGATGCTGTTATTATTTTTAAAATTTTGTATTACGGTTTTAATCTCAGCTCAGTCTCTGCAGTATTTATTTCTATCATATACTTTAGTTGTACCATATTAAAAAAAAAACCCTCTTTATTCAAGAAGTATGTGCAAAGGGTAGAAATTATTTGACTACTCATCAAGACAATTTGAGATACTCTTCATCTAAATAGAGATAAAAAGGGAAGCTTTATTTAAAGATATGCACGAAATGGGGCACCTGGGTGGCTCTGTCAGTTAAATATCTAATTCTTCATTTCAGCTCAGGTCACGATCTCATAATTTGCGAGTTAGAGCCCTACATCAGGTTCCATGCTGACCAATCCCTGCTTGGAATTCTCTCTCCCTCTCTGCCTCTCTTTGCCCTTCCCTCAGTCACATGTGGTCTTTCTCTCTCTGTCTCCTGAAAGAAAGAAAGAAAGAAAGAAAGAAAGAAAGAAAGAAAGAAAGAAAGAAAGAAAGAAAGAAAGAAAAAGAGAGAGAGAGGAAGGAAGGAAGGAAGGAAGGAAGGAAGGAAGGAAGGAAGATACAAAATGAATAAATCTTGTAGACTGTACTATAAACTTTGGGTTCTTAACATGTGAAAAATACAGTGTAACACATTCAATCATATATATTTATTTTAATTTAAAATAAATTTTACTTTAAAACTTCCTAGTTTGAAATTATTTTAGACTTATAGAAAAGTTGCAAAAATAGTGCAGATTTCCCATATAACTTTTGCCCAGCTATCCTAATGTTAACATATTTTAAAACCATAGAAACACATCAAAAACAGGAAATTAACATTGGTGCAAGACTGTAAACTAAACTATAAATCTTATTCAACTTCCAACAGTTTTTTTTTTTTCACTTATGTCTCTTTTCCATTCATAGGATACAATCCAAGATCCTAAACTGCATTTAGTTGTTACTCATCCAAGAGTGTCACTTTCTCAGTCTTTCTCTTGTCTTTCATGACACTTTTGAAAAGTACTCAAAAATTATTTTGTGGAATATTCTTCAATCGATGTTTTCTCATGATTAAAATGAGGTTATACAAGCAAAGATTTATCTTTAATTGCATCAATAATTATGATATCATTACAGTTCTACCTGGCAGCTTGATCTATTTCATCAATTTGAAGAGACAGATGCCACGAATTCTCCCCGATATTGCCTTTTCTCTCCATTCTCCAAGAATCCAGAGAGACTTACGTACAATATTGCACACATGTCCTGTGCTCTTTTCTGTATTTTCAATAATACTTTTTCTCTCCTGTGTCAATCTATTTTCTATAGGTTTAGACTCCAGGTTTTTAACCCTCTCTTCAGCTAAACCTAATGAGTTACTGTACCAGTCGTTATTTTTTTTGTTGTTTCGATTAATAATTTTTATAGACTCAAGCACAGTTTTGTTTCTTCATTTTTAATCTATGGAAGAGTCTACCTTAAAAGTACAGTATCTGGATTCATTGTCAGACTGCATCTACTGTTAGTTTTCTTTCTTAGTTTTGGCTATTTGATCTTGAGTCTTGGAATTGCTGGCAATCTTTTCTATTGAATGTTGTCCATTTATTATCAACATGTACTGAGGCTCTAGATGTTGTTACAGACCCCTCAAGAGGAAGTGTAGAGCTTCTAGTTGGCAGAGAGGATACAGGCAGATTTCTTAGACCTAGTTGAGGCAGTGTTTCAGACATGCTAAGGGCTCATCTATTTCTGATGTGTCCTTACTTCATTTGTGATACGCCATCAGAGATTTCAACTGAAAGCCTGATGTTCAACATAGCCCTTCTTCCTTAAGGGAGCCTAAAATTACATTATTTTGTTTCCATGGTACTGTGATATTTCATAAATCTTTGGTTGCCACTTTCACTTTTTTAGTAGCTGGTTTTCTTTCACTCAGTTGTGTCTCACTGCATGGATACACCACCCTTTTCTCCAGGATCTTGCCCCATCAACTGGTGTCTCTCTTGGTGGCTTGAAGAGTGTTTCTTTTCCCTCTAGCCCAATGTTATGGCATAGGCTCTGAGCTGCTACTTTTTCTTTGGCATTTCTTCCTAATGCCAGTAAATGGCAAATGCCCTGAGATGAAAAATTGTGCTGCGACTGTACCTCAGTGCACTTTCTTTCTCCAAAGAATCTGGGCTTTTCTGAGATATAGATAGATAGAGATAGAGATAGAGATAGAGATAGAGATAGAGATAGAGATAGAGATAGAGATAGAGATAGAGATAGAGATGATAGAGATATATAGATAGAAATAGAGATATAGAGATATAGAGATATCTATATCTATATATCTATATATATAGATATATATACATACACACACACACGTTTTAAATAAGGGTTTGCTCATTTTTGTTTTGTTTTGTGTTTTTTTTTTCAGCTGTTTTCAGTGTACATGTTAGTCAGATATAAGATACTCTATATTAGCCTGAAGATGAAGTCCAATTTTAGACATTTTATTGTCTTAATTTCTCAAACATAAGTCTGATGGCAGTACAATGTGCCTCCCTACTAAACAGAAGACCTGGAGTGGTTTTTCAATGGACCCTTCTTCTATTCTGGAGGTGAGGGCCAGATCCTCTCCTCCCTCAAAGTGTCGTCTTGAAGTGCCCACTAGCCCTTTCCAAAAGTCCTCCCTTCTTCTGAATTCTTCCCTTCTTCTGAAAATTCTTTCCTTCTTCTGAATCTTGAGACTTTTAAATCCTTGAAGTTGGTTTTAGAGTCTACCCACTCTCAAACATGGTGATCTATTTTCCAATTAAGTGAACTGGAGTATCTTTTCCTTCATCTCCAATCAAAACTGAGACCAGTTGAGTCCTTTGAAAACATTACATTGTATTTCATTTAAAATATATGTCAAAGATGTATTCATTAACTAAATGGTAAGGGATATTTTGAAAAAGTATACGTACATCAAATCATCACAATGTTTAGTTTAAATATCCTATCATTTTATTTGCCAATTGTACCTCAGTAAAACTGGAAAAAAATATTAATTAAATGCTTGCTTTTATATCATTCAGAAAGATTATGTGTCTGTCCTAAAATAAAAATCAGAATGAATTTTCCCCTATCTTCCCCTAAATATCCTCCCATAAATATATTAAACACAAACATCCAAGTGAAGAATTCTGCTTTCACAGAGTTAACCTCAATATTGCATAACTGGTCATGAGTCACATTTCCACATTAAATCTGAAATGAAAAATTATTTTCATTACCTTTAGGTTTTTGTAAAACTTGTTTAACTTTATCCTCTGGCTTTCAGGAGTCTACCAAGCTTTGAACCATTCTTTTATGTGTATCTTTTATCTGTATCATTTTTATCTCACTGTCTAAAGCTCAAATTCAAGTGTTCATGGACCCATGCTACATTCTTTCACTACACTCATATTCTCTTCTTCAGGAATATATTTTCTGTAATCAATACCAAAATTCTGAAGGCCTTCTAAGGGTAGAGAATTTTTTTTTCCAGAATCTCATAGTATGGAGAACATACCTCCATGTTTTCCAAACTGTCTGAAATCTAGCTTTTCATATCTTCTATTACCTAAAGATACAAAACAAGATACTAAAAATGATCCATTATATTACATTCACTTAAAACTTAAAATATTTTTGGAATTGACAAATTATAGTTTATTCAATAAATTTTCACTTGCTCATTTTAGTTTTGTAATACATAAAACTTACATGATTTGATATATTGCAACATTTTGCAAGGTATTTCATCTTCTATTTAAGATTCAGTTGAAATTTACATTAATTCCAATATTCTAAGAAGAAAAATTATTGGTTCATATTTATAAGAGGATCAAACACAAATTAGTTTTTTAAAAAACAATTTTCCAATATAATGCTCCATGTTGGGGTATAATGTTTATCAGTATATTCATTATTATAATTTTACTTTAAAATCATGCAGGAAATCAAATGAAAATCTTCCCAAAATTTAATTTATCCTTGAGAAACTATTTGCAGCCCTCAGAAAAGAGGTATTAATATTTTGCAATAAATCTTCATTATCCTTATATGTAAATATCACTGTTTGGTTTAGTTCTTGCACGCAAGAGATTAATGATAATAAATAAGCCCCGTATCTCACACATAACTAACTGATAAACCTATTTTTGGATCCTTCTGTGGATGTGGCTCTTATATGTCATGTTCTTATAAACTACTTATTATAAATACCAGTATTATATGTATAATGGCCTTATCGTGCATTTCACAAACCAGAGAGATTGCTTTCAGGGAATGTAAACCATTAGACATATTATAAATGTGATGGATGATTTATTTTTGGCATACAGAGAAAGTCTGCAGCTCTTTATTCTGTCAAGAAACCATAGCTATTCAAAAGCTACAAGTCTGTTGCCTCTCTGTGGTTAATGACTCTAGGTCTGAGAAGGCAATGAAACAGAAGTCCTCAGAGCTGAGTAAGAAACATTTAAAGGTCTCTTCTAATGCAGGATCTCAGTGGGATTGCAAACAGTGAGCAGTGCAGAAGGTCACAGACAAAAACTTCATAATAAGTCCTTTTGTCTAGAAAAGAGTCTTTGGAATCAACTCTCCCCAAAAGGACACACTTAATAAAGGTAACTTGTTGCTATGTTCACAAATTCAATACACCTCTTGCATCTAATTGGATTTCCAAATATTTGGTCATGGAAACTAAATATCATATGAGCTGATACACACAAAACTTTCATGATCTTTATTTAGTGAAGTGCTTTAGCTATTTATTTTTAAAGTTGAACTCTCCCTAAGGAATCCAAACTGATAGCTTAAAATGGCATTCTGTTTCTTTCCTAAGTGTACGTCCTGCTTAAGGGCTGTAATTCATCCAAAAGGGAAAAAAAAAAAGAAAAAAAAAAGGCACAGACTGGAAATAAATCACCATCATCTGAAGACATGGAATATACATATATAGGTGGGGTCACACAACCATTCTCTAATATGACTAAATCATAGATGGCACAGATTTCTAGGGGGGAAAAAAAGCATGCTAATGAACTAAAACCACTCTAAATCAAAATTCCATTTTCATTATTGACCAGAACACTACCTTGCTACCTCCAAATAGTAA
The DNA here is from genome assembly GCF_018350215.1 of Panthera leo. Classification (NCBI taxonomy): domain Eukaryota; kingdom Metazoa; phylum Chordata; class Mammalia; order Carnivora; family Felidae; genus Panthera; species Panthera leo. Next base: position 96,560,977 of record NC_056679.1, read on the forward strand.
AGCACTAAAGGTGACAGGGACAAAAATAAAGTAATGGACAAAGGTTGAATATAATCATGAAATGAATTCCCCATAAAGCATCTGGCCCTGTTTAGCTGAGTGAGGAAATAGTGTTTTCTTTTTTTTTGTGGATGGCCAATGCCACCTAATTATATATTCATTTAATGTGTTAAAACATGCTTGCTGAGCCTGTATCATAAGACTAGCAATTATGGCACCTGAATTTAAAAGAAAAAAAAATCTGTTTTGAATGATTCAAGATGGCCTCTCCATGCTTACCAGGGGATATAGAGCCTCAACAGGAATTTCTCTAACCCCAGAGCTTCCCTGTAATTGAGAAGTCATGACCAGTTATGGAATAAGTAGTTCTTTCAGAAGAAAGGATAATATTTTAAAATGTAGGGGCGCCTGGGTGGCGCAGTCGGTTGAGCGTCCGACTTCAGCCAGGTCACGATCTCGCGGTCCGTGAGTTCGAGCCCCGCGTCGGGCTCTGGGCTGATGGCTCAGAGCCTGGAGCCTGTCTCCGATTCTGTGTCTCCCTCTCTCTCTGCCCCTCCCCCGTTCATGCTCTGTCTCTCTCTGTCCCAAAAATAAAAAATAAAAAACGTTGAAAAAAAAAATATTAAAAATGTAAAGAGCTATCAAAATGCATAGTTTAAATTTTTTGGACCTGCTAAAATGTATCGCACGACATCAAATTTACGTTTGCCCTCTCCTGATTACAGGTTTCCCCCACCATCCAAAAGCGGGGTGTTCCTATAAAAACTTATGTAGGCTGAAATTGCATATAGTGAGGAAGAAATTATTATTAATTTATATGGAAAAATATGCCCTGAGCCAAAATCAAGAGTCAGACACTTAACTGGCTGAGCCACCCAAGTGCCGCAAAAGAGGGGGAACAGTCTTAACAATCAAACAGGCTTAGGATATAAGGTTGACACTTCAGCAATGGTTTCTCATAATCATTCTCAATGGGCTCCCCAAAAGTGACTTCCAAATCCAGTTTCTATATCAAGTGATAGAAAGTAAACACAAACTAGAAAATCTCTCTGTGCTAGGAAAACAAATGTCTACTGATGCTGGAGACACAGGGCAGCTTACCTAGACACATGACCAGGCTTCAGGGGAGCTACAAGAAACCAATAAACCTTCCTGGGCAGAGCAGAGCTCTGTATTATACTTACCAGCCACTTAGGAAGGAGTCTACGATCGGAGAAAGAATTTGCATAACTCTCTATTTCACGAAGTGGGATACACCTCATTTCTCATTGTCCTGAGAGTGTCATCATCAAGATAATGCATATAATAAAATATTTTACCTAGTAGTTAAATATGTACCTCAAAACTAAATTGCAAAGTAACAACAACAACAACAACAACGAAAAGTTAAACAAAAAATTCTCGAATGGGATTTGGGGGATCAGGAATACTACCCAAAGTCCAGAAGACCCACTATGTATCAAAATTTTTGAACGACAAAAATATAAATAGGTAACTTTAAAACTTCAACTAAGTAGAAAAAAAATGAAATTCACTATACAAATAATAGGTAGGTCGGAGTTTATCCCCCTAAGCATCAGAGCACTAATCAAGGTGAGCCCTGTAAGAAAAACTCTCACCCAGTTAACATAGCAAGGTAATGACTTTGTTCCTGCAGATTTCGGCTTGCTCCCGATGCTGTTATCAGTAAGCTCTATTTCACTAGGCCAATCAAGTATCTGTCCTGAAGCCCGGCCCCCTCGGAAAGAAGGAGACGGCAAAATCTACGTGGTCAATTTACTGTGAAAATTATTGGCTCATTCAATGTAAACAAAACCGTTTGCCTGATGTGATTTCCCTGAATGTAAAATGTACGTGCTCATTTCAGAAAATATAATGCAGCGTAACAAAGAAAAGCCTACCACTCCTTGAAAACACATCGGTCTTTTACCCTTAATATTTTTATCACCGTAGCATAATTCTACATCCTGTTTGATTCATTCCACATTAAATCATGAGAGTCAGCACTGGGGACTAGAAAGTGCATATATATTTTGGAATGGGAAAGTCCAGAAGTCTGAATTCCAGTTCTATGGAATCCAGCAGGATTCTTCCACTCCATGACTCTCAATGTCTTTATTTAGATAATGGCGATAATATTAGCTACTCTATTGCCTCATTTATTTTTTTTTTTAATTTTTTTTTCAACGTTTTTTTATTTATTTTTGGGACAGAGAGAGACAGAGCATGAACGGGGGAGGGGCAGAGAGAGAGGGAGACACAGAATCGGAAACAGGCTCCAGGCTCTGAGCCGTCAGCACAGAGCCTGACGCGGGGCTCGAACCCACGGACCGCGAGATCGTGACCTGGCTGAAGTCGGACGCTTAACCGACTGCGCCACCCAGGCGCCCCTATTGCCTCATTTAAAGAGATGAGGAATATAACCTGTATTTGGTGTATAATTCATCAATAAATATTAGTTCATTCCCATTTTACCCTAAAAGCTGGTGAAGTCAAGACAAGGGATATATCAAGTGAAACCATGCATCTATTGACTAGGGACCAGGCTCAAGACTTACGTGTTTTAAAAGGTGACAGAAAAGGGGCGCCTGGGTGGCTCAGTAAGTTGAGTGCCGACTTCGGCTCAGGTCATGATCTCATAGTTCCTGAGTTCGAGCCCCACATTGGGCTCTCTGCTGTCAGCTCAGAGCCTGCTTCGGATCCTCTGCCTCTCTTTCTCCCTCTCTGCTTCTACCTGGTTTGCACTCTCTCTCTCTCTCTCTCAAATAAATAACCAGCTCCTTTAAAAAAAAAAAAAAAAAGAAAGAAAGGTGACAGGGAGATGTGTATGTTGCGCACACGTGTGTATGCTGTGTCCATGTGGGCATGCACTAACGTGTATGTGTGCATGTGCACGTGTGTGCCTTCAAGTGCATTTCCTTCAGGTCCTGCCAGAGTAGAAGCCCTTTCAGGGACAGGGAAAGAGAAGTTGTCTTGGGAGATGGGTGGGTTCTGAAGGACCCCTGAGGAAGAGCTGAGTCAGGCATCTGCTCACTCAACAGTCCCACTAGGTATCTCTATCAGCAAACAAAAGGGGCCACTTTCTGTGTTAATGTCTGTTGTGCCTTTGGCCCCCATACAGTCTCTAAGCAGAGGGCATCCCCATCCTGCACCTTAGAGCTGCCTTGCCAAGAAGGCATGCTGAGATTTTGTAAGCTCTGAACCAAAAAGGTTATTTTTCAGCTGGCTGAGGCTCAGGGAATCTAAGGAGAGTGCAAGGTAATAAAATCAAGACTCTGCCAACAAAATTACCCCCTTATTCCCTGCCATTAAGATAGTTCTGCTTTACTCTGCAGGATATAAAGAGGATTTAGTTGAATAAATCCTATTATTTATTACAGCCACCATTTACAACAGAAATCGTTTCCACCCGCCTGCTTAGGAAAATGGGCAAATTACTGGGTCATCACTTATGGTCACAGAAACATAAGTCTCCTAGCTGGCAGTGAACCCCAAGCAGCAGATAAAAAGATTCAAGATGATGGAGACAGAAAGCGATATAGGCGATAGAGCAAGGAATGACAGCTTCTGACCTTCTAGTGTTTACTCTGAAAGTCACAGAAACTTTTAGAGACAGTCGTGTGAGCCACAACAGCAGACAGGCTCTGCCCCACAGCAGAGAGACCAATGTGGGGCTCGAACTCCGGAAATATGAGATCATGGAAGTGTAGACTTCCAGCTAAAACCACAAAGAAACTTAACCCCCAAAACAGGCAAGGATTTGACCACAATCCACTGTCAGGTTAAAAAATCTGTTAAAAAACAAGAGTAAATGCAGTCTTTTCAAATAAACGCATTGTGTTTTTTTGTTCTCATTCAATCAAGCTGAAAATGAAACACAATGCTTGGATACATTTAAGTTCCCTGGCAGATACATGTGTAACATTGTTGATAAAGAAAAAAATTACATGTGTTAATGCAGTAAAGCAAGAGAGACCTATATCCGGTTCCAGTTTTGAAAGTTTATATCTATAATTTTCTTTTTCTGAAAGCTTGATTGTTCCAACCCATTATGTTAAGTTAAAAATAAAATAGGTGCTTTTGAAAAAAAAATCACACAAATATTTTGAGCGTTTTTTTGTGTGCGTGTGTGTGAAGTGTAATGGCATTTCTTTCGTTTCTAAGTTGATAATTCTGCCCCGTGAATAATGGAAAAATAACTTTTATAGAAATGACCAAATAATTTTGAAAGAATTTAAGTATCTGTCAACTTTGTCTTTTCTAGTCTCGCTTCTCTTTAAAGGCTGTACTTTGATACTTCTAGAATACCAATTCAATAGTCAAAAGCTCTTGGTGGCTGGGGCACCTGGGTGGCTCAGTGGGTTGAATGTCCGACTTCAGTTCATGTCATGATCTCATGGTTGGGGAGTTCGAACCCCACATCTGGCTCACTGCTGTCAGCCTGTCAGCGCAAAACCTGCTTCATATCCTCTGCCCCCCTCTCTCTGCCCTCCCCTGCTTGCGCTCTTTCAAAACATAAATAAATATTTAAAAAAATAAAAATAAAAAAAGGTCATAGTGGCCTAAAGAGCCAGGAAGGACACACAAACTTTGACAAGATCTAGTGCAGTTGCCTACAGACAACTGGTTTCTGGACCCACCAGCTCTGATGAGCATCTAACTTTGAACAAGTGACTTTGTTTCATGAAACCTAATACACACTTCTTCCCCTGTTAGACTGAGGAACAGGAGATGTTGTGAAAATAATAAAACAAAAATATGCCAACTTTGTTATTTTTTCTGGATAATTTTTTACAAAATTAAATCTTACAGAAATACATAATACAGAGAGTGAAAACCCCCCATATCTCACCCACTTGAAATAAACGCCTTCAATGGGTTAAAGATTTCTCCAATGTTTTAATATTTCTCTATTTTAATATATTGCTATCATTTTTATTGTGTGTTTTACTTTTTATTCACGAAGTACACTCATGATACACATCAACTCTTGTTTTTTGCTATTGTTGTTTGTTTGTTTTTTAACTCTGGTTTTACTTTGTAAGTCTACAGCCATAATGGGATCTCTTTATTATGGATACTATCCCACAATTCTCTCGTGTCCTGTACATTTAACCACTCCTCTCCTGAGGGGTATTTGGTTTGATTTTCATTTCTCTTTATAAGTGATAATGCAATTAAAACTCATTTACACACTTCTTACACACACACACACACACACATATTTTCCTTCAGGAGAAATTTCCGGAAGTGGCAAGGACAATGTAGGATCAAAGGTAAACATTTTCAGATTTGGGGGCACCTGAATGACCTCGTTGGTTAACGTCCAACTCTTGGTTTCGGCTCAGGTCATGTTCTCAACATTCATAAGATCAAGCCCTGCGTTGGGCTCTCTGCTGACAGCACAGAGCCTGCTTGGGATTTTCTTTCTTCCTGTTTCTCTGCTTCTCTCCAACTGATGGACTCTCTCTCTCTCTCTCTCTCCCCCAAAATAAATAAATAAATAAAACATTTTTTAAATAATAAAAAATAATATTTACTTAAAGATTTTCAGATTTTAAGAGATTCTGTCCAATTTCCCCGCATACATGTACCAATTTCCACTCTTACGAATAGTGTTTGACAGTGCTCATGTCTTGAAACTTCCTTTTTCCCTTGTCGTCCCTGAAGAACCTATTATAGTTCTTGGTACATAATCAGCATGTGATATTTGCTCAGTGAGCGGATAAAAACACTAAAGTTAAATGATCAAATAGTTTATTTACACAGTTATCAATGTATATAGGTGCATGGATACGCACATGTATCTTTATAAATGTCATATTATATACCTCAGATTCAATAAGCATTCCAAATAGATGTACTTAGAGGATTTGAGATATGGAATTCTCCATGCTTCAATAAATTGTGATTGTTTAGTTAAATATAATTTCTGGCTTCTGAGCAGAGGAGACTGAGTCATACAATGCTTTTTGGCATTTTCCAGAATATATACTTGTATTTTAAATCTTGAGATCAATGTAGCATCTCTATAATAACTTTTGTTAGGTGCACTCAACTACACCAAAAATAGATTTATTATGTCCCTATGCTTTGAAATGTAAGCTTTCTTTTCAAACTAAAGAACTAGTTTCTCTGAATGCAAAGTTTTCACTGAAAGCAAGTTCCATGGAGAAGCCACTTGATTCTCAGAGATTAAAGGGATCATAAATGTCAAAGTCATTATTTTGGGATTGTAGTGACCTGGGCTTTGGGAAAACTAGACTTACTTGATGTTGTGACCAAGATAAGTGCCCCTTCCTTTATGCAAAAGATGATTTCCTTTAATGTTTATTTTTGGGAGAGGGAGTCAGAGGGGGACGGGAAGAGAGAGAGAGGCAGAGAGAGAATCCCAAGCAGGCTCGGCACTAACAGCACAGAGCCAGACGTGGGGCTTGAACTCACAAACCATGAGATCATAACCTGAGCCAAAACCAAGAGTTGGATGCTTAACCAACTGAGCCACCTAGGCGCCCCCAAAAGAAGACTGTGTTAAACAGTCACCAAGAAAAAACAAAGGTATGTGTCTGATTATATTTGAATTCCCCAGAAGAGTCAGGGTACACAAGATAAGAAACCTACTGAAGATAATGTCGGAATGGTTTACAGAATAAATAAGGGAGTCTTAGTAAATAATAGTTTTATTACTCTGAAATTTTTGATAATTCCGCTTTAAAAGTTCATAATTGGCACAGAGGTATACTGTCCACTAGTTAATTTCAGAACTTGAGATCAGCATTCCAGGAAAGCACTGAGATGTCAAACCAGCGAGTTCATTTGGGCTACTGGGGCAAAAAGAAGAAAGTTTCTGAACGTAACAGCCAAGGTCACTATGAAGTGGGAGATTAAGGCAAAGAAGTAGCGTAAATGCAAGTAACTATTCCAGAGGCAGAGGTCATGAAGACTCCGAGAGTCGAGACAGATAAGTAGCAGAAATGAGGCAGATATATGGGAAAAGAACTAACATGTATCAATTTCTCAAGATACACCAGGCACTATGGCAACATCATCTTCAGACAGCTTTTATTTTTCTTAATCCTCCCAGCTGCCTCTGACAGTCACTTATACTGTTATTTATAGAAAAGGAATTGAGGCTCAGAGAACCTAAGTGGCTTTCCCAAGGGTTACTCAGCTGATAAAAGTCAAGGTTAAGGCAACAAAGAGGATGTTCTTTGAACTACCCCATGCTAAAGATCCAAGTGTAAAGACCCAAGTCAGACCAATATATCTTCTAATAGAAACTGTCTCCAAAGTAAGCTTCTGAAACTCTCCCTATGAGGGAAGACAGTAATAACTGGTTTCCTAATATGACATTAAGCTTAGTCTTGAAGTTTCTTTAACCACCATTGCTGATCCACATCCATAAAAATTGTATTTTATTAAAAATTTGGGTTCCTAGGACCAACCCCTAGCTATTAAATCAGAATCTTGTGGGATTAGGAACCTAAAAAACAGAGTTTTAACCAACATCCCATGTGGCTTTTAAATACAGTGAAGCTTTAAGAGCACTGATTTAAAGACTCACAGTTATTGGTAATTGTATATAAACCTTGACACCTAGCATATGCACACAAACCTGTTACATAACATTTGGAGGGAAGCCAACCAGTTTTCTAGGTTCTGAAAATGACTGAAAATGACAATGAAAGGGAAAGAACAGAATGGAACCATCCATAACTGGTGAACTAGGTAATAACAGCAGGAAAAACCCCAAAACATACTGAAAATCCATTTCAGGAATTGTCAAAATCACAAACAACAGAGATACTAAACACTAACAACAGAAATACCTGTTAGGTTAAAGCAGATTGAGAGGATCAAAATGACAAACTACTCAATCTTGAAATTACACGAGTTTTCAGACCTTTGAGGCAGGACCGAAGTGGGAGAAAGACTGTTATATAAAGCAGGTCTTCAGCTAGTGTTTCAGACACATTAGAATAAGGGCTCAGATAACCAAGTTCTACCTTCAAATTAATTACCAATTAATTTCTCTGCTTGAACCTGGGAGACATGATTTATGAAGGCCAAGGACGGATGCCAAGGACCAAAAATACAGGAGACTCAACTGGAAATTTTACATAAAATTTTTCTGGGGGGAAAGGAGGTTCTTCTGAGACCAGTTTTAGCACCTTGTATGAATCCTACTAAGGTCAAGCAGAAATGTTATTAAGAAAGAAATTTCCTTTTCTTTAATCCCACATCTTTCAGAAATATGGATTTATTTTTTGTGTGTTGTTTGCATTTCAAATGCCAGTAATGCCTTCAATAACTTCCTGACCTGGTCACCTAGAATAAATACTCATACATTCCAGGCATAATATTCAAGTGTAAAGAGATTTTTGACCCACAAGTGAATGGATAAGTTATATAGTTATCCAGGTAAACCCAGTTAAATTTTCTGTTTTGTATATGCTCCTAGCACTGGTCAAATTATTTACATGATTCATCTAATTTAATTCTTAGAACAATTCTGTGAGATGTCAGTCTTATGAGTATCTTACCAATAAGAAGACCAGGGCCCAGAGAGGATAGGAAAGTTACCCAAGTCATAGAGAGAGTAAATGGCAGGTTAGGATTTGATCCTGGGAAATAATTAACCATGATACTAGATTAACAGCAATAACAAGCAGAAATGGGAATATATCTGGTATCCAAATCAACACAAATGTCTCCAATGGGGGCATTTCATTATTTTAAGAGAATACATGCCAAGTTTTGTAAAAATGGGTATAGCAGATGATTTCAATAAGGAACTTCCAAAGCAAAGATTCCATTTTGATTCTATGCAGCTCCACGGTTAATATCTATGTCTACAATGGAAATCAAGGTGCATACTGATGGAGCTGAACCTCTGACAGATTATCAAGTTTACTTCAAACACGCAAAGAAGAAGAGATTTGGCATCAGTATAAACAATATTTAACTAGCTGTTACATATTTTATTTAATTCTTGGAAAATCGACCATCTATATATGGTTTTGGAATTAGGAGACTCATTTCAAATCCAAGCTCGGTCACTTACTACCCATGTGCTCTTGGCCAGGTAACGTTTTTTATCCTAAGCATCACTACCCTAATCCTATAAATTAAGGAGATGGACTATCTATTACTCTAAATTCTGTTCATGAGCAGCTTTATCACAATCCTTTGGAGGTGCTGGCTAAAACTACAGGTTTTTAGGATTTAGCCTATATGTTAAATCAGAAATCTCTGTTGGTGGGGCTCAGCTTTTTAAGCAAGCTCCCCTAATGAATGTGTGAGCATTGAGGTTTAGAAACTAGTGGACTAGATAACTTAAAAATTTCCAAGACATAATCTCCCAATTGTGTCCAAGATAAATTATAGCTTCTTCCCCATTTTAAAAGAAAGAGCAAAGAGCTAATAATTATATCAAAAATATAACTGATAATGAATGATTAATAAAGACACTATATCTGATTGTAAATCATAAAACAAGACAGGAATTTGCAAAGTTATGTGACTTCTGATCTTTTTTTTTAGATAAAGCAAATGATTACTTTATATTTTTTTAATGTTTATTTTTGAGTAAGAGAGAGTGCAAACAGGGGAGGGACAGAGAGAGGGAGTGACAGAGGATCCAAAGCAAACTCTGTGCTGTTAGCAGCGAGCCCCATGTGGGGCTCAAACTCACAAATTGTGAGATCATGACCTCGGCCAAAGCCAGATGCTTAACCAAGGGAGCCACCCAGGCACCCCAACCTTTGCCCTCTAAGACTAGTTACAACAGGTTTGAAATACCACCTTTGGAAGAGGGTTTTTCATAATCATTCCATTTCTCCCAACATGCAAAAGACTCCAAAAGTGATCATCAGTAGATACCCATAAAGTTACAATCCCACATAAATACTAAATTCTGCTATTACGAGCTTGAGGGAACATTGTTTGAAAATCACTCAACGTAAGAAAGTTATTTATACTTAACTGTCATCCATGCACCACAATTAAACAGTGAACTTAAAACACTAGAGCACCATAAGGTTTCCAGGTGGTACCTTAATCAATTACAAGGAAAATTCTAAGTTCCTCTCTTGTCTCATGAAAGTAATTCCTTTACTATTTTTAATCCTAACATTATAGAAGAAGTCAGTCAGAATAAAGTAAATTTCCATATCTCAGGCTGGAATAAATTTCCTAATTAAAATATCTCAATATAAATAACATTCAATTTATAAATAGTGCTCAAATTTGTCTGAAAGAAGGAAGAAATTACAGTTGACCCTCGAACAACATAGGTTTGAACTGCATGGGTCCACTGAGACACAGTGTTTCTTTCTTTTTATTCCAGTAAATACAGTATAGGACTATAAATGTATTTCCTCCTCCTCATGAATTTTTGAAATTTATTTATTTATTTTGAGAGAAAGAGAAACAGAGCATGCAAGCAGGGGAGGGGCAGAGAGAGAGAGGGAGAGAGGGAGAGAGGGAGAGAGAGAGAGAGAGAGAGAGAGAGAGAGAATCCCAAGCAGGCTCCATGCTGACAACACAGAGTCTGACACAGGGCTTGAACCCACAAGTGGTGAGATCATACGTGAACCAAAATCAACAGTCACATGCTTAACCAACTGAGCCACCCAGGTGCCCCTCATGTTTTTCTTAACAACATTTTTTCTTTTCTTTTCTTTTCTTTTCTTTTCTTTTCTTTTCTTTTCTTTTCTTTTCTTTTCTTTTCTTTTCTTTCTCTTCTTTTCTTTTCTTTCTTTTCTTTTCTTTTCTTACTTTGTTGTAAGAATACAGTATATAATACATATAAAAGACAAAAGAGGGGCGCCTGGGTGGCGCAGTCGGTTAAGCGTCCGACTTCAGCCAGGTCACGATCTCACGGTCCGTGAGTTCGAGCCCCGCGTCAGGCTCTGGGCTGATGGCTCGGAGCCTGGAGCCTGTTTCCGATTCTGTGTCTCCCTCTCTCTCTGCCCCTCCCCCATTCATGCTCTGTCTCTCTCTGTCCCAAAAATAAATTTAAAAAGTTGAAAAAAAAAATTAAAAAAAAAAAAAAAGACAAAAGAGATGTTATCGACTGAGAACTACTCAACAGTAGGCTATTAGCAGTTAACTCTTTGGAGAGCAAAAAGTTACAAGTATATCTTCAACTATGGGAGGGGGGGTTCCCAATGCCTCTAACTCCTGCACTGTTCATGGGTGAACTGTAAATAGACCTGAAACTCAACCACAAAAAAAGCAAACAATCCAATTTAATTTTATTTTTAATTTTTTTAATGTTTATTTATTTTTGAAATAGAGATAGACAACGAGTTGGGGGAGGGGCAGGAGAGACGGAGACACAGAATCTGAGGCAGTGTCCAGGCTCTGAGCTGTCAGCACAGAGCCCCATGTGGGTCCCTAACCTGTGAGCCCCGAGATTATGACCTGAGCCAAAGTCCAGGGCTTAACCAAATGAGCCTCCCAAGCACCCTGCTAGTTTAAAAGCACCCAATCTAGTTTAAAAAATGGGCAAAAGACTTGAAGAGAGAGTTACCCAAAAAGATATATAAATGATCCAAAAGCAAGAATAAATGTTCAATTTCACCAACCAGCAGATACATGCAAATCAAAACCTAATGAGATACCATCTCACTTTCATTAGGATGCCTACTGTCAAAAAAAAAAAAAAGGGGGGGGGGAGAAAGAAAGAAAGAAGAGAAAAGAAAAAGAAAATACAAATGTTGGTGTAATGTGGAGACAATGGAACTTGTGCACTGTCAGGAGAAATGTAAAATGGTGAAGCAGTTATGGAAAAAAATATGGTGGTTCCTCCAAAATTACCATATGTTCCAGCAATTTCGCTTCTGGGTATATAGTCAAATGAACTGAAAGCAGGTTCTCAAAAAGGTATTTGTATACCCACGCTCATAGCATTATTTACAACAGCCCAATGTAGAAGCAACCCAAGTGTCCATCAACAAATGAATGGATAATCACAGCGACATGGATGAAGCTTAAGGACATTATGCCAAGTGAAATAGGTCAGTCATAAATGGATGAATGCTATATGATCCCTCTTATCTGAGGTATCTAGAGTAGCTAAATTCACAGAGATAGAAAGTAGGGTGATGGTGGCCAAGGACTAGGGGAGGGTCCATGGGGAGTTATTACCAGGCACAGTCTCTCAGTTTTATGAAACTAATTCTGTGGCTGCATGACGGTGATGGATGGGAAGACAATAATGTGAATGTACATGATGTCACTTAACTATAAACTTAAAAATGGTTAAATGGTCAACTTTACATTGTTTGTTTTTTTCTTTTTTAAGTTCAAATAGAGATTCTTAAATGTGAGTTCTGGCCAGCCAAGAAGCATTGATCGGACACTGGGAGTCTTGGACTTCTAGAAATGTAAAATGCTAATGCTACAAAGACTCATAGAAATAATGGAGTTCGGGACTCCACATTCACATATGGGAAAAATTGAGACCAGAAGGGTCCATAAATGCACTGGGCTATGCCAGAGATCCTTGGTGGGCTAGCCAGAGGTCTGGCTCCCTGACCCCATCTACCAAAGTCTCCACATGTGAGCTTCTGGCTACCTCAGGACCAGAAAGCTGGATCATCCAAATAATCTGGTCATCCTGGGTGACCTCCAGGAAGTAAACTCAGCAAGATGGAGTCCATGATCCCTGCCCAATCTAAGTCATAATTCAGTATGAGCATCCTGGACTTCTCTGCCCTGTGTTTCACTCCTTACACCTGGGCCCAGAGCCAGCCCTGCCAGCCCCTGCCATCCATTTGAGGGCAGCTAACATTGGTCAGGGTGCCATGGTAGTCAAGCGATGGTCAGGGACTAGAGTCCAGATTTCTTGTCTTTACCCTGTGTCCTTTTCCTTTCATTCTTGTCTTTACCTCACTCCTGGGGCTTTATCTCTCCCCTGAGTGGCCCAGGGACCAATTCTCTGGGGGTACCAGACAGCTCTGGCTCTGCCTTGTCAAGGCCCCTCAGGGTGTCTCTATCCCCTTTAATAAGGACCTGGGATCCTACCCAACGTCTGAGGATGGTAAGAAAGAGAGAAGAATAAAGATATTTTTCTCTGCTGCCAAAAGAGTTGGGTGCCCTCACAAATCCATCCCACTGCTATTGAGAAAGAAACACATCATTCATCACTCTTACGTTTGTCCGGCCAGTGCCATATGTAGGCTGATCATCTCAAACTGACCATTTTCTCTTGCCCCCAGTGTCTTCACAAAAATGTGTTGGGAAGCCTGTTCCCTTGGAAACAGATCTGTAATTTCTAAAGTGCTATTTAATTGTGCAGGTCAACCAGCACCTGCCAACTCATGCATTCATGGTTTCACTACCCTTATTCTCTTACCCCTCTGATATTATGGGGCAATGTTTATTGGTGTATGGGAATCACAAACTCATAAAGTACGTGTTTTTCAAATATCAGCTTTTCTGAGAAGAAGGTCCATAGTTTGAGGTTCTTGAACCAAAAAAAAACCAAAAACAAAACAAGGGTGCATGCATGTGTGCACGCGCGCGTGCACACACATACACACACACACACACAGTATCCTCTGGAGCAAAGTTCAAAAGTATTTTAAAAAATATGATAGGCCAGGGGTGCCTGGATGGCTCAGTTGGTTAAGCAATCAACTTTGGCTCAGATCATGATCTCACAGTTGGTGAGTTTGAGCCCCACATCAGGCTCTGTGCTAACAACTGAGAGCCTGGAACCTGCTTTGGATTCTGTGTCTCCCTCTTTCCACTCCTGCTCATGCTCTCTCTCTCACTCTCTCTCTCTCTCTCTCTCTCTCTCTCTCTCTCTCTCTCTGTCAAAAATAAATAAAACATTAAAAAAATATAATAGCTCAGTGGGAAAAATGGTTATTGAAAGAGAATTCTCATATGCTCAACCACATATGTGCAGACCCTTTATCTGATAAGCATTACAATAAATTACCTTTAAGAGACAACCCTAGAAACAAGACTTAATGACCACCCAAAACTTGAAAAAAAATTCTATCTTCAGGTTTTAATTTAAATGAAAAAAAATGACAATCAGTAAGAAAACCCATGGAATTTCATATCTATGATGGTTACTCAGCATGTGAGACCCATTAGAGTAGCAGGAGAAACTCAAGTCAATGTACATGTTCACACAATGACATAACACAAATGAGAAGGTAAATAAAGATTCACTGTCCCTCAATTACTGCTTTTATAGCACATCTTTGCTCTACAACTAATTCAGCAAAAAGACAACCAGAAACAGATTCACTGGTGAGACATATTTGAAAAACAGACCTATAATTAATGTTGATAAATGCAACTTTAGACCCTGAAGTTAACCTCCTAAAGAAACAAAATGCCCGACTTCTTCTTCTTCTTTTTTTTTTTCCTTAACTGCTATGAATTTCAGGACACAAGAATTATGTGTTACTCTCTTGTATCTCCAGCAGCTAAAACCAGACTCAGAATATAGTTTCTTAAACACTGGGCTATTTAACTGACATACAAACTAAGCATCTCCAATGAAAGTTGTTTTTCCTTTTCTTGTAGGTGAGAAGAGGGAGAGGGTGCGATTTAAGTTAAATGAGCTGCATGGTTGATTTTTAACAAACACTTTTTTAATTTAAAAAAATGAAGTTTATTTATTTATTCAGAGAGAGAGAGAGAGAGACAGAGACAGAGAAAGAGTGGGGAAAGGGCACGAAGAGAGGAGAGAATCCCAAGCAGGCTCTGCACTGTCAGTGCTGAACCACGGTGGGACTCAAACTCACAAATTGACATATCACGACCCAAAACAAAATCAAGAGTCAGACACTTAACCGACTGAGCCACCCAGGTGCCCCTAACATACACTTTTGATAAAGACCAAAGAAACTGGAGTTGAAGGGCCAAAACGCAAGGAAATGAAAGTCTATGTAAAGGCATCTATACATAGAAGAAAAAAGGTTCTTTCCAGGTAGGAGAATAAATAAAAAGATCTAGAAGTATAAGGCAAAATGGTTGGACATATGTCCTGTGAGGATTTTTAAATTGGAATGGAGAATTGATGACAAGCTTGACAGCTATTCCTCTGATGATTTAAATAATAATATGGGAATCAATTTTAATCTGATTAGGGTGACTTAGAAATGATCGTGCATAAAATTTGCAGTGAAGAAGGCTGGGTACCTGGCTTTTCTGAAGATCATCAAGTTTTATAAAGTATTTTTACCACTCCAAAGAGCAAATCTCATCTAAGTTATAAAAAATATTATTTGATGTGAGCAATATTGTTTGGTATGTAAAAGCACTAGGATACAAGACAATGCTTCATTGATGAGTATAAAATCCTAAAATTGTAATCATGAGTTATGTTTAAGGAATTAAATCTATATTTTACTCCAAAAGAATTGAGTCATGCTAAAGCAATAAACCCATAAAAAACGTAAAAATTCTGATTTGTTTTGTTTCTTATTAACTTCATAATGTTATTGGAGACTCCTCTTTAGTCTACAGAGATCCATCTGATATTTAAGTATGTATCATGTTTATAAATAACACGTTATTAGAGTGAAAAGGTGAAATCTATTTCTACATTTTAAAAACAGCTTCTCATGGATTAAATAAATGACAGCTAAAACCTGAAACATATGGGGCTTACAAACACAGAGGGATTATAAGAAGTTACTGTATGTTCTCTTTCTGTTCGCCAGAGCATGTTGTCTTCTGTTTGAAAGATCTTCCTACAAAGATCACTGGAGCAAATAATTTTCCTAATGCTTGGTGACGCTGTGAGTGGGCATTCTCTCACCTAGGAGTCAGACTGTCTTCTGAACCAAATAGGGTCATTTCTTGGAAGCTTAGGACATGGATCTCTAAGTTGCACACCTCAGTCTTCACCATTAGGGGGCAAATGCCTGGATCTGGCCTCTGGCAGGTCCTCGCAGGACACTAGGTGCTGGAGGAAGGGAGAAGGAAATTTTCCCCTTCCTCTTTACTTGGGAAAGACAGTGACTTTCTTTTTCCTTATTGTGCTTCATCTTGTTCTTCAGGTAACAAGATACGGAATGGGACGTTTCCTGTTGTTTAGAAATTTTTACAGGGATGAAGGTGATACTTGATGAGCAACCAGACACCCTAAAGAAAGGCACTAGACACATTCTTGTAGGTCTGTGTGACAGCGAAATAACCAGTCCCCACCATTCCATCCAAGCTACTTAAGAGAGGACTAGAAATTTGAGATGGAGTTCTTTGAACGGAAATGATAAAAGCAAAGAGTGATTGAATTTCTATCCTTCCCCCTCTTTCAGATAAAACATGGGGGAAGCACTCCCACCCCAAGAGAAACAGTCATGCTCAGAGGCTATAAAATGAGAGATTAGCATTTTCTTCCCAGGCTGAAAGCTGTACAGCTCAGACTCATCCTCAGGTGAGCGAGCAGAGGAGGGAAGACCAGCAAGAGTTCTTGGCCAAACACGACTTGTATCAACAAGACTCTAGAGCTAGATGTGCACTCAGAGACCGATGCTCGCTTATCACTATGGTGTTGGCTAGGGCAGCACATTTATCTCTTTCCATGATCAGGGGTGAAATGCCAGTGTTTGAGGAAAATAAAGCTCATGATGTGTAGGCCATCCAATGAAGTCGTTAAAGATAGATATTTTAAGTGAGTGACTCTACATCGTCACTAAATTGTTAGTGGAAGAGGACAAGAACTTTGTCTGATTTTTTCACCACTGTACCCTCAGCATCCAAAACTCAATCTTCTACAAGGCCAAATCTCACAAACACTTAAGTAAAGGGTTAAATGAGCATTGAAGAAAGATCAAAATAGAGGTTCATAAAAATAAGAAAGTTACACATTGAGCTACTGTTTTTTTTTTAATTTCTACTCATCTCGAATGCTTAGTGTTATTATAAATAATTGACTAAAAGGTGAAAATTTCAGTCAGCCATGAGTTTGTCTAAATCATCAAAGTTCGGTTCCTCATCCCACACATATATACAAATATACTCATTCAGCTGCCCTTTTTCTTTCTTTTCTCTTGTTGGCTGTTTAATGGAATAACTGGATATTTTGATTTTCTATCATCACAGCCAAGTATGCAGTAATTAAAAAGATGATTTCAAATGGTATTTACATTTAACAGCATGCACCAACTTTGCCATATGTTTTCTACCCTTGTCAACTTGTTTATGTGGCATTTTATCTGCAGGCAACAGCTTTGTTCCTCATGGCTGGAGTTACATACTGTGAAAACAAACGGAATGATAGGTAGAGGGAAACCACTCGCAGAATTCACCTGTGCATAAGACAGCATCGCACACTGAGACTCTAGTGACTTAATTCTAGGAGAATTCACAACACAACCAAAGAGACACACTCAGCACAGGGGCCTTCAAAGTCTCTTTTCCTGCACTCCAGATGGAGGATATCCAAACTTCAGTGGCAGCTGACTTGGGGAAATGTCTACGTGTGTGGGTGCACATGTGAACACATGCCATGGAGGCATGCGGTTTTGTTCCCGGGAAAGATCCCTCCTAAATATCAACAGGAGTGATCTTTAGTGAGAGGGACTTCTGATATGGAGAGCAACATTTCACTCTTTCTTGTATAACTATCTATACTTATTTGTCTATTTTTTTTTTTCCTTTCAAGTATTTGCGAAGTACTGGGATTATTTGAAGAATAAACATTAAAATGAAATCAAGGTATCAAGGTCTCTTGGACTAGTCTGATTATGATCATTTCTAGTTCTAGACTCTCAATAAGACTTTCCTAAATGAGTAGGGGGTTTAGATGAAAAGATTCAAAATAAATTAAAAAAAAACCTACAGCACTATATATTCCCATGTCCTATCTTCCAGTGGTGAAGAGAGGGACAATCATTAATCAAAAGAAGAGGTTAACTTTTCACCAGTGTAGTCAGAATTTGGGAGAGGAGGGATGAGTACCTCCTTAAGGATCCTGGCCCTATTCCGGTCAATGGAAGAACCTCTCCTTCTGTGGCTGGCCACGGAGAAAGCAATACAACAGCATTGACTGAGTGTGTTACTGCTGTAGTCTGTCTAAAGAAACGGCCACTAGATGCTTTCATTGAAAGGACTTGTGGATTGCAGCACTAGCAATAAGATGGAAGAAGAAAGCATGGAGTCTATCAATCACTTAGGACTCAGTCTCCCCAAGGAAAAGTCATCCATCCAACTTTCTAAAATGCTCACCTACGCAAATAACATTCTCACATTTTAAATATAACATTCAAACATATTTCTGATTTTGTTAAGTTTATTTATTTTGAGAAAGAGATAGAGCACAAGTGGAGAAGAGGCAGAGAGAAGGTGAGACAGAATCCCAAGCAGGCTTTGTGCCATCAGCAAAGAGCCTGACATGGGGCTCGAACCCACAAACGATAAGATCATGACCTAAACTGAGATCAAGAGTCAGACAATTAACCGACTGAGCCACCCAGGTGCCCCACAAACATATTTCTAATTTCAACTGGAATATGAAAACAGGTTACACCAGGAATCTATATCTTCAAGATATAGACCCTTAGTGCTTGGTCACCAAGGAAAGAAAGCTATATTATCAAGCAGCAATTGTTTGGAGAGGCGTCCAGTCTAGGAAGGATATTCTCCTAGGACTCCATAGTCTTAAGACCTTTCTCAATGTATTTTGGGTTGGTTTCCTGGGAAACATATTCTGAAAAGGGTATTTGCATCCAGGAGCTTGTTGAGGAGTGGTTTGGGGCATAATTTTAAGGAGGTGAGAGAAGTAGGACTGCAAAGAGAGAGAAGTTGAACTTGATCCATTTTCCACTATAGGACTCGGCCAATTGCCCAGGGAGCTCTGGAAGTGGTATGGCCTTTCAGAACTGTCCCAAACGTAGGCAAGACAGCAAGTCTTTAGTACCTTCATCCACCAAGCATCGGATGAGGGTGTAACATTGGAGAAGGCAGCCATCGCTGTCTAAGGGAAAGGCTTGAAGAGAAACTCAGTTGTGAGTCAGGGAAACAAATGTCCTGGTCCCCAAGGACAATGATAAATACCTCTGTCTTTGGATGCTTTCACTTCTCAGTTTAGATAATGCTGAATGTATTTTTAAACAATACCTAAAATCCCAAGAATTTGGTCATTTGGGAATACTTGGTCCTAAAAGTTGAAGACCTTGTTTCCAACTGATGGTCAAGCCAAGCTTTGCCAAATACCAAGAGGAAATAGCATGTTGATAAAGAAGGATACAGCCTTACTACCCTGTCCCAGTGAATTAATTGATATGAGAAAATTCAGATAACTTGAATAATGTTGACATCAATAGCATTATTTATCAGTGGCGATCATTGCAATGTGCTGTGCTATATAGATCAAGGGATTTGGATAAACTCTGGCTCATCACAAAACCCTGCTCTCTTGGGAAGTCATCTGTTCTCAATAATAATAGAGAGCATTGGGAATCAGAATCCTAGAACTGCTCTCAAACCCTCTGTCCACATGCAATATAAATACATGAAATGAGGACATTTAGAATAAGACCTATACATCATGAGCAACAATATTAAGTCATCCATGTAAGGAACTCCTGCAGCATGTCAGGTAATATGCAGTCATCTAAAGCAGGATCCTAAACTAGAATTTATCTGTAAGCTCAAAATTGTATACACATACACAGTTCTTGTATGTGTGTATATATACACACACAAATACAGTCACACATACACTAATTTCATTAGATTCTAAGTATCTATGATGCAAAAAGTTTTAAGATCAAGAGTTATAAGATGGGGCGCCTGGATGGCTCAGTCAGTTTAAGCATCTAACTTCAGCTTAGGTCATGATCTCCTGGTTCGTGAGTTTGATTCCTGTGTTGGGCTCTGTGCTGACAGCTCAGAGCCTGGAGCCTGCTTTGGATTCTGTGTCTCCCTCTCTCTGCCCCTCCCAGGCTCACGCTCTGTCTGTCTGTCTGTTTGTCTCTCTCTCTGTCAAAAATAAATAAACTTTAAAAAATAAATAGGTAATGGTTCTAAAGACTTCCCACCCTTTTATGATATGTAGAAAGATATACTAAATGGACTCTTACACTATGTGAAACCTAAATCTCAAATCATTTAAAATTTAACCATGTTTACTTTGTAAGCTAAGAGCCAACTTGGAATACTCAAATTTCAATTTTTTAGCATCTTACATTCAATGACCCTATGGCCCTTTCCTGCCCTGGGGGACTGGTATGGGAGAGGAGTGGAGAATGGTGGTTTATTATGAGGATAAATGAAGGGGGATATAATTCTTAAGGTGTCATACTCCTGGACGGGCTGATTTCAATCATGCAAAATAGGAATAGTTTGTCTACTGCTGAATTTGTTAGGACTCTTGACTGCCAGCAACAGAAACTAAATCTGACTATACTCAACAGAAAAAGAACTTAAGCTATCATATATATATATATATATATATATATATATATATATATATATATACACATATATACACACACACACACACACATATACACACACATATACACACATATGGGGGGATAACCCACAGACTTACAAATTGAAGTCTAAGAAACATGAATATAGGCTGCTTAGAACCACATCCCAAGCCACACTATAGGGTCAGTGTGGTAAGGACACCGCTGCAGTTATTCCTGGGCACTGGGAACACATCTGCACTGGCATCATCCCTGCATGGGATGCTACCTGCTGCTCCTGTCCCCACACTACCCCCATGGAAGCAAGAGTTGGTTTCCATCATCTTGATGCACCACAACAAATTCTCTCCTGCCTTTGCCTTTTTGTATAATTAGCTCCAGACTCAGCTTCCAACTGTTGCAACCTATTTGCTCTGCCTAGATTATTGAAGATCTGTGTTTTCCAGTTCATAGAGTAGGAGTGGGCCCTGCTTCCTAAAATGACTTACCTGGTAGGGAGTTCATCAAATAAACAAAGTAACTGGATGGCTGAAAGCTAAAGAAATGAACCTATTTCTACTAGAAGACACAAGAAAAACTACCACTGTCCAAAAGCCCTCCACTTGCAATCAACACTCTCCTTACTTCCAAGTTAATTTCTTCTAGCTCTTTAGCTTTTCTATCCCAGATTCTCATATAGATTACTTTGGTCATTAGTAGGCTTAGGAAATTATCTACAGTGTATAGATAGTTTTTGTTTTATTAAGTTTAACCTGCCTTGTCAAAGGCCACACACGAAAATTCTCAAGAGAAACCAGATTCAGGCACCAATATTGGGGTTTCCTGAACTTAATGCTAAAGACATTGTGTCCTCTTTGTGCTTTCTAAGGATAACTATTCATTATTCATTCAAATTGAATTGCTCTGTTGAACAACATGAAAATTATCTCACGTTAGCTACACACAGCAAACTGAAAAGCCAAATGGGATTTCTATTGAATATTATAATGGGACAGTTTCCAACAAAGCCCTTAACACTTGATAATGTTCATGGGTAACTCAATTCAAAAATTACCTAACAAAGTTCAACTGTAAGGCAAGGAATTCAAATAAATTACCTAAGCATGACGAAAAAGACCTGTGCCAAAAACTGATTCATTACTTCATTACTTTTCAGTGCCTAAGTAATTTCTTTGTCTATACATTATATATGCGCGCGCGCGCGCACACACACACACACACACACACATATATATGCATAGAGTAGTGACAAGATATATATATATATATATATATATATATATATATATATATATATACACATGATATGATATCTTATATCAAAGGCCCAAAGATCAGACAAGGAACTAACACCTGATAGATTTGTAGGATCATAGCCACAGGATGCAGAATAGTCAAAAGCAATCAAGCTAGACAAACTGTCTCTTGCTTTTCTTGCTTTCCCAGGATGTGGTCTGTTCTGGAATTTTCCTACTGTTGTTTGCCCTTACGTTGAAGGATATTTTACTTAGAAACTAAGAACTGCCCCTGCCAAGGAGGATCTAGCTGATATGAGAAAGTTAATTCCTAAATTTTAGGGTAAAAAAACTCTCTTTTAAATTTATAAGAATAGCCTTTATTTCCCCGTTTATAAGGACACACATGTATATGGACTGCCGTGGAAGATGGCTGCCTTCTAGAAGCAAAAGTGTTCTTCATTGGGTTCAGGCAGGTCACCAGGAAATGGCAAAGGGGTTTGAGATCCCTGAGGCAAATGGGTGCCATTTTGTCTGCATGTGTGTTTGTGTATAAGTATATGTGCATGTACATGTGTGTCTATATATCTCCCTTGTGAACCCAGAGTGTGTAGCTAGATGAAGGAAATAGTGAGAAGACAGCAATGGAATAAAAGGCATTGAAATTCTAAATCCAGCTGACCCCTAAATCTAGTTTCCCACATCACTGAAACTATGAGAGTGGAGCAGAAGATGAGAGGTCCACTCTATGATGACTCATCATTTAACATTGATCAACTGAAAATTTAACAAGTTACTGGGTAAGCAGGCTGACCTAGCCAGATCATGTAAATGCTCACAGCTAGCTCTACAAAGACTGATTTCAGATCTAAAAAAATGACTTCATCCTCCCACCCACAATGGGCACTGTGAGCCCCTGCTTCTAGAATTATTCCACCGGAGAACGGATGACAGTAGGTCCCGCATCCTATTCAGTTAATGCATTAATAATGGATAGTGGTCATTGGTCTGCAAAATGCTTTCTAACCCTAAGGGTCAGTGACTATACAATTCAGCTCTCAGAAACAGAACTGTAGTCATGCTCAATAGCTGCCAGATAACAGATCATAAAGACTAACATCGAGGATGGGGTAGAGCCTGAAGAACCAACTCTCAAAATCAATACCTCAGTTACTGAGTGACATGTAGCAGAGATACTTGCCAGGGAGTTGCCAACCTCTCCCAGGCAGGTCAACCTCTCTGACTTTTCCACATAACGATTTGACAGCCATTCTAATTTAAATATTGACTGACTTCCTTTGTAAAGCTTCTACTTAACTTGAACAAAGGAAAGAGAGAAAGAAAGAACGAAAGAAAGAAAGAACAAAAGAAAGAAAGAAAGAAAGAAAGAAAGAAAGAAAGAAAGAAAGAAAAGAAGAAAAGAAGAAAGGAAGGAAGAAAGAAAGAAAATGCATCATATCAGTATCAACTTAACTCTTGCTAAGGAAGTTTTACAAAGAAGCACTAAGTTCCAAATTATCCTTATAAAGGCTGGTACTATTTAATGAGCCCAGTAGAACCCTGCAAGTTTTAAGGGATGGCATGAGAGTGAAATGTTAGAAAACAGGAATAATTTTAACAAACTCTGAGAATCAGTATATTTAAATACATGAGGGCCTTTTTAAGTAAATGTAAAATTCCACTTGATTCACTCTTTCTGACTCCACTAGTTTGTTTGTGTATGTTTAATATATATACATATGATTTATGGTTTTGGCTTTCATTTGGTTTGGTTTAGTTTTACCATCGGATTTAGTAGGAAAGAAGGACTAACGTAACAGGTACTAGGGGTTCAGAATGAATTTTATCACAGAAGGCAGACAGTACTAAAGTGTTTTTTCATTTGTTTGTTGTTGTTGTTGTTGTTGTTTTCCCTAGTAGCCATTTCTTTCCCCAATAGATGTCAGGAATTAGACATCAACTAATGGCAGGTCAGCCGTTCTCCCCTCAGACTCTTCCAGAATGGCACCAATTGCTGCTCCAAAACCATAAGCTTCCTGGGAGTAGGAATTCCTTTTGACTTGCTTTGATGCAACATTTAAAATCATTCCAAATTTCATCTTTGACTCTGAACCTTTAATCTCTTGTTGATGCTTCAAATATTCTTCCTATTCATTAGACAACATTTTCAACTGCATTTCCCTGTTATCTGTAACTCATTTAACATTATTTGAAACGACTCTAGGATGTGGTTAGTTCTAAAGATTTGCCACAAAATGATGCTGCAATGGCCTGCCCAGTGAAGGACAAAAGTGATCTTAACAAAGGGGATAGAAATTATAAGCAATGTGAGCTATGGTAGCATAAATACAGAATAAACCTGTTGATAACATGTAAAACTTCTCATCTCTGTTGGTGACAGTAACAAAAATTGTGAAAATATTTTGCTCGTAAGCAGATTGGTAAAGACAAATGGTTCCCTCTCCACTGGAGTACCATAGTTGCTTTTAGGTATTGGAAACCTGTGGCCATGAACTCATTATAGGCTGTTCATAAAGGGTGCCTGCAATTGCCTAATCCTTTGCCATATTTACCTGCTTCACTGGGGGTGTCCACCGTGGTTCATGTGTTATATTTTATCTGGTCAGATAGGCATAACAGGGCACAGATCTTAGAGGAGTCTAAGAACGAGTCTAGAAGAAATAAGAGAGCCTAAGTCCAGTCAAGTTAATTTAATACAAATGAAGATTAGGCAATAGGTTCATACAGTTCCACCTTATAGGTGAAAATAATTCTGAAATTTAGAATACATGAGAGAGAAGAACTTAGACCCAATGTACTTGAATCCTTTTAGTCTGAGATTTTGGCATGTATGATAATTGATAGAGAAAGCAATTAAGAGGAGAGGAAGGTGTAATGCAGAAGAGGTACTTTTTTGTAGTCGTAAAAATGCCCAGTAAGAAGTAGCTTTCTTGAATCTCTAGAGAATAAGCCTTGTTTAAATGAGGCATCAAAGGGCACCTGGGTAGCTCAGTTGGCTAAGCAACCAACTCTTGGTTCCAGCTCAGCTCATGATCTCGCAGTTTCGTGAGTTTGAGCCCTGCGGTGGGTTTGAGCCCCGCGTTGGGCTCTGCATTGGTAGCATGAAGCCTGCTTGAGATTCTCTCTCTCCTCTCTCTCTGCCTCTCCCCCACTTGCACTGTCTCTGCCTCTCTCAAAATAAATAAATAAACTTGAAACAAATAAGTAAGGCATCACTTTGCATCTTCCTAGGAGGACCTACACAGAGGTGTCCCTACAGTGGTACATTTACACAGCCTTCTCTTCTGCACAAGCTCCTCTGTCAGTTGTGCCTGACCCTCTCATTGGCTACCATTTCTTTCTGGCATCACCATCAACTTTTTTGTTGTTGTTGCTCCAACTTCAAATTATTGCCTCATCAGTATCTCTTAACCCTTCTGTGCCTTGGGTTCCCATACATTTGTCAGAAGAGTAAATGAAAAAGGGAATGTAAGCCATTCGTCCCAGCACCAAAAGTAAAGGATAAGGAGATGCTTCTCCTCCCCCTCCTTCTTCTCTTATTTCATCTTCTACTCCTCCCCTTCCTTCTCCCTCTTCTTCTTCTCCTCCCTCCTTGTTCTCCTCCTCCTTGTCCTCCTCCTCCATCATCATCATCATCATCATCATCATCATCATCATCAGAAGTCTTCTTATTCCTCTTCCCTTTACAATATTTTTATATTACAATATTGAAAATATTAGCATCAGTTCTATCCATTAAGTTCTATAACCACCAATGTCCAATTAGGTGTCTCTACCAATAAATTATGTGGAGCAATGGAGTCTCATGGGGGAAGTGGGGAAAAGTAGAAACAGCAAACAGCATACCCTGGACAAAATACATTGAAATATTTTCCACAGAATTAACTGGAAAATGAAATGAGGTACTTTTTATAGAAAGCAGTGTCATATTATGATAGTAAAGCATCTCCTTGCAGAAATAGCCTTCCTTTTGCTGTTTTTATGTTCCTTTGATTTACCGCTCAGATTCTCTCCATAGGCTGAAGCAATCATTGGCATCAGCAATTCTTGTGTGCACACCCTTCAGTAGAAGCTAACAAGATAGTTTTTGAAAAAAAGCAAGAGAGAGAAGAGAATGGAGTTCCACACAAATGCACACAGGAATTAAAGGAGAACTTCCCTAGTGTCACTAAGTGCATTTCGGACTTGAGCTTTTAAGCATGGTATTTTCTATCCACTATCCTTCAAGGTTTTTGTTTTGTTTTTTGCTCTTTTTGTTTGTTTGTTTGTTTGTTTGTTTGTTTTTCAGCAAGGCTCTTGTCACTACAGCACTGGTTCTGGGCAACCCCAGACAAGGCTGCAAAACTCCTGAAGTTTATATTTGGCGTAAGTATCTTCCAGCTTAATTGCCTCCTCTCTTCTGTGGTCACTTCCTCCTCCTAGGTATAGCAATTAAGTTCAATAGTCTATCTCGGGGAGCATACATTCATTTCTCTTTAAAGTAGAACTTTAGATCAATAAACTACGTTCCTGAATATATCAAATACAAATTGCCCAAAAGAAAGATTTTCATTAGTTGTGACGATAGGTCTTGTACACTGTGGCTACTGTCCAGACATCTAACATAAGACCCCCATAGAAGCCACTGGTCATCTCAGTGGACAATGAAATTGGTGTCCAACTTGGTTCATGTGATATCTTTAACCTAATCAGCTAGGCATGGTAGAGCACAGATCTTAGCGATGAGGGTAAAAACCACTCTGTAGAAGTCTAGCGACTATTATTTTTACAAAGATGAAGAAAGGTATTTTTGTAGCAGCTTCATTCATAACTGTCAAGACTTGAAAGGAATCAAGATGCCCATCAATAGATGAATGGACAAACAAAACAAAACACGGTGGTATATCCATACCTTGCAACATTATTCAGGAATGAAAAGAAATAAGCTTTCAAGCCATGAAAGTCACAGAGAAAACTTAAATGAATAGTGCTAAGTGAAAGAAGCCAATTTGAAAAGGCTACCTACTGAATAATCCCAAGTATATGACCTTCCAGAAAAGCAAACCATGATCAATGGTTGTCAGGGATGCAGGCAGATGGAAAGAAGGATAAGCAGGCAGAACACAGAAGATTTTCAGGATGGTGTCAGGGTGGTGGATACAGGTCATTATGCATTTGTCCAAACCCCCAGAATGTAGAATACCAACAGTGAACCCTAATGTTAACTACAGACTTTAGTCAATAATAATGTATCAACACTGCCTCATCAATTGCCATAAATGTGCCACACTAGTGCAAGATGTTAATATTAAAACGAAATTAGAGAAGGGAGAGAGTAAAAGGGTATATGAGGACTCTGTACCTCCTGACCAATTTTCTAAAATTGTTCTAAAACATAGTCTATTATTTTTTTTAAATGAAGGAAGGAGACAGAATCAAATATATTGTGAGCAGGAGGGAAATACAAAAGACAACATAAGGTCTATGAAAAATAGTACTGAAGCACTTTTTTTTCTATGGGCCCAAGTTTCCATTTTTTTTAATGCTTATTTATTTTTGATATAGAGAGTGAGTGAGAGCAAGTGGGGGAGGGTCAGAGAAAGAGGGAGACACGGAATCCGAAGCAGGCTCCGGGCTCTGAGCTGTCAGCAGAGAGACCAACGTAGGGCTCAAACTCACAAACCATGAGATCAGGACCTGAGCTGAAGTCAGATGCTTAGCCGACTGAGCCACCCAGGTGCCCCTGGGTCCAACTTTATTAATAAAAAGAACTGAATCATGTAATTAATCCAAGTTTTTTTAAAAAATGCTGGCAAACACAATGCCCTGCTAGCAGATAAAAATCTGAAATCATATCTTAAAGATACTGGCAGCTTTGGACTGAGAACTCTAACAAGAACTGTAATTGTTGACACATTAAGTGTCTGTCTTTCATTAAAAAGAAACAGACTTTCATTCTCTTATTTGAAAATATAATGGAATTAATAATTAAAGATAATTTTCTAAAATGAAAATATCCAAATGGCACATATTAATCAGATCCAGAAGATAAAAAATATCTCTCCTATGTCAAGATTTAAAGAGGGCACTGTTTATTAACAGAGGCATAAACAAAGCAAATCTTTAATTAAAAGTAAAAACAAACAAACAAACAAAAAACAAGAAAGTCACCACTAAGGAGTGGCCACACTCAGATGAAAAATGCAATCTCCCATCTCCAGTTAAGAGTTATTCTCACCACACCATCAATGGAAAATGAGGATGGAAACATGGCACAAGCCTGTGAAAGCGAAGTAAGAGTAGAAAATAGCATTTTGCACAAGGTTTTCATAAAGCAGTAGAGGTCGGGATGGATTAGAGTGGAGAACAAAAGTCAATCTTGCTAAGCACACACTTGATATTTTCATTAAAAAATTAGAACTTGAAATAAAAGGAGGAGGCTGCATAAAAAAAAAAAAAAGATCTTGAAATAGATACCAGTATTTTTCACCCATGAAGAGATCTGGGAGCTCATGACATTCGGGAATAACAATTTGTCTGCAATGAAAAAAATACCCCAGAGCTTAAGCAGGCAGTGCCTTTCAAAATGACGTTGAGTCAAGAGAAGTAATAACTTGTAGGAAATGAGAAGTACTCAGAAGACATATTAAGGAAAATCTTTTATAAGAGAACATAAAAGAGATTTTCTTAGCCAACAGATAGGAGAAATAATATTTAGAGAGAGGGAGAGAGAAGGAATCATATTATTTCCCACAAATTTATTCTATAAAGAATGTAGTATCATGTAACTCTAGTCTAGCCAAATACAAACTGCAACTCTAGATAATGTGTACATAGGAGGGTCTCAGGACTGACAATTATGTTGTTGGTGGGGGTAGAGTAGGTATGAACATGCTTCCTACAGTACAATATACAACGGGAAAAAAAATGAATTGCCCATATTAAATAAGTTGTGCCAGTCACAAAAATGTTGAAACTCAACTGGTTTATTTACTACCCAAAAAATTAAGGATAAGACTTAAACAGAGGTCCAGCCTCCTCTTAGAGTACACAAAAGTAGAAAAGTACTGTAACCACTCTATGAAGAAGAAGCATGCAAATCTACACATCAACCCTTCTTGAACCCATCAGGTCAGAGAACAGCCAAATAGAATAAAATCTCAAAAAGAAGACAGGCATCTTAATGAGAGGAGGGCTCAACACCGGCTTACCTGGAGGAAGACAGCAATGCTGTGTAAACAAGTAGGAAAGCTTCAGCTAAAAAGAGAATTTCTAAAGACCAAGCGTGAGTCAAGAGAAGAGCATAGAACCCTAGACGCTAGGGCAGTTCATAGCCACTTTCAAGCTCTTCTCCTTGACTTCAAGGATGATTTAAAAAAAAAAAAAAGGATGGGACAGAGCAGAAGCCTCCCTGGTGATGCTAAGAGGGAACAGCAAACACTGCTGTAGAAAGACATCACAAAGGCGGGTCTAGAACTTTCTTCCTTTAGGAGCAAAAACCTTGAGCATTTCGGGGAAGGACAGCAAAATCTGTCACCCACAGTCCATCCAGTCCATGCAAAGATTTCACTGTGGCTAGGGCAAGGAATCAGAAAAAAAAAAAAAATCTGTGTCTCTAGGTGAGAGGCAGACAACTATCCTGGACCCAGACTTTCTGGGAGAGGCAGGGTCACTGAGAAAGTTCCACTCCCCAGAGCAGAAGATGCAGAGACTGCCCAAGACTAAGGATGAAGGAGGATAACAGAGAATGACATCCTGACCTCTCACCCACAGGCGTACAGCATGGAGGAAAGAAGATCAGAAGGTTGCCACCAGCAGAGGAGCAGAAACTTTGAGAGATACTCTCTCTGAAGTGCAGGCTCATAGGGAAGCTCAAATCTAAAAGGGTACTATGAGTCACCAGAGGAACAAAAAATTCCCAAGAGAGCTGATATTTAGCAAGGTTTCAAGATACACACTTAATATACAAACATCACTCTTACTTCTATAAAGTAGCAATGAACAATAGGAAACTGAAATTCTTAAAAATATAGTTTTCAGTAGCATCAAAGAACATTAAACACCTAGGTACAAATTAAAGTAGGTACAAGAGCTGTAAGCTGCAATCTATAAACCAGTGATGAGAGAAATCACAGAAGGTCTGAATAAATGCAGAGTTATCTCATCTGCAGTCAACACAAAGTCAGTTAAAATCTAAATGAGTTTTTTTTTTCCTGTAGGAATTCAAAAACAAACTCTGAAATTTATTGGGGAAAAGGAAATAATTTAGAGTAGGCAAAACAAGTCTGAAAGAGAAGCGTAACCATGGACAATGCAAACTGTATAATCCCCAGACTTACAATGAAGCTACTCTCATCAAGAAATTGTAGTATTGGTGAAAAAAGACACATAGATCTAAGTGAATACAAGACAGAGTCATGCAGAGAACAAAGGAGAAATTACTGTGACCTGTGGTTAGACATACACACAAAAAATTTAGAACACGAAAACCATGAAGTACGTAAGAAAAAATACTTAGTTAGATTTCACCAAAAATTGAAAACTTCTCTATTAAGAAAACAAAAAATAAAGCCCAGATTAGGGTGATGCCCGGGTGGCTCAGTTGGTTAAACATCCAACTTCGACTCAGGTCATGAACTTTGAGTGTGTGAGTTTGAGCCCCATGTCAGGCTCTGCACTGACAGTTCAGAACCTGGAGCCTGCTTCAGATTCTGGTCTCCTTCTCCCTCTGTTCCTCTCCCCCTCGCACTCTCTCAAAAATAAAGATTACCAAAAAAAAGTTAAAAAAAATAAAGCCCAGATTGGGAGAACACATTTATAATGCTCATATCTGATAAAGTACGTTTTTTTTACCAGGCTAACTCTAAAAACTCAATAATAAGAACAAACAGCCCAATATTAAAAACAGGCTCCAAAGATTTGAACAGCTATGCCACTAAAGAAGATATATGATTAGCAAATACACACGCACATGGAAAATATACTCAACAATATTAGTCAGTAGGCAAATACAAATTTAAATCACAATGAGGTGCACCTTTACACATATTAGAATGACTGAAATTAAAAAAAAATTGATAATGCCATGTGTTTAAGAAGCTGGTGAGCACCTTAAATGATCATACTTTGCTGGTGAGACTGAACAATATTATATTCACTTGGGACAGTAGATCGCCAGTTTCTTTTAAAGTAAACCATGTGTTTACCATATGACCCAGGAATTGCCTAGATATCTACCCACCCAAAATGAAAACATACATTCATTCTTAGACATGAGTAGTGTAGTGTTTTTATCCATAATTATCAAAAACTGGAAAAATGGACACACCCTTCAACTAGTGAATGGATAAACAAACGATGGCTTATCCTCATGATGAATTCAACCTCAACAATTGAAAGTGAGAGAAGCTAGACTCCAAAAATACCTATTGTATAATTCTATTTAAATGATAACCCAGGAAAACCACAACTCTAAGAACTGAAAACAAATTAGTAGTTGCTGGAAACTGGGGATGGAGGAAGGGTGGTCTCTAAAGGGGCACAAGGGAATTTTCCACATCAAGGAACTGCCCTATATAGAGAGTATAGTGGTGATTTTATGCTTGTATATGTTTGTCAAAAGTTCACAAAACCGTACAAACTGTGAAGAGTAAAAGAATGAGCTGGAAAAAAGGTGAGGTTCTGTGGGACGGTGTCTCCATGCATGTGTGAGGGTTCTAGTCTACTCCATTATAAAAAGGTAAAATAGAAGTAGAAAAAGATTCCTAATGAAAATGCAGAATAACCTAGGAGCAGTGGTTTTGCAAGCCATCTGGGGGAGGCAGTACTCAGAGAATGGAAAGTCTGCAATTAAGATTTCACAGGGAAGAATCTGGTTTGTCTAAAGCATCCGAAAGCAGATCTCCAAGTTTAGGAATGGGGCCAGGATTTGGGAAACTCGCTTTGTAAAAGGTGCAGGTCAAAATGGGGAACAGTTCTGGGTGTTGAGTGCTGTTATAAGCGTTGTTTTGTTTCTGAGTATGTTTTCTAGTGTTCTAGAAGTTGGTCTGAGGACTCAAATGAAATCTTTTGAAAGTTAATGTTTTATATCTTCATGAAAACATAATCAGATATATATTTTTGCACCCATTTCTCCCACCAGTCACTTCCCACTTCTAGCCAGCACCAATCTGTTTTTTGTATCTGTGAGCTTTTTGTAAATTCCTTATGAGACCATACAATGTTGGTCTTTCTCGGACTTATTTCGCCTACTATCATTTCCTTAAGTCCCATCCATGTCGTCACAAATGGCACGATCTCATTCTCTTTATATGGCTAAGTAATATTCCATTGTATATGCACACCGTAATTCCTTTATCCAGTCACGCATCAGTGGACACTTAGGTTGTTTCCATATCTTGGCTATTATAAATAATGCTGTAATGAACATGATGATACATCCATGTTTTCAAGTTACTATTTTTGTTTTCTTCAGATAAATACCCAGAAGTAGAATTTTTGAATCATGTTGTAGTTCTATTTTTAATTTTTTTGAGGAATCTCCACATTATTTTCCACAGTGGATACACCAATTTTCATTCCCACCAACAGTGCAAGAGGGTTTCTCATTTCTCCACATCCTCACCAACACTTGCTATTTCTTGTCCTTTTTAGTCTAGTCATTCTGACATAGGTAAGGTGCTGTCTCCTTGTGGTTTTGATTTGTGTTTCCCTAATGGTTAATGATGTCGAGCATCTTTTCATGTATCTGAGAAAGTGTCTTCTTTCTCAGATGATCTTCTGTTTGTCAAAGTGGATTGAGAATTCTTCTTTGGAATTCTTCTGACCCTGCAGCACATTCTTAAGAATATCCATGTATGGATTCAGAATTAATGTTGAAAGAGATTTAATGTTTAAAAACAACTGAGTCAGCTGAAATTAATAATTTGGTGAGTAATGAGTGCATTATCCATTCCACTATTAAAACAAAAGCAAAGTAAAACAAAAAAATGAGCCTTCTTACACAATCATAAAGTGAAGCCTACTCTAAAAGGAGAGCTCCCCAGACACGAGCAAGGGAAGCTTAGGTGAGTAAGTGTGCACTATGCCAAGTTGACTATTTTGAAAGTCAGCTTTTATTTAGATGCACGTGTTGTGCCACGGTCATTATTGTATATCTAAACCTCATCCATTATAAATATTGGCAAACAGTTATAAAGGAGGGTTTTGTTAGTTTTGATGTTAACAAAAGACATCACCTCTGACTAATTCAACTAGTGATCAGCCATAACTCATAGATCCCTCGCACTATGCCCTCCCATAGCCAGGGATTCTCCGATTTACATTTGTGTAGTCTTTGCCCAATTACCCACGCTCATGGAGGAGAGCAGTGGTGCAAATAATCTCAAATAACAGTTGACATAAATGCATTGAATTTTTTGTTTTGGAATAAGCCCATGTTTAATTTTGCAGAGGACATACCTTCGTATTTACAGCTAACTTCAGCTATGGTCAAAATCAGTATGTGTGTTCTTAAAGGTACTGCCTGAACAGCTAAAAGTCATCCAAGAGCAGTCAGGGCAATAGGGAGCAGCTGGCTTAGTCGGTGATAGCTAGTCAGTAGCAAAAATTTACGAAGATTAGTTAAAAATGAGAGCTGTTGGCACCTGTGTCGCTTGGTTGGTTAAGCGTCCGACTTCAGCTCAGGTCATGAGCTCACAGTCCATGGATTCAAGCCCTGCACTGGGCTCAGAGCCTGGAGCCTGCTTCAGAGTCTGTGTCTCCCTCTCTCTCTGCCCCTCCCCGACTCGTGTTCTCTCTCTCACACACACAAAAATAAGCATTAAAAAAATGTTTTAGGGGCACCTGGGTGGCTCAGTCGGTTGAGCGACCGACTTCAGCTCAGGTCACGATCTCACGGCCAGTGAGTTCGAGCCCCGTGTCGGGCTCTGGGCTGATGGCTCAGAGCCTGGAGCCTGCTTCTGATTCTGTGTCTCCCTCTCTCTCTTCCCCTCCCCCGTTCATGCTCTGTCTCTCTCTGTCCCAAAAATAAATAAACGTTAAAAAAAAAATTTAAAAATAAAATAAAAAATAAAAAAAATGTTTCAAATGACAGCTGCTTTAGGTGGTTTATTAAATTTTGTTTTTGCTTGTCTGCTATCAATACGTTTACAGCTTTACATTTTCCCATATGTACATCACAGTCTCCAGGCAAAGTGGAGAATCATTTTTACTAATCAAATTTAGAATCAAATTATTAATTAATCCATTCATTCATTTAATAGAAATATACTGAGCACTAGCTGCCTATCGTGACTCTAGACAACAAACACAAAATAATAGACAAAACATACCTTAAACTTGCCCTGATACATCCCTTTTTTAATAGGGTTTCCTATTCCTGAAATTGTCTCACCTCTACAATGGTCTCTTTGGGGCATCTCTTCACTCTTTCAAACATGGCTGATTTCCACGTGACTGTCTATGTGGCTCCTGAGACATGGCTCCTCCCCAAGGTCTAGGAGTCCAGGCTGGGATCTGATCTGGGCCAGGTCACCCGGCCAGATTCCTGAACAGAGTTTTGTTTTGTCGTGAAGGGAGCCTGCTGCTGACCTGCAGTCAAAGTTGATCTACAGGCAGCAAAACTACAAGGGTCTAGTTTGAGACCGTGATAATGCTTTTCCTTGAAGACATTTCACTTGCACAAACACATTCTTCGCCGTTAGTGTTTAAATCACGTCGAGGTAGGCTTTCTGTCACTTACTAATAGAAACCTTCACTGATAGGTCATGATCTCCTGGTTTGGGAGATCTTGCCCCGTGAAGGGCTCTGCGCTGACAGTGTGGAGGCTGTTTGGGAGTCTCTCCCTCTCCTCTCTGCCCCTCCTCCCTCCCTCCCTCCTTCTCTCTCTCTCAAAAGAAAAGAAACTGTAACTGACAACTTCTCATTGCTGGAAACTATTATTGACACCTCAAGAGCCATCCTAAAAGTGCTCTCCATCCCTCAAACAGTACATTCTGTGGGAAAGGTACTCCTGGGCCCACAGACTGAAAGTGGAATGTGGGCTCTTCCAAGAGCACAGTGCTGTCACCTTGACCTGAAGCGAGGTGACATATGCTTGTGCTCCACTGATCTTTGGTGACACTTCCATTGGAACTCTCTTATCAAGCATTGCATTCTACTCCATTTTAAGACTAATTCTATGTTTATATTCATCCTTTTTCTGCACTGTTGTCCCTTAATTGAATTGTCTCTGCTGAATTTCATCTGTTTTCTTTTCCAGCTTGCCTCGGTAATTTTAAATTTTAATGCCAATGTCTCTGCCACCAGACTCTCCATCCAACATAATGTCATTAGAGAACCAAAATAGCTCATTGTCTGTGTCATAATCCAAGATCAATACTTAAATAGAGGTTATAGTAAAACTCTCAGTAAATTACACATCCGAGTTAGCTGTTTAAATATTTTATTTTCACTTTTGGTCTCCTGCAAGCAAATCAAAATGGATAAGAATGAACAAGGCTATTCATATTCATATTCAAGCCAGTAAATGTGGGTTTCAGGGTCAGAGCCATTAACTTACCAGCTATGTGTTTCTTAGCAGGACACTTAATCTTTCTGAGCCTCATGTTACCCATTCAAGACATGGGATTGTCCTAGTACTACTCAGTTTATTTTGTAAGCTATAAAACATCTTATAACTGTAATGCTTTCATCTTTTTATTCAATAGTATTTATTGAACATCTAAGTATCCGGTCATTGGGAAAGCCATCAGGGATACAGAAATAAATGCTGTTGACAAATCCATTAAAGGAAAAAGAGCAAGTAAAGGAAAATTAAAATTCAGAGAGAGGCAGCATGGAAAATGTCTTCATTTGGTATCACACAGACTGACTGCTACTCATACATTAAAAAAAATCCATTTCTTCTTCTGATGGTACATATAGCTATACTACATTCCTAAGCCTCACTTGCAAATAGGTGTGACAGTATGACTGAGTCAGAGGAAATGGAAACCTAAGTGGAAGTGGCATGTACATTTGCGAGTCAAATAATTTAAGAGATGAATATACTCAATCCAACAAATTTTCCCCTGTGAACTGATAAACTCAAATGATTATGAAGCCAATAGGGAATGGTAGAACCAGGCAAAAGTTAGAGAAAATATGAATACCTGTCTCACTATATGAAAGATAGGTACCCCTTGTCCCAGACTACCTGGCTCAAACAGTTAGGTGAGGGAAAAATAAATGTCTATTGTGTTTCAACCATTAAATATCTATGTCAACTTATTACGCAAACCTAACCCACCTCAACCATTATCCCAGGACGCTATGATCTATTGGTTTTCTTTCTCCTTGGTGAGAAGTTCCTTCTCAGTCCCTTTTCTGGTTCCTTCACATCCTTGATCCTTAAATGTTACAATGTCCCTGAGTTGCCTTTGAACATTTCTTATTTTCTATTCATAACCTCCTCCTCTGTGATTTTAAGATCTCACTCCATGAAATAAAACCAACCAACCTCATGTACATCTCTATGATGTACCAAGTACTATCTCCGTGATGATGATTCCTTTTTTTTTTCAAATTTTTTATTCTAGTTAGTTAACAAACAGTGTACCATTGGTTTCAGGAGAATTTAGTGATTCATCACTTACATATAATACAACAAATGCCCTCCTATCATCTATTTAACCCATTCCCCATCCCCCCACCCCCGTCCATCAATGCTCAGTTTGTTCTCTATAATTAAGAGTCTCTTACGGTTTGCTTCCCTATTTTTTGCTCCCTTCCCCTATGTTCACCTGTTTTATATCTTAAATTCCACATATGAGTGAAATCGTATGGTATTTTTCTTTCTCTGACTTATTTTGCTTACCATAATACACTGTAGCTCTTCTATGATGATGGCTCTTAGTTCTTGGCCTCTAGCAGACACTGAAGTCCTGACTCAGTTATCCCATTGCCTAGTTGACATCCATCCTGGGATGACTAGTGGTCATTTTACACTCAACATGCCCCCCACACTGAGCTCCTTATACCCCTTCCTAAGCTTCCCTTCTGTCTTTCTATTTCAATTGTCTATGCCAAATTTTACTCTGCACATCAACTCTGCTATATCCTCAAAGTATATGCAGAGTTGAACTAACACCCATCATGTCCATCACTACTCTCCAGGACAAGCCACTTTGGTCTCACACTGGATTATTATAGAAGCCTGCTAAGTAATCTCTTAATTTCAGCCTTCTACTTCCAACAGAATAGCCTCAGCCATTCTCTACTTTCCCTTCCAAGTCCTTCCATGAGTTCCTTTCACTTTAATAATAATAATAATAATAATAATAATAATAATAATAATAATAATAATAAAAGCCAGTTGCATATGGTCTCCACATCATCGGTATATGATGGAGCCTCTCACTATGTTTTTAACCTTTTTTTCTACTGTTTTCCCTTCATTAACTGCTCCAGCTTCCCTTGTTTTCTTGTAATTCCTCAAGATCTCCAAGTATCCTTATGTCTCAAGGCCTGTGCACTTCATTTCCCTTGTCCCTGATTTGCTTTGCCCCAAGATATCTGCATGGCATTCCCTTTACCTTCTTTAGGTCTTTACTCAAAGGTCACTTCTTCATTGAGATCTTCCCATGCCATCCTATGTAAAATTATAACTCTCAGATGGCTGTTATTGTTCTTCCCTGTTTTTTTTTCTCCTTTATCACTTTTCACTAGCTAACATTTTATAAATTTTACTTATTTACTTTATTGTCTTGTCCCTTCTACTAGAATAGAAGTTCTGAGAGGCAGACTTTTGCTTGCTTTGTTAACCTCTGCACCATCAGAACAGAGTGTCATGTTTGGTAGGTAAGAGTAATTTAATAAATGTTTGTCATGAATAAATGACTAAATATGTTTATTGGTTCTTCATCTCGAACTGGGCTCAAAGACTGAATAGCACCTGGCCGGGCAAAGAAGAGAAGATGGACGGCAACATGATGCAAAATATATGGATGAAAAAGGCAGCATGGCATATTTGGGAAACCTGACAACAGATGATCATGGTTTGATCTTAATGTACTGTATGAACAGGGATAATGGAAGAGGCTGAAGACTTAAGCAGAACCTAGATTTTGAGGACTTTTTACTTCCTTGTATGCTAAGGACATGAATTTTACTCTAGAGTCAGCGGGAGTCACTGAAGGACTTTTAGGTAGCGGAGGAAAATTCCAAGAGTTACACATTAGAAAAATTACTCGACAGGATGATGAAAGATGCAGGGGAGGGAAGCAAGGTCAAGTTAGGGTGAATAATTAAGAAATTGTTGCAGTTATCCTCAATAAAAATGCTAAGAGCATAAAATAATGGGATGTGTTTAAAATATATTTATGAAGTAGAAACAGCAGTACTTGGTAAGTAATCCAATATAGAGGTTGAGATATAGCAATAAATTTAGGATAATGAATTGGGACGACAATGACCTTGTGAATTTGCTCAGATTTCTTCAGTTGCCTACTAATCTCACTCCCTGGGTTAGTGCTTTACTTGGGAGGCAGCCCGAGTTCCTGACTGTCCATGAAGAGTTCAAATGATGCAACCTAGCAATGAATTCCTTGTGGTGTGAATAATGAGCAGGGGGGAACGTGACTCTATGGAGAGATCCAGGCAGATAAATTCCCCCTCTATTCTCCCATCTGTAGATCACTTTGAGGCATGGTTTTATCTTGCAACATGAATGAAGTTCTTCATTCCCAGAAAATACCTTTTTAGGAAAGACATGCTGTGTCCCTTTATAGTTTGTTGTGAATCTGGGACCAACAGAGTAAGGTACCGCATCACATGGCGTTTATCTTTCTTGCTTTGGATTCTTTGCATCCACATCCTCACATCCTGGGCTTGAACTTCTCAAATAAAGTGTTAACACTTCAGTTCTGGTCTCAGGATCCACTCTCTACAGACCCATGCTAAAGCACATAAATTCTAATGCTTTAACTTGGAGATTGGATGAATGCTGGTTCTATTTGGGTTTAGAGAGTAGGTTAGTAATTCCGTATTGACAATATAAAGCACGAAGTGCCAGAGAAACATACAAGTAAATATTGCATCGTCTGCTCTGGAGTTCAAGGAAGAATGTCTGCAAAAGAGGCATAGATCTGGAAATCATGAGCATAAAGAGTTTGGTGGAGTCTCATGAATAGGGTTTGCTATGGTCAGAATATATGTGTCCCTCCAAAATTCATATGTTGAAATCCTAATGCCCAAAGTGATTGTATAAAGGGGTGGAACCTTTGAGAGATGCTTAAGTCATGAGGTTCTGCCTGAGTGAAACTAGTGCCTTTATAAAAGAGAGCTCCCTAGCCTACTCTGCCACGTGAGGATGGAATGAGAAGTCTGTGACCTGGAAGAGAAGACCTGACCTCCTGGGGGCCTGATCTCAGAATTCTGGCCTCCAGAACTGTGTGAAATAAATTTCTGTAGTTTATAAGCTATCCAGTCTGTGGAGTTTTGTCATAGCAGCCCAAAGAGACTAAGACAGGGTAAGAGGAGCAAATGTTTACGGACTATAAATCTATAAGAGCTCAGTAGAGATTGACAAGGAATTACCCAAAATGTGGAAGAAAAATAAAAGAATGGTTCAACTGCAGTTAAGGGGCAGGGAGAACTGCAAGAGGGACAAAGGGGAAAATGAGGTCAGTTATGGTCTAGTTGACAAATATAAAGAAGACTAGAAAGTGACAGGTTTTGCAATGAGTCTGTTATGGCTGATATTGTTGGGAGCACTTTCTGTGGAATGGAGGTGTCAGAAAGCTACCTTCAGAAGGTTAAGCAATGCCAGGGAGGTTGCAAAGTAGAAAATATCATAAATTCCTCTTCTAAAGGACATTACTTAGAAGGGGATGAGGTCACTGGCATTTCCACC
Source organism: Panthera leo (assembly GCF_018350215.1). NCBI lineage: Eukaryota > Metazoa > Chordata > Mammalia > Carnivora > Felidae > Panthera > Panthera leo. Next base: position 96,600,519 of record NC_056679.1, read on the forward strand.
CTAAAGAGAAATTTCACTGTCAGCATGCCTTTCTGACATAAAACAGCAGTGGCATTTAAAAATTATGCAAAGCTTATTAGAGATATCATCCTCTATAGCTATTGCTTGTATTAAAACCAGTGATTTTGTGAGCTAGAAGACATTACAAATCTCATATGAGCATTACGTTGGAGTTATTGGATGTGATGATACTGTTGCAACAAAGTAATATGGAATTAATGATTCTTTTCCCACCAAAAAAAAATATAATAATACTAATCCTGGAAGACATTCTCTGTATGCTATAATATAAAAAAATCTGTAGAACTCCTTCCATTGTCACAGAGCAAAAATCAGCCATCTCTGGCTGAGCTAAAACAAATATTTATAGATGATAGAGAAAAGGGAATCTCATTACATTGCAAAACCAGACACATTTGTACAATAACAAATTTAGGTCCACCAGTAGCCATAACAATAAATACACAGCTTATAAAAACTTCCTATTTAAAGTCTGATCTATGAATAATTTACATACGGAGATTAAGAAACTGCTGTTACTAAAAACACTATAAATCAAGAAGGTGATAATTCTGACTATTAAGTACAGTGACATAGGATAAAGAAAATTAGCTGATGACCTAAAAAAAAAAAAAAAAAAAGATAAAGAATGAGATCTGTATATATCGAGGACAGATCTTTCCCTTAGCCACATGTGACTATGCTCTCATTAAGAGATTAATGAGAGAGAAAGATTGGAATCATATCTAAACTGCAGTACTTATGAGTCAACGGCTATTGTAATATAGATATAAAGCCTATAGGTCTTCAAGTATTTCCCTTTAAAATCGTTTTTTTAAATGTTTATTTTATTTATTTTTGAGAGAGAGAATGCATAGGGGAGAGGCAGAGAGAGAATCCCAAACAGGCTCCAAGCTGTCAGCGCAGAGCCTGACGTGTGGCTCAAACTCATGAAACCATGACATCATGACCTGAGCTGAAATCAAGGGTACCCCACATAACCATTGGAGCCATCTACACACCTCCCTTGAAAGTCTTAAAAAAATAGTGTAAGCCCCCACTGGATTTCACCACAGGAAATCAAAAACAGTTGGATTTCCCTGATCATGTATTTCTGGGAATCCTTGTGAAAATTACCAAATATTCCATGAAAAAGGGGTGCTATCCCTTGGGTGCTCAGCCCCTGCTCCTACGGCAGACACCTATTGAGAGATTCTCTGTCAATTACATTTCCCACCACACACCAGTCATCCTGGGTTGCCAACGTCCCTCTGTATCACTGTACCCAAATTTAGACACAGGCCTCTCCCTAAAGTGCAGTCTAAATTTCAAGTACAACTAAATTGTGAAGTTTCACTAAAGTTTACTGAAGCTTCAGGTGCCTGGGTGGCTCAGTCAGGTAGGCATCTAGTTCTTGATTTCGGCTCAGGTCATGATCTCATGGTTGTGGGCTCAAGCCCTGCATCAGCCTGTGAGGTGACAGTGTGGAGCCTGCTTGGGATTCTGTCTGTCTCCCTCCCTCTCTGACCCTCTGACACTTGTTCTCTCTCTTAAATAAACTTTAACAAATATTAAAAAAAAAATTCTCTGAAGCATCAAGATAGAAGAACAAAACTGAAACTCAGAAAAGAAAGAAAAAAAAAAAAAAAAAAAAAAAATATATATATATATATATATACACATACACATAACTAGAATGAGGTTATGACCAGAATCCACAAACAAGACACTTTATGAATATCTTACATCGGAACCCCTGGCTTGTGACATTTTACAGGGTTGACTTCCATCCAGACTTGGGAATATGACTCAATATGCTCACCCACCCTGGAGTCCAAACTCTCAACTATGCTGAGTCTCTCACAGAGGAAAGACATTTCTTTGCTAAAATTAGATTATTTAGAGATGTCACACCAATGCCTTTTTATATCTTCATTTTCTTGACATTGTCAATTCCTCTGCTTTAATTAGCAAAATGAAAATGTCCATGAAGTGGTTTTTCCTACAGTAAAGGAAGCCTGCCCTCAAAGGTGAGCCTCTAGCCTCATGTTTGTTTGTTTGTTTGTTTGTTAATGAGGAGAAGGAGGGGCTCCGTAGGGTCTCTTGATTTCAGTTCAGGTCATGATCTCACATTTTGTGGGTTCAGCCCCACATCAGTCTTTGTGCTGATAGTGCAGAGCCTGCTTGGGATATTCTCTCTCTCTCTCTCTCTCTCTCTCTTTCTCTCTCTCTCTCCCTCTGCCCCCCTCAAATGCTCACTCTCTCTCTCTCTTTCAAAATAAATAAACTTAAAAAAACAATGACAACAGGGAGGTTCTGTTTCAGCTGGAATATTGTGGCATGTATGAAATTCTTTTTTAATTTCATTGAACAGCAGAACTCAATATATCAGACATAAGTCAATGAGAGATAGTGATGCCTGAGAGATGGAAAATAAGTGAGGGAGAGGAAATAGACTGACTGTAGCAGCTTTCATACCTGGAGAAATTTCAAGATTGCACCACAAGCAGAGGGAACAGAGACAACATCCAGTGGTTTCCCTGAATCAGAGAACATGACTAAGAGCTTGGTGAATCCAAGGTGGCTAAAGTTCACAGGCAGAGTATTAATACTAATGTAAACCCCTCTGTAAGGTTCTGTATGATTTGATCCAATGATCTACCTCCAGTTTTATCCCTTTGGGAATTTTCCCTCAAAATTATCTTTTCAGGCAAGTCAAACTAGTTGCAGTTCTCTGAGCATATCTTTGTCAGTTCCTTCCACTGTGAAAATTTTGCATAGTGCACCCATTTGGACACCTTGGTGTTCCCCTAGTGAATGCTTACTCAATGGTCAAATCTTGACTCAAGCATTACAACCTCAAAGAAGCCATATTTTTGACATCCTATCTCCACTCCAGATGAGAACCCAAAATTTCCTTCCATGGGACTCCATGATAGATGTGGCAGGCTGAATAACGTCTCCCCCTAAAGTGTCCATATCCAAATTCCCAGAGCCTGTAACCATGCTACCTTACACAGTAAAAGAGAAGATGTAATTTTGAACCTTCAAATGATGGGGTGAGACTTGATTATCCTGGTGAGCCCAATATAATCACAAGAGTCCTTAGAAGAGGGAGGCAGGTCAGTCAGAAAAGGCAATGTGATGACAGAAAGAGAAGTGGGGTGGAGGGGAAGGGGATTGGAAGATGCTATGCCCCTGGCTTTGAAGGTACAGAGTAGGGCCATGAAGGAAGGAATTCAGGCAACTTCTAGAAGCTAGGAAAGGCAAGGAGATGGGTTCTCCCCTAGACCTCCAGAAGGAACATGATTACCCACCAACACTTCAATTTTAGACTTCTGATCTCCAGTACTGTAAGGGAATACCTTTGTGTAGTATTAAGTCACTAAGTTTGTGGTTGTTTGTAATAGCAGCAGTGGAAAATGGATACAGTACCCTGTGGTTACTTCTCTCAAAATGTCCAGAAATACATTAATACATGTCTTTGTTTACATTTGTCTCCTTGTTAGCAGGTTGTAAATTTTTCAGGAGCTGTGATCAGTGCATATGAAAGTCCCCCTACTACTTAGCACAGAATCTGGTAGACTAGATGCCTAGTAAGTATTTGTTGAATGAATGGGAAAGTAAAGAAATAAATTAATGTTTATCAGTGTTCCTAATATTTAACCCATTGCCTTCAATAGCTTACCTTCAACCTAGTCCAGTGATCGAATGCCTTGATGAATCAATGAATTCTGTTATTTGAACTTGGCAATCAAGTTTAACCTTCACCTGCTTACCACCAATGTGTTTTTGGATGATCACTCCAGGACAGCTCTAAAGGAAGAACTGTCATAGACAGAATCCCAAAAATAAGCATTTTGAAACTTTTAGAAATCTGTGCAAAAGCTAAATCACACTGGTTTTGTTAAAGGAAACAGGAGACAGAGGAGAAGCTATAAATCTATGCTGATTCCAGATTGAGTACATAGCCAATGCCTGAGAAGAGAAATCTGAGGCTTGGGCTTCAAGCTAGACTGAGTCGTCTCTTAGCACTGTCTATTCTAAGACAGATACTTCTCTTGCACATCCCTGCCACCATATTCCAGCTCTCAGTCCCTGCCTAAATGTCACAGACTCTTCCCCAAATCGTGGGAGCTACCAGTGACCTGTTAGCCATTGCTCCCTTATCCTGGGCCTTAGCAAAAGCGATGTTTTCTGGTCAACCCAATTTGGATCTGTGAGTCCATTTTTCCATGAAAGTATTATATTTTTACTGTTAGGTTTATGATATGATTAAAAAAAGATTCTAACAATAATGTCTGTTAAATAGATCTTTATACGTTGATCTATGAATTTCTTCACTATTTCAAACACTGTGATGGGATGTGACTTTGGGTTCCAAACGGACTACTTAAATATCATACTCTATACAGCTCAAATAGAGTCTTAATTTCTAAGTAAATAAATGTACCTCTCATGCCAAGTAAACAACTTAGGGAAAAGCGTATGTTTTTAATTCATCAGGGGCTCAAAATTTAGATAGAATAAAATACAAAACTGATTTTTGTTTACAACTAAATTTTTTCTAGTGATTTTGAAGCTTGAGAAACACATATCTCTTGCCTTTCTTCCCTGGCCATGACACCAAAAAGCCACTGTCTCCAAAGTACACTCTGAAAGGGGAACAAAGTCTCATTTGCTGCTAGCAATAGGCAGACAGCTTCATTGGTGTCTCTCCTCTAGTATCTCCTTGTACAGCATGAGACTTTTTACTCCCCTAAAAATGCCAGACAAATTAAATGATGAGGGCTACTGCATGCTATTGAACATCCAAAGGGATTAAATTTCGAATACGCAGCAATAGATTGATACTGCTGGAAGAAAAACTAGAAGCCAATAAACTGCTAGATTGAGTTTACGGCTCCATATGTAACATCATCTAAAAGAGTATGTGACAGTTTGCAAAGCAAGCATGCTCTAGGCAGTGTAAGCACTTGGCTCAAGCGCTCAAAACCAGAATAAAAAAAACTGGGTTCTTGCACTTACAGGGGCTCTCAAACCTGTGACAGTCTTCTGTCACTACTTGGGTTCTTCTCCCATCGGGACCTAGCTCACAAACTTTCAGCAAAGTGACCCAGTTTAGAAGGAAATTCCTCTAGCAGTTCTTGGCTCAAGAAAATCCAAAATTAAAGTGCATGACATTTGAAGTAAACATTATAGATTTACTTAAATGGAATAGATCAGTGTGATATTTTGAGACTCTCCATAGTTCTAATTCAATGGGAAAAATAAAAGAGAAGCCAGCAGTTTCTGTCTTTCATCAGATTATATATAGGTAGCTAGCCGGCATGAGCCAAGCCATTTCTTTGCTTTAAAAGCTGTTAATCAGGGGCTCCTGCATGGTTCAGTCAGTTAAGTGTCGGACTTTTGATTTCAGCTCAAGTCATGATCTCATGGTTCATGAGTTCAAACCCCGCACTGGGCTCTATACAGACAGCATGGATCCTGCTTGGGATTCTCTCTCTCCCCCTCTCTCTGTTTCTCTCTCTCTTTCAAGATAAAACTTTAAACGAAAGCTGTTAATCAGCCATGCGAAAGAGAGAGATTGCACAATTTAAAGTTCTTTTCCACAACACCTACCATTTTATCTGTCAATGCAAAAACAAGGTTTGTTCTCTCCGTCGTACAATTGTAATTTGTCCCCTAACACTGGGAAGGATATTCACAGTGAAAAACAAAGCTTATGTTTTGGAGTCTGTTGTTATTACTATTTTTTTTTTTAGTCACTACCTCTCACACTACAGATAACAGATGTGCCCCAGTTCTAAATGTTTTTTGCAACAATTAAAGCAAATAAAAATATTATTCAGCCTGACTTCCACAGGCACTTGGGCTCAAGCGTTCTAGAATTTTCACAGTCATAGAGAATTAACTACAGAGTTTATATGAGCAGATTTTTGGCCAGTGATGGTGCGTTCAATCAGTAATTCCCAAACATGTTAGTACAAATTTCCTTTCTCTTAAGTTTGTTTGTTTGTTTATTCTTAGAGAGAGGGAGAGAGTGAGCAAGCAGGAGAAGGGCAGAGAGAAAGAGAGAATCCCGAGCAGACTCTGCACCATTAGTACAGAGCTGAATGCGGGGCTCAAACTCACAAACCATGAGATCATGACCTGAGCCAAAACCAAGAGTCAGATACTTAACCGACTGAGCTACTCAGGCGCCCCTCCAGACATTGTAGTATAGAAGCTACTTTGGCAGGGCCAAATCACTTCTTTTCTCTCAGGATAGGTACTACCCAACATACAATACTGTACTGCTCCAGATAACGTATACCTGGTTTCCTCTCAAGCTCTGGGAACACAGTGCCTCGGGACGGTAGAGCTGAGAAGAGAACGAATCAGAATTGGAAACACATTATCTTTCTTATGGAGGCTTTGTCTATTTGCTCTTCTGCTTCCTTCCGTTCAGTACACAACTGTGCGTGGGTAGGAATGCCCTGAAAACACACTCCAACAAGACTGTGGTTGGTGGTAGTGACAGAATTCTTTCTACCCAGTGGCCTAAAGTCATATAACCATTCATGCCAAAGAGTTAGTGTTTTAAACTGTTTTAACGTTTATTTATTTTTGATAGAAAGAGACAGAAGACGAGCAGGAGGGGGGCAGAGAGAGAGGAAGACACAGAATTGGAAGCAGCCTCCAGGCTCTGAGCTGTCAGCTCCGAACCCGACGCAGGGCTCAAACTCAGGGACTTGTGAGATCATGACCTGAGCCGAAGTCAGAAGCTTAATTGGCTGAGCCACCCAGGCGCCCCCAAAGATGTATTCTCAACCATCTTCTCTTTTTCAGCTTCATCAGGCATGCTATCTCATCTCCTCTCAATATATTAATTAATCTCCTGAAATTATAAATAATGCATGCTTATTTTGATGTATTTTAGGAAGTGCGATGAACTAAGAAAAACTTTAATTTGACAGCCTTCTTTAGAAGGAGTCTCGTTCCCTGTGTAGACTAATATTCTCCTTCTTCCCTATCACTTTCTTCCTTCCCTTCCTTTCTACTCCTTCACAAACATTCCCTGCAGGCATTTTTATTCTTATTTCCTGCTTCTGGAATTTAAATTCTCATATTTTTAGACCAGATCAAATTAGAAGTAGCTTATAAATATTTTGAGAACTGGAGGGCTAATTATATACAGATGTCAAAGAAAATCATCTTCTAAAACAGGAAAGCATCCTATCTTTTAAAGAGCTTTAGTTATGAAAACTGTTTTAGACATTTGTCTGATATTGTCAGTTTATAAATTGTATCATAACACTAAAACAAAAGCTGAATTAAATTAATTCTTACAAAAAACAACTCTAATTCTGTTTTGATTTTTTCCCTCCTAAATCTTGATTAATGGATTTAATGCTTGGGTCTTGAGGAAACACTGACTAAGCTACAACCTAGCCATACCTTCTGGATTTTCTACAAAGGAATGAAAAATGTCAGGGGAATTCAGTTCTAGTGCGGGGTCTGCCCCTGACCAGCTAGGTTGACTTTAAGTAACTCATACACCATCTCAGGGCCTGTGTCTCTTGAAATATTAAACAAGAGGACTTTAAAAGCTTGATTCTAAATCCAGATATGTAAATTTCAGCTCTCACAGATTATAAGCCTTTTCTTTCTCTCCTTGAGTGCTTTGCTTAGTTTTACAATCAACTTCATTAAAGAATACTTTATACATTTACAAAATACCAGTTTTCAGTGGTCTTTCATGAATTTGGACAGATCTATATGCCCACATAAATAACATTCCAAGAAAAATAAAAGAGATTTCCAACTTCTTTGAAGGTGCCCTTGGGATGTTTTTCAGTCATCCCTCACCCTTGCACCTGCCCGCAGGCCATCATGCACTGGTCTGCTTTTCGACTATTCTAGATTAACACACATACATAGTCATACAGCCTGCCCTTGTCTGTCTGACTTCTTATACTCAGCATAATGATTCTGATATATATATATATATATATATATATATATATATATATATATATACATATACACATACACATATATATATACACACACATATGTATATATACATACATATATATACATATATATACAAAGTTCTTTATATATATATTTATCATTTCATATATATATACATTTCATATATATATATGATATATATATCATTTCATATATATATGATATATATATCATGATATATATATACGATATATATATCATTTCATATATATATATATATATGAATACACACATATATATATACATACACATATATATATAATTCTTACAGGTACCAGCATTTGATTTCTCTTTATTGAAGAGTTGTATTCTTTTTCATGCATTTATCATATTTTGTTTAATCTGAAGTGTTTCTCCATTTGAATAAAGATGCTATGAACACTCATGTACATACGTACAGTCCTTTGGTGGACATAGGTTTTCATTTCTTTTCAATAAATAATGAGGAGCAGAACTTCTGAGTCATAGAAGGATACATTTATTTATTAAAATAAACTGCCATTGCTCCAAAAGGAATGCACCATTTTAACTTCTCACTGTAATGGATAAGAGCTCCGGTTACTCCCTAACTTTACTAATACTTGGGAATGATGACCCTTTTAATTTTAGCCATACCAGAGAATGTAGCCTAGCTAGCTGCAGTATTAATGTGTATTTCCCTAATCACGATTAATATTGAACATCTTTTCTTGGACTTACTGACCATTAGTCAACATAGTGGTATATCTTGTGAAGAGTATACTAAAACACGTGGCTCATTTTTCAAAAGATGGATTTGATTTAAACTCATTATTGAGCCCTGAGAGTTTTTGTATATATTCCAGATATGTCTTTTGTCCAAGATGTATTTTGAATATTTTCCCCACTCTGCTTCACCTTTTTCTTATCTATGGCTTTTCAAGAGCAGTTAGTGCTTTTTGCATCCTAAGATATTTTTGCCATCTGCAATGTTGTTTTGGGGGGAGGGGTTGTTTGTTTTTGTTTTGTTTTGCTTCCCTCTAGGAGTTTTATAGTTTTGGATTTCGTGTTCAGGTATACTATCCATTTTGTGTTTGTTTGTGGCAAACAAGCTGTGAGGCAAAGATCAAGGTTCACTATTTTCCATGCATTATACATCTGCTCCAGGGCCATTCACTGAAAACAACATTCCTTGCCCGTTAATTCATCTCAGCGCTGTTCTTAAAAATCAATGGACTGATGTGTAGACATCTATCTATGGGCTCCATATTCCATTCCAGTAATCTATGTCAATCCTTAGGCTGGTGTCACACTGTCTTCATTTTCAAAGATTTACAGTAATTCCTGTAATCAGTAGTATAAATGCTCTTAGTTCTTCTTCAAAGCTGCTTTGGCCATTAAATAACTATTTTTGATTTCATACAAATTTTAGAACTGGTTTGTCAGTTTCTACCAAAATATATACTGCAGTGTTATTATGTTATATCTCCCAATCAACAAACATGGTGTACTGTTCCCTTTTTTAGATCTTCTTAAATTTCTTTCAACACTATTCTGTAGTATTCTGTGTAGAGGTTTTGCATGTATTTGATTAAGTATATCTTTAAGTGTATGATATTTTTCATGTGATTACAAGTGTTACTTTTTTTTCCTATTTACCTGTAGATATTGAAAGTGCTATCTACTTATATAATTTACTCATTCTGGACATTTCATTTAAATGATAACATACAATATGTAGTCTCTTGTGACAGACTTCTTTTACTTAGCATTACATTGTCAAGGTTCATTTATATTGTGGCCCGTATTATTAGTACTTAATTGCTTCTTAGGGCTGAATAATATTTCCTTGTATGGATATGGCACATTTTATTTTTCTAGTCATCAACTGTACATGTGGATTATTTATATTCTTTGCATATGGATAATACTACTCTGAAAATCTATACACAACTTTTTATGTAAACGTATGTTATTGTTTTTCTTGGGCATACACCTAGAAGTAGATTTGCTGGGTCACGTGACAACTCTATGTTCAACCTTTTGATGAACTGTTAGACTGCTTTTCAGCCACTGCAGCATTTGGCATTCCCATCCCAGCAATGCATGAGGGTTCCAATTCATCCATATTCTTGCCAAAATATGTAACTATCTTTTTTTAAATACTCATCCTAGTGGTTGTGAAGTAAAATCTCACCATAGTTTTGATTTGCAATCAATCCCCTCATAGCTAATGATGTTGACATACATTTATATACTTGCTTCTATTTGTACTAAGTCTTTGGAAAAAGCACCTCTGTCCATTTTTTAATTGGGTTATTCTTCTTTAGTATTGAGTTATAGCAGTTCTTTATATATTCTGGATGCCATACCCTTTTAAGGTACATCATTTGTAAAAGTTTCTCCCATTCTGTGAGTTGTAATTTTACTGTCTGGATGGTGTCCTTTGAATCCTTGGAGATTTTCATTTTGTTGATGTCCAACTTATATCTTTTGTTGCAAGGCTCTTGTTGTCATATTGAAGAAACTGTCACTTCATACAAGGTCATAAATATTTATTCCTTTATTTTAAGACTTTTAGAGTTTTAACTCTTATATTTAGGTCTTTGATCCATTTGGAATTAATTTTGATGTATGGTGTGAGGTAGGGGCCCAACTCCATTCTTTTATGTGTGGATATACAATGGTCTCAGCACCATTTGTTGAAAACTATTTTCTCTTTTGAATGTTCTTGGTACCCTTGTTAAAAATGAATTGACCACAGGACGCCTGGGTGGCTTAGTCAATTAAGTGTCCATCTCTTGATTTCAGCTCACGTCATGATCTCATGATTAGGAGATCAGGCCCTACGTCGGACTCCATGCTAAGCATGGAGCCTGCTTAAGATTCTCTCTTCCTCTCCCTCTGGCCCATCCCCATGTGTGCTCTTTCACTCAAAAAAAAAAAAAAAAAATCAATTGACCACAAATGTGAAGGTTTATTTTTGGACTCTCAGTTCTGTAGCATTATTACTACAACATTGATTGCTATAGCTTTGTAATAAGTTACTATTCTTATGTCATATAAATTTGATAAATTTTCATACTAAGTTTTAGTGGTTTGGAGTATACATTTTTGGATTTTCTTCATGTATGACTACAACATCTACAAATAAGAAGTTTTACTCCATCTTTTCCAAACTGGATACATTTTATTTGTTTTTCTTGCCTGACTATACTTTTAAGTAGAAACAATAAGAGTATGTATGTATGTCTGTATGTACATACATATATACATATTTTCCTATTCTCAGACTTAGGGAGAGAATCATTCTTTCTCCATTAAGTATGATTCTATCTATTACTATTTTTATACATATCCTGTTATGTTTTGTAGATGTTCTAATCTTTATCTTTATTAGCTGAGAGCTTTTTATAATGAATTGGTGTAAAAGGTTACCAAAATAAGTGTTTTAAACAAGCATAATATTTGGCTTTCTATGAAAAAGGAACTGTTCTAAGGTGCTTTATGAATAGTATCTTCTTTAATTCTAACAATCCTATGAACTTGAGCTACGAGTGAATAATGAACTCCAACTGTCCCCATTCACAGATAAAGAAATAGGTATAGAGGGGTTAAGTACTTTGCCCCAAATCACAAGGCTAATAAGTAGAAAAGGTAAGATTTGAAACAAAAGAATATGTCTCCATAACCTGTGGTGGTAACCACTATGCCATGCTGCTCAACTTCCAGATATTCCTTGAAAATGATACAGCCTAAATAAACACAGCACACAGACGGGTTTTTATGTGGCAACCAGAATAAGCAATTGGATAGAATTCATATGGATTGACAACAATTCCATACATGAGACAAGATAGTACATAGGTAAAGGTAAGAGAAGTTGATGAAGACACTGAGTGGGGCACCTGGGTGGCTCAGTCAGTTATGCATCCAACTTCAGCTAAGGTCATGACCTCATGTTTCATGAGTTCAAGCCCTGACTTGGGCTCTGTGGTGACAGTTCAGAACATGGAGCCTGCTTCAGATTCTGTGTCTCCCTCTCTCTCTGCCCCTCCGCTGCTCAGTCTCTCTCTCTCTCTCAAAAATAAACATTAAAAAAATAAAGACAATAAAAATACTGATCCAGTGCAAGAAAGTTGACAATCCACTTTTCTGCATGCTTCCTCAGTGTATAATTCCAAACAGTCACCTTTTAAATATACTTCTCCTTTTCAGCTATAACATTTGAGCCTTCCCCCAAAATTTGAGAAAAATATTTTCTTACAGAAACTCCTTTGGAGTTAACATGCTTGGCATTACAGTCTATCTCCCCCTCTTGCAAATGGCATAAACTTGGATGAATTGTTTAACTTCTGGTCTATCCTTTTCTTCATCTCTATAATTGGGATAAGAGTATTACCTACATTAGAGCAGGACTGCAAATGCTTAATGGCAAAGTTCACATAAAGTCCTTAACACAAAGCCTGACAGATTCAATTAATGGCAAGTTAAAGTTATACTTTCACTCGTGTACCAGTAAAAGAATGTATTAATTGTGCTAATTCTGTGAAACCTACCCATAATGTTTTACAGTTTCTTTGGCAAAATCAATTCTGAATTCCAGACTCACACATTGGGACCACATTTAAATGAAACAGTGGAAACGTTATTGGCAGAAATTTTGGGCCAAGGGAGAAGCTTGGGTTACAGGAATTTGCCGATTTTATCGCTCCGTACATTCGTGAGATAATAATTCATGAATCTCCCCATTTCTAGTGCTCCACCTTTTGAATAGGTCCATCCTAAGTCGACTAAAAATTATTCACTATGGAACTTCTTACAGGGTGATGTTAAAAACATTCACGAGAAGTTCCCGCTGAATTATAAAACAGTGGGTACTCTGCTGGTCATATTATACTACCTATACTGTCTCACAGTTAAGCTGTATCAATTTGATATGATCCACGAATGGCACTCCATGCATGTGCCATCAAATCAAGAGGAAAAGCGTGTCTTCATGTGAAAAAGAATCCTTACAGAGCTGGCTTAGTTGGGGGGTATTTTTCTCTTTCCCATTTTTTTTTCATTTTATTTATATTTCAGTTTCCAGCAGCTACAAAACTGTATTCAAAATACCCAAAGTGTTAAATCTTCTACAAAGACCAGCTGTCTACCCAACTGCAACTTTTTAAAATTCAGCTCCTTGGATTGGAGGGTAGCAAAGAAGAAAAAAAAAAAATATGGGTGGAGGGGGTTGGATGACTCCAGAGGAAGGTAAAAGGATCTGTTTCTATTATTAAAAAACTGCTAAACCGTTCAAAATACCGCAGTATACAAATCTAAAAATGCTTCCACATGTTATTTGTCTAATAAAGGTGCTGGACAAAATAAGAGTTTCAATAACTTTGTATATTAATCCAGCTGTACTTTTCCAAACCGACCCTGAATTATGTGTTAACAAACGTCTTTCCTGACAACATAATAAATGCTTTTTTGTAAAAGTGTCATGGAGAGTAAAATTGTATTACGGAAAAATCTGAAGCAACCCTAACGGACTTGGGATCCGATGGAGTCTCATGCCATAGAGCTGGAATAAATATTAAATCTCAGCCATCAGTTCACTAATAGAAATCTCATTTCAACCTTAATTATGTCTACTCTCTTGGTACCACGATTATAAAAATTCAAGGAGAAAAATATTTAAGAATAAACTGTCATTCATGCAAGGGTTTTAGTCCCTTTAGAATGTATCATGGTTTGGTGTGACTAGCACAATCCTCACTTTGCCGGGCAAAATACCCAAGATTTCTCCCTAGCTCATCTCCACCTAATGAAGAAAATTGTAAAGCCATTTTTTTTTCTTTCTGTCTGCTCTTACTAGGGTAACTAATCATGCTGATAGAATAAAGAATAACCTTTAAGTTTCTTACAGACACTGCCTTTCGGAAACAGCAACATTTTAGGAAATGCATGTCGACAAGAATGGGTTTGGCTTAAAATTAAAGCAGTATAATTGTTTGGGCTCAAAATATGTGTGTGAGACACGCTTGTGTATACATGTGTGTGTATATATGCATGTATGTATGTGTATATTTATGAGTGTGTATGTGGGGGTGTGGAAAGAGCGAGAGAGAGAATTGAGTTTGTACACAAACATTATCAGCACACAATTAAATTCTCAAATGCTCCATGGTCATTCCCGAATAATAAATTCAAATGTATGGGAATCAGTAACAGGCTGTCATAAACTCAGGGGGAAATCCTTTATTCAGACACCTGGAGAAAGAACAGTACTATCCAGATGTGGTCCTGCCATTATTCATATCGGCTAAAATAAGCTGGCTCATTCTATTAACTGAAAGATCCAATCTTCTGTCAATCATGAACACTCCTGGCATCCTTGGGCAGTGGAAATATATGTTCATCCATGGCATATGTCACATGGATGCTTGACAAACTCTCCTATTCCTTGTCTGTCCCATCTATTTTTTTCTAATTTAATTTTTTTAATGTTTATTTATTTTTGAGAGAGAGAGAGACAGAGAGACAGAGTGTGAACAGGGGAAGGACAGAGAGAGAGGGAGTCACAGAATCCGAAGCAGGCTCCAAGTCTGAACCGTCAGCACAAGAGCCTGATGCGGGGCTTGAATCCACAGACCGCGAGATCATGACCTGAGCTGAAGTCGGATGCTCGACCAGGTGAGCCAACCAGGCACCCCTGTCCCATCTATTCTGCCAGCTTCCTCACCCAACAGCTCCTGCTGTATGGTTACACACCTCATGTTATCAAGTCAGGAAGTCCTGTGGATGCTGCTCACTTAGGGACGTGAACCAGCAAGTCTCATGTACCCTGGATGTACAACTTTTCAGGGTGGAGCACCCAAATGGCAAGGAATAGTTTCTCTTGAACAAAAGACTCTCTTTTGCACTATTGCATGAAGTGTCTGTTTCCCTCAACAGAAGTAGTGATTGGCAAACCAGGGTGAATGGGGGGGGGGGGGGTGGGGGTGGCGGTGAATCGTCTCCCGCCAAATGGGTGAAGATGGGGAGGAAAAGAGGTAGTAAAAGGTAGTCAGAGGACGAGAACTTCTATCCTGCCACACAAACAAGCAAAATGTAACTTGTTCACTGTGGATCAGTGGAAACACAGCCACCAGAAGTTGTTCAAAGCCATCGTTTGTGGTCAGAAAGTGTTCTTTCTCAGCACTTCTCATGTCAATGAAGTATAAAGGATGCGTTCCAAGCTGTCTGCCTTAATTTTGTTTTTCATTTGGCATTTGTAAATCTAGTACTCCTTGTGGCCTAAATGGCCAGAATCCCTATAGTAATCTCCAAAATAAATGAGAAAGAGATTTTTCAAAACCATCAACTATGCACCTTTTTTAAAGAATGGGAACTAATTAGGGCACCCGGGGTGGCTCAGTCTGTTAAGTATCCGACTTCGGCTCAGGTCATGATCTCATTGTCTGTGAGTTTGATGCCCGTATCAGGCTCTGTGCTGACAGTCCAGAGCCTGAAGCCTGCTTCGGAATCTGTGTCTCCCTCTCTGCACCTGCCCACCCGTACTCTGTCTCCACCCCTCTCTCTCAAAAATACATAAACATTAAAAAAATTTAAAAAAAAAGAATGGGAACTAATTTTAAAAGAAACAGTGCATAAATAGTATAGAACACTATATTTTTAGATCCATATGATGTATACATATTTTGAGGACATTTCATTATAAGTGGCCAATAACTCTTCAGTAATTTCCACCCCTTAACTCATACTTTATAACATGCTTGTTATGTTTCTGCATGCTGACATTTCCTATATTCCAGGACAAATATCTCCCTTTTAGAATAATTATATTATCTAACACACATCCTACTGACTTTGTTAACTAGACCCAGCCCTCATATGACGGATCAGTGTTTTCAAGGAATGTCAAGCATCACACACAACTCTTCAAGGCTTCCAGATAACTTTCTAGCAAAAGCCATCAAAAGCAGCTGCCATTGATAAACCTCCCTTGAGTTCACCAGTCAATGCTCCTTTTCTCTCACTTGTAACATTTCAAGAGAAAGACCTATTTTCCTTCCTAATTTTCATATTTTTCCCAAGTGTCTTATTTTACTTATCACCAAAACAAGTAATTTCTAAACAGAAATAATAGCATTTCTCCACTGCAAGACCCCTTCAATAATAGAAAATTAATTTCAATCCCTTCTGTCTCAACGAAGCCTAAAAACTTTCTAAAGAAAACATTTGTCACCTACTAGGTTAACCATACATCTTGAACAGAATGCCTTTTGTTTTTAGCTTCCAAGAAAATGTCTGTCGCAAAGAAATATTTGCTGGTTTTTGAAAGAATATGATTAATGACAGATTCAACCACAGGACCGCAATGAATATTTAGACAGAGAGAAAGGACTAGATCGGTAAAAGGGAAGATGCTTAGACTGTGCAAATAGGCTAAAGAATAATATAAAAGGATTAGCAATCAGTGAGCTGGTGTTTAATTAAAAATAAAAATTCATGAGGTCCTATGCAAGCATTAAAGTACAGAAAGCTAATATTTGTTCATAAAACCCTCTCAATGAAAGTCAGATGCAGAATATTAAACTATTAGACTCCTTAGGAGTTAGAGCAAAGGGGTTCGTTTGATTCATTAAAAAATGGAAATGGGGAAAGCACGCAGTAAATGCCTTATAGAAGATACATCAGGCACTGAGATGCGAGTCTGACAAATAGATTGTGTAGAATGGTTTTCATTAGAAGAATTGGTCCTTTGTAGATTTCACATTTGTAAAGCAAGGATTTCTTCTTTCCCTACATTCCCCCATGCATCAAGTGCCATTGGTCTTACTCCATGCCTTTAATACATAAATCCCTCCCTTTTAATTTCACAGGCATTATCCTGACACAAACCCAGTCACACTGTATCTCAATTCTGATCGGAGCCTCTTAACCCCTCTGTTTTCTTTTCTTTCTTTCTTTCTTTTCTTCTTCTGACTCTTTCTACCTAGCACTTCCACAGGGTCAAACCTCTCTGCTAATGTGTGTTACTTTTCCTGAAACTCCTCAATGTTTTTCTGAACCCCAGTAAGTAAATTATGAAATTTTTGCTTAGTGCAAAAGGCCCTCGGTGAATTCATCACACCAACCCTGTGTCCACGTTCCTCCTCCGCTGTTCTGTAACAGAGCCTGGCTGCTCCCAGGGGGACGTGCACGCATACACCTCGAGTTCCCAGCCCTTCTGGGTAATCCCCTCAGCATGGAATGCCCTTCTAATCTCCTTTATCCCTGTCTGAATTCTACTCATATTTTACAGACTTCTCCAACCAAATGTCATCTCTTCCAGAGACTTCTTTATTTCCTACATCCACAGATAAAAATTATTTTCGGTCTTCTTTTTAAACTGTAAGCGTCATTTTGGCATACCCCAAAATGACAAGTTGTAATCGATCAAGGGTCTAGGATTTGCCTGGCCCTGGAGCTTCTTGTACTAGATTTTATCTATGGCTTGTACATGTCCAAAGGATCAAGCCCGGGGCTGTCACACAGCAGTAACACACTGAATAATTGTTGAGTGAAAGAGTTACACACAAAAGCTTGGTGGTAACTTCATAACGAACCATGCTTTGTACCTTTGAACTTACAAAGGTTCTTACCTTTGAACTTTGTACCTTTGAATTTACAAAGTAATTACCAGAAAGTATTATCAGTACCCTCCAAGTGTTCTTTAAGAATTTTAACAAACTTATGCATATCAAGTTCTTACCATCATGCCTAGTGCATAGTAAGTACTCAAAAATGTTACCGTTAACAGTATTAGCAGTAATTGTTATTAGTAGTATTTTAATAATGGTGTTGGGTGTTAAAGCTGATGTCTCTCTTCACCTATTTTGTACAGGCTCCCACTCAGTGGATTTAAAGTGTATTTATACAAAAAAGAGAAAAATTCAACAAACTAGTAGTAAAGATTAATGTTAGCGTGTGCCTGGGTGGCTCAGTCAGTTGAGCATCTGACTCCTGATTTCAGTTCAGGTCATGATCTCACAGCTCATGAGATTGTGCCCTGTGTAGGAGCCTACTTGGGATTCTCTCTTTTCCTCTCTCTGCCCCTCCCTCACTCATTCTCTGTCTCTCTCAAAATAAATAAATGAACTTAAAAAAAAAAAAAGCATTAACTTTAGGACTTCAATAAGACACAGAAATGAGAAGCCCATTTTTCTGGTTTAAAAAGGGTTCATTTTCACCATCTTTCCTAAAGTAGGTGCCATTTCTAGACATTTGTAGCTACCGGATGGCTTCAAGTGAAAATTCCTCAATTCCCCGTGTTTTTTCTAGCACCTTTATCATCATTATCCTGCTTCTCATTGTCCAAGTCTCGTATTTGTAGCATGCATTTTCGGATCTAGTACCCTGAGGCACAGGTGAAGAATTCCTCTTGGACCGGATAGAGACGAGCTCTTTGAAAAGTCTTTCTTATCCAAAATTGCCCAAAGCAAGAGTTTTCCCCTCACTTAATTATAGTCTGTCTCTCCCTCCAGTGGATAAGCTGGATGTTCCCTAAACTCACAGATCCAATGATGCGGAATTATATAACTTCCAAAATGGGAAATATTTTTCTCTTAGAGGTAACTGGTATAAACTATAGAAGCAGCTGCTGGGGAATACCAAGATGTCAGGACTCCAGGAATGGGATGAGACGGGATGGGAAGGATGGGATCATATGAAATACAATACAATAGTATTAGAAGAAAGCAGGCTGGCAGGTGATGGTGAAGCAGATGGTTTCTGACCAGAAGAAATTAATAAAAATTAGAAGAGGGGAAGAGGCTCACTGTTGAGAAGTACACTATCTTTTCTCTTTAAAGAGGATCTTCATAGGCATTATAGCCTTTATGAAACATAATGAAATGTTGTATTGCTTCAATTAGTTCCTCTGTTTTCTAATAGCATGATAAGATCACTTTCTCTTTTTTTATTTTTTTAATGTTTATTTATTTTTGAGAGAGAGAGAGAGAGAGAGAGAGAGAGAGAGAGAGAGAGAGAACATGGGTGGGGGAGGGGCAGAGAGAGAGGGAGACACAGAATCCAGAGCAGGCTCCAAGCTCCGAGCCATCAGAGAACCCGACGCCGGGCTTGAACCCAAGAACTGTGAGATCATGACCTCAGCCAAAGTTGGACGCCCAACCAACTGAGCCACCCAGGTGCCCCAAGTTCACTTCCAAAAAAAAGAAATAGATTAGCCTATGAAAAATCTGGATAAAGAATGAAGCCACTTCAGAAGCATGTAATTATTCAACAATAACCCAGGTACTTTAGGCCAGGGTGCCTCTAACACGAAGAATTTGCATCTAGAAACATTTACCCAAAGCAGTGGTTGATGGCTTGTAGGTAATATTTACCCAGCTAACCTTTCTTTGCCCTTAACCATTTATTTTTCACTTCTGATTAACCTGATAACTCTGAAAGGTAAGAACTCTGAGCATTATATTTTCAGGTGAGTGGGTAACTGGGTAGGGAACACTTCATTCAAGCAATACAGATAACTAAGTAAAAACAATATATGTACTAAAGATCTACCCAAGAATAGAGTTTACATGAAAATGTCATATATACATTTGGGAAAATATATATATTTTTAAGCACCACTTGTGTAGCACATTGGAGAAATTCGAAAATGCATCTTATCATTTAAAGATTCTAAAGTTACATCATTTTAAAAAAGGATAGGGGCCCCTGGGTGGCTAAGTTGGTTAGGTGTGCTACTCCGTGCAGGTCATGATCTCATGTTTCGTGAGTTTGAGCCCCAGATTAGGGTCTGCGCTAACAGTGTGGAGTCTGCTTGAGATTCTCTCTTTCTTTCTCTGTTCCTCCCCTGCTTGTGCTCTCTCCCTCTCCCTCCCTCCCTCCTTCCCTCTCTGTCTCTCTCTCAAAATAAATACATAAACTTTAAAAATAAAAACAAAGGGGTGCCTGGGTGGCTCAGTTGGTCGGGCATCTGACTTTGGCTCAGATCATGATCTTGTGGTCCATGAGTTCAAGCCCCCCCGCCCCCCCATGGGGCTCTGTGCTGACAGCTTGGAGCCTGGAGCCTGCTTCCGATTCTGTGTCTCCCTCTCTCTGTCTGCCCCTCCCCTGCTCACGCTCTTTCTCTCTCAAAAATAAATAAACATTTAAAAATAAATAAAAATAAAAATGCATAATACATCGGCCTCCTGGTCAACCATTTCCAAATACTGTGCAATTTAGTGTACAGGAATACAAAGATGAATGTGTCACTGATTTACCTAACTTATACATGTTTCAGAGTGTGACCACCCAAAGTCAAAACAGATTCACAGTTCTGAAATCCCGTTTCCCTGGCTCAGTGAAAACACTTTTCGATCTTCAATAAAAGCAGGTTGTTTTAAATAATAGGATCAAAGTTAAAATTTCGATGGCGGAGCTTTAGAAATATATCTGTGAAGAGTTTAATCTTGTTTGGAAATGTTAATGGTGAAACAATTTCCCAAAGATACAGAAAAAAAAAAATCACTTTTGGTGTCTTGTTTTTTTTTTTTTTTTTTTTTAATTAGACCTAGTAAAATATCTATACATTTATACACACATCTATCAACAAATGTATAAATTACACACTGAGATATATTAAACCACGATCTTATTGGTCTACAATCTACATAAGGCAACTTTATTCTATATGAAGCATTACTGAAAAAACAAAGATGTTTGAAAAATCAAGAACAAGTTGGCCTTAGTCAACTCGTATGTGATGTTACAAATTCACATGAGCACAGAACATTACAGTCAATAAAGTACCAACTAGGAGGTAGAGGACAACCAAAAAAGGTCAAGAAGTATCATTTTCATGTTTATTTACTTTGAGAGAGAAGGAAGGTGCCCATTTTGGGGAGGGGCAGAGAGAGAGGGAGACAGAGAATTCCAAGCAGGTCCGCACTATTAGTACAGAGCCCAACATGGGACTCAATCCCACAAACCATGAGATCATGACCTGAGCCAAAATCAAGAGTTGGAAGCTCAACCCAGTGAGCCACCCAGGCACCCCAATATAAAACTTCATTAAAACAATTTTTTTTCATGTTTAGTTATTTTTGAAAGAGAAAGAGAGAGACAGAGTGTGAGCCGGAGAGGGGAAGAGAGAGAGTGCACAGAATCTAAAGCAGGCTCCAGGCTCTGAGCCGGCAGCAAAAAGCCCACCCCAGGGCTCAAACCCAAGAATTATGAGACTGAGCCGAAGTCAGAAGCTTAACCAACTGAGCCACTCAGGCACCCCAAAACTTCATTTTTTAATATAGAGACACTAAGAAGTTTTAATAACAGCGGGAAAAAAATTAATATCATGAGTTAAAGACGATGAAAGAAAAGACACATTTGTACAATGATACTTAAATAAAAGTTCCTGATTTCCTCTCTAAAGGGAAAATTGGATAATATCCATTAAAATGAAAACGAATACACATTCTTTATGATTCAGAAATTCCACTTCTGTTATATCTTCTAAAGCAGCACTTGCTCATGGGTTTAAGGTGATGTGAGTACAAATGCTCATTGCAGCATTCTCTTTAATTGAAAGAAAAAACTTGACTTACACAATGTATCCCACCAGGAGTAATAGTCACTGTCAATTTTCTGACAACATCCTTATTTTATTTTGGGAAATCTCTTGCACAAATCCTAATGGTTGGGATCACGTCAAGTTACACTCCTTATTCAAATCCTTTTACCTTTGCTTTTGAGCAGAATAACAAAAGCTGAAAAAAAATTAAAAAGTAGAGATCATTAACTCCAAAAATGTCCTCTCTGAAGACTGCCAAAGGTTTTGGCTGCCTCAACCCTGAGAGATGTACAGATTCTGCTCTTGGTGAGTCTGGTTTGCAAGGTTTCCAACAAATTATTCAAATAAATGCTCTTTCCTAAACTGCCCAAATATGATTGCAATCTTGGATGATATATCCCTGATACAAGAATGATGTGAAAAAAAAAAATAGCCTTTCAATATACCAGCAAGATATAATTTATATGGATCTTTTCTTAATGAAATAAAATGGATTTAAAAAACTACCTAGTGTTAAAGCTAACAAGTATATGGAAAAACCAGACGAGTAAAATTATAAAACTTTACATAAGCACATAAAGTAAGACTTAATCATCCAAAGTGACACCCTATATTTCTGTATGAAAATATGAAATATGATAAAATGCCCATTTCTATAAAATAATGCTTAATATTGATGTAAGTCCAAGTGAAATTTCAATAAATTTTAATTAAATAGGCTAGGCTTATTTTAAAGGTATATGGGAAAATATGTGTGATACTAGAGCTAAAAATATTTTTAAAAGGACAATTACAGGGTATTTGAAAGGCAATGTATTAATACATATATAAAGTCTGAGAAATTTTAAGAGTGATTTTGTTGGAAAAATGTGTAAATATATTAATGGAAAACAATGGAAGCTCAATGAGCAGACTCATGAATTCACGAAATTGATTTCGTGATACTTGTACCAGTGAAAGGTAACAAAATAAGGAGTTTCAATAAAGAGTTTTGGAAAATTTGGGGGGAAATAAAGTTACATGGCTATCAAAAACCATGCCCCAGATGAATTCCAGGTATAATAAATTCCGTAATATAATTTTAGAAATAAAAAAAAATATTGTAGGTAAGAGATGAATCACTGGGTTCTACTCCTGAACCCAAGACTCTACTGTATGTTAACTAACTTGAATTTAAGTTAAAAAAAATACTTTTAAATGAGAAGCATTTTTATTATCTTTTTTTTTCAATATATGAAATTTATTGTCAAATTGGTTTCCATACAACACCCAGTGCTCATCCCAAAAGGTGCCCTCCTCAATACCCATCACCTCCCACCCCCCATCAACCCTCAGTTTGTTCTCAGTTTTTAAGAGTCTCTTATGCTTTGGCTCTCTTCCACTCTAACCTCTTTTTTTTTTTTTCCTTCCCTTCCCCCATGGGTTTCTGTTAAGTTTCTCAGGATCCACATAAGAGTGAAAACATATTATCTTGATTTGAAAGCACCTTTCTACCTAAGACCCAAAAAGGAAACAAATAAACAGTGGCAACTAAAGCAAAACAAAAAACTCAGAACCCACAAAGGAAAACATTGATGTTCATTTTGTGAATGATGAACATTTTTGACTGATCAACATCAATGTTTATTTTTTCTATGTAAAAACTTACAAATTATTTCAAAATAAAATTCCCACCATAAGCAAAATAAAGGAAGACAAATCTTGAAAGATAGGCTAGAAACAGATTGAAGAAGGGATTGATGGCCAGGCTAAACACGGTGAATTTTCATCTGTGAGCAAATGGGAACCATAAAAGGTTTTTGACAAGGAGAGTAGAATGATCCAAGATGCCTCTTAACAATGGGATTTGTTCAGCCATATAAAGGATGAATTAGAACCGCAGTGGCTGGCTGGGTAGGGAGGAGAATGCTGTGCCCACGGCTGTTCAGTTTGGAGTCAAAAAGATCAATTATGAAGCAGTTACAATAATCCAAGCAAGAGATAGCAAAGACCATTTTGGTAACTATGGAAAGGAGAAGCATGTCTGAGAATTTGAAAAGTGTAGGAGATGTGAGAGAACTAAGACTTATTTACTTACCAAATGTGCATTTTTTTTTAAATTTTTTAAATGTTTATTTACTTTTGAGAGAGAGAATGACAGGGTGTGAGTGGGGGAGGGGCAGAGAGGGGGAGACAGAGAATCTGAAGCAGGCTTCAGTCTCTGAGCTGTCAGCACAAAGCCCAACATGGAACCCACGAGCCATGAGATCATGACCTAGGCCAAAGTCGGATGCTTAACTGACTGAGCCACCCAGGCGCCCCACAACATGTATTGTTATCAGCGATCTAATTTGCCCAGGGACACACAAAACACAGAGCTAAACCTGACCTGATGCCTACCCCATGTTTTGATTGTTTTTTTTAAATCCCTCTATAAATTGCAAGTTGCCTCATAAATAACCTACCCTTAGGCTAGGTGTGGCCACTCTTGGTACAAACAAAAGATTTTCAGGGTCAGAGCATGAGACAGAAGTGACTGTGGGTGGGGTACGGGCAGGAAAGGATTAATTCAGCAGGTTGGGTTGTTCTAAGTCAGCACCTTCCAAAGGCTTGTATTTAATATAGGTCCCTCACCAGCAACTGGAGATAACCTTGGAACACTCTGCTGCATAAAAGTGTTTCTTGTAGGCCTCAGGCTTTAGGCCATGCAGCACCATTTTGATCAGATGATTTATGACAAAGACCTTTTTTCACAAGTGGGGGGGCTGGAGACTGGATAGGTAAGATCAGAAACATGGGTGCTGTTGCATGTGGATGTCAATGACCCTCAGTAAAAACCTTGGACAACTAAGACTTGAGTGAAATTCCCTGGTTGGGAAGGTTATTCCCTTGGTTACGAGGGTTATCCCGCATTGTTGTTGGGGCAGTGAAGCAAGTTGCCCTGCAGTTCCATTGGGAGGGACTACATGGGAGGTTGTGCCTGGTTTCTCTTGGACTTCTCTCCCCTTGTGCCTTTTCCCTTTGCCAATTTAACACCGTGATCTTTCTTTGTAATACACTGTAATGGTGAGTGCAACAGCTTTGCTGAGTCCTGTCTTTTCAGCAAAACGTTGAGCCTAAGGGTGGCCTGGGAGACCTTGATACATGGCAGTGGCTCTACGAAGGATTACAGTCTGGTAAATATTATTTTCTGTAGGATGACTAGTGAAGGAAACTGAGAAGCAATCAGATAGAGATGGAAGAAATAGAAGAGTACATTGTTTTGGAGAACAAAGGGCGATGGATCGATGGGTGGGGGAAAAAAAAGGACAGAAGAGGATGTTCCACGTGGATAAAAAATGAAATTCGGGGCACCCAACTGGCTCAGTCAGTGGAGCATACAACTCTTGATCTTGGAGTTGTGGGTTTGAGCCCCACAATGGGTGTAGAGATTACTTAAAAAATAAAATCTTGCAAAAAAAAAAGAGTGAAATTAAGTTGCATGAGGGTATGTGAAAATCAGTGATAACCATGAAGGAGTTTCAATGGAATGAGGAAAACAACTTGTGAGGGGGTCTAATTGTCAAGGAGATCATGAGTAAATAAGACTTTAGTGTAGACTATTCACACAAGATAGGGGGACAAGGAGAAAAGGCCAGAGTTAGACTCAGTCATAGGGATATGTTTTGCTTATTTGTTTTTAATAAGATGTTTACAGGACATGTGACTTCAATCACAAAACTTAAATTCAATTTCTGCTTCATCACTTATTTTTTATGTAATTAACATGTGTCCCATAATTTCTCTGGGCCCCAGTTAGCTCATCTTTAATGAAAGTGGCTAATCCGATTTATATTTGCTTTCCCATGGGGTTATTGTGAGGATCAAATGGTAAGTTTTTAATGAGAATGTTTTGGAAAAGTCTAAAAGACTAAATACTTATAGTGCATTATTTTTATCTCCATTTTACACATACACAGGAAATATCATTAAGCAAAATGCTTTTAAAAGGGATCAAAAATACCCTTATTTTCTCATTTTTGTTAATGGGTATTTGATGAGTATATGGAGTAATGTACAAAAAAAATATATCACTGTGGGGTACAGCTCTACCATTGTTTATAAATTCCTAGACTTACTGAAGGAACATCGCATCACTGAGCTTTCTCATCTCATATTATTATATCAATAAACAAAGAATAATTGTAAGTTAGGTTGGAAATGAATGTCAAATATCACCCTCCTTTGTGTGGAGAGATACTGTCTAACCATCTAGGAAGAATGCTATATACCAGATAAGAAGAGTAATTTGAATTTTTCATTTTCTAAAAAACTGGAATGATTATAATTTCATTTGCCCT
The DNA here is from genome assembly GCF_018350215.1 of Panthera leo. Lineage (NCBI taxonomy): Eukaryota > Metazoa > Chordata > Mammalia > Carnivora > Felidae > Panthera > Panthera leo. Next base: position 96,626,364 of record NC_056679.1, read on the forward strand.
GTTGATCAATGCATTTGTCATATAAACTGAATCATATTAAAAATCATTATGTTGCATATGAAATTTTCAAACATATACCAAGTTTAAATACCACTTTTTTTTTTGTCTGAAAAGAAAGCAGTTAACCTAGGTAACAGGTGAGTTTAAATTTTTATGACAGGGATGCCTGGATGGCTCAGTCCATTAAACACCCGACTTCGACTCAGGTCATGATCTCATGGTTCATAGGTTCAAGCCCCGCACCAGGGTCCGTGCTGACAGCTTGGAGCCAGGAGCCTGTTTCAGATTCTGGGTGTGTGTGTCTCTCCCTCTCTGCCCTTCCCCCACTTGTGTTCTGTTTCTTTCTCAAAAATAAAAATAAAACCTTAAAAATTTTTTTTTAATCTTCAAAATTTCATGATAAAGCCCCTTCTCACAGCTCTACGATAGAAGTCAGGGTCCCAGAAACATGAATTCTGTCACCTCCTGATCTATGGAGGAGAACATTACAATCAAGAGAAGAGAGATTATTGGGGTGCCTGGGTGGCGCAGTGGGCTAAGCGTCCAACTCCTAGTTTCAGCTCAAGTGAGTTGGAGCCCCGCATCAGGCTCTGCACGGCTTGTGCCAAGCCTGCTTGGGTTCTTTCTCTGTCCCTCTCTGCCCCTCCCCGTCCTCTCCCTCTCTCTCTCTCTCTCTCTCTCTCTCTCTCTCTCTCTCTCTCCATAAATTAACAAATAAATAAACTTAAAAATTTAGAACAGAGATTATTTCAATCAGGATCTACCATCTGAGCTCGAGGAAAACACGGCTGTTAACACACCAAAGTAGGTTCCTCAGAAGCAGCTTTATGAAACAAATTGGTCAGTTTTAAGCTGGCCTCATTTAAAGGGAGCTCCTCTTTAGTTTTCAGGTACCAGTGAAGATGTCACCCTCCTGAAGTATCTTACATCTGCCTTGTTGTGGCTAATAGGGAAGATGTTGAGGGTGAGTCCTCTAATAGGTATACAGAAAAAAACCAATAAACAGGATTAGGGGCAGAAGAAAGATGGTGAATGTAACTATGTAACCATGCTGTTATGTGCTTCCTCTTCTGGACATTCTGATACAATCTTTTTTTTTTTTTTTTAATGTTTATTTTTGAGAGACGGAGAGACAGAGCACCAGCAGGGGAGGGGCAGAGAGAGGGGGAGACACAGAATCCAAAACAGGCTCCAGGCTCTGACCTGTCAGCACAGAGCTTGACATGGGGCTCCAACTCACGAGTGAGCCATGAGGTCATGACCCGAGCCCGAGTCGGACGCTTAACCTTAACTGCTTAACCCGCTGAGCCACCCAGGGGCCCCCATTCTGACACAGTCTTAAAGTTAAGTAACCTTTAAAGAGATAAGACTTAAAAAGACATGTTCAGAATAACAGAAAGGAGAGCTGTCAATATCTGTGGCTTCAAAAGCCCATTATGGCTCAAGAATAAACACAAGGTCAAAACATATTACTTTTGACTGGCTCCTGTGGGCTGTAAGAAACATTTCCTCACTGAGAAAACAATTACTGAACACTTTTAAAAATTTCTTCCTAGGTCCTAAAAAGTGTTGTGCACAAACATACATGAAAAGAACACCCATCTTTTTAAAATATAGGGACAGTTGCATGAAAAAATACTCAACATCACTCATCCTCAGGGAAACACAAATCAAAGCCACAATGAGATACCACCTCACACCTGTCAGAATGGCTAAAACTAACAACTCAAGCGACGGCAGATGTTGGCGAGGATGCGGAGAGAGAGAGGATCTCTTTTGCATTGTTGGTGGGAATGCAAACTGGTGCAGCCACTCTGGAAAACAGTACGGAGGTTCCTCAAAAAATTAAAAATAGAACTACCCTACAACCCAGCAATTGCATTATTAGGCATTTTTCTGTGGGATACAGGTGTGATGTTTCAAAGGGGCACATGCACCCCAACGTTGATAGGAGCACTATCGACAGTAGCCAAAGTATGGAAAGAGCCCAAATGTCTATTGATAGATGAATGGATAAAGAAGATGTGGTGTGTATATCCACTGGAGTATTACTCGGCAATCAAAAAGAAGGCAATCTTGCCACTTGTAACTACGTGGATGGAACTGGAGGGTATTATGCTACGTGAGATTCGTCAGTCAGAGAAAGACAAATATTATATGACTTTACTCATATGAAGACTTTAAGATACAAAACAGATGAACATAAGGGAAGCAAAAATAATGTAAAAACAGGGAGGGAACAAAGCATAAGACACTCTTAAATATAAGGAACAAACAGAGGGTCACTGGAGGGGTTGTGGGAGGGGAGACAGGCTAAATGAGTAAGGGGCACTAAGAAATCTACTCCTGAAATCATTGTTGTACTATATGCTAATTTGGATGTAAATTATAATAAATAAATAAATAAATAAATAAAATATATGCACAGTTGCTTATTTAACATTAACAAATGATTGTTCAGTAACTGGGGCATAGATTAAATTTTGCTAGAGCTGAGGTACCTGGTTCATAGACCTGGTCTTTAGAATCATTCATTTCAGAAACTGTTCTTATCTATAATAAGGAAACAAGAGAGTCTGACAGTCAGATAATTTTGATTTTTTTTTGTTTTAATTTTCAGGTATGTATTCGTGGTATCTTCCAATGATCCCAAAGGCGAGAGGAGTTTCAAAAAAACCCAGCTTTTTAAATCCTGTTGGAGTTCTGACATAAACCAACTGCAGACCGTAAGGTGAATACACAACATCTGCCTATAGTTTACTGCGTGCAGGTAACTGCTAGCATGTTCGTGAACAATTACTACGTTGGTGACAACTCATAAGTGTTTTCTTGCTATTCTAAAGTTTTATTTTATTTTTGAGAGAGAGAGTGCGCATGTGCACGGAGCACGCGCGCGCGCGCGCACACACACACACACACACACACACACACACACACACACGAGTGGGGGAAGGGGAGGAAGAGAAGGGAACAAAGGATCTGAAGCAGGCTCCATGCCAACAGCAGTGAGCCAGATGCGGGGCTGGAACCCATGAACCAGGAGACCATGACCTGTGCTGGTTCAGACACACAACCAACTGAGCCACTCAAGCTCCCTATTTTAAAACTCACGTCTCTAGTTTAAACCTGTTTCTTCTACCCCCTCTTTCAACTCTCCCTCCCTGCCTTCTTTCCATCTATCCACCTGTCCAAATAGGAAGGTGGAAATGTACCAACTGAGAAAATTTTATGTTACTGACATACTGACAATAAAATTGCTAACTGCTACCTGCTAACCTACTGGTGTGGTTAAATAACCACTGAGAAATTCCGTTTTGATTGTTTTTTGTTTTTGCTTGTTTTTTGTTTTTTGTTTTGCTTTTTGTAAAATAGTAGGCCAAACAAATTGGTAAAACCTGTCAATTAAATACATATTTGGATTGTCTTTTTAAAGGCATGAGTTTATTTGTAAATGGTCCTCACGATTCTGGTCAAATAATGAAGATTAGTACATGGTCTAAACCATGCTTTCAAAAATTTAGGGCACTTATTATTTATTTCTGATAAGATATTCTTTCAATCTCTAAATATTGTCTCTCAATGGCGCCTCGGTGGCTCAGTCGGTTAAGCGTCCGACTTCGACTCAGGTCATGATCTCACTGTTCGTGAGTTCAAGCCCCACATCAGGCTCTGTGCTGACAGCTCAGAGCCTGGAGCCTGCTTCAGATTCTGTGTCTCCCTCTGTCCCTGCTCCTCCCCTGCTCACACTCTGTCTCTCTCTCAAAAATAAATAAAGGTTAAAAAAAAAAATATTGTCTCTCAGTTTATGAATATCTCTACGTTCCTCTCAAAACCTAAATTACTGTGTGCATAAGGAGAGGAAGAGCAACACAAATACACAGAGATGATTGGATTTTGAAGTCTGTAATTATTTTCTTACCATCCCCTTCACCACCCCCCACCAGAATCAATATGCTGAAAAGTGTATTGTGAGTTTCTTATTAGCCAATTAAGTCAGACTAGCTTTCTCCTCCTCAGAACCACTGCTTTCTAGAAGATACAAGAATTGGATACTCGGTCATCTCATCCAAGCACTGGACAAAGTATTACTAAGGAAATCCTGTGTTAAAGACCAACTACCCAAATACATCAAAGACAAAGCTATGCCCAATCATCACAGGTTCCAGGAAATCCTTGCTGTTTTTCCATCTTAACAGCATTGCCATTCGTGCCTGAAGAGATGGAATAATAAAATTTATTTGATCATAACTGATACAATGAAGTGTCTTAGCACATGTACTGAGGATCCCCAGACAGCCTCCAAAATGTACTGTGACCTTACAGAGTAAGAATGGCCTCAGAGTCACTAGCCAGACAGGGACTACATTTCCCAGCTGGCTTTGCAGTTGGTGTAGTCATGTGACTAGTTTTCATCCCTGGAATGGGGTGCAGAAGTAGTTTGTACTGCTTCTGGGCTGAAACCTTTTAAAAGGGCTTCAACTGCCTTAACCTGCTTTTCTCCCCTTTGCTCCCTGGAATGTTGATAGGAAGACTGACCTCAGGGGCACCTGGGTGGCTCAGTCAGTTAATCATCTGACTTCAGCATCAGGTCATGATTTCACAGTTCTTGAGTTCGAGCCCTGCATTGGGCTCTGTGCTGATAGCTCAGAGCCTGGGGCTTGTTTCAGATTCTGTGTCTCCCTCTCTCTCTGCTCCTACCCCACTCACTCTCTGTCTCTCTTTCAAAAATAAATAAACATTAAAAATAAAAAAGAAGGAGGAGGAAGAGGGGGAGGAGGAGGGGGAGGAGGAGGGGGAGGAGGAGGGGGAGGAGGAGTGACTCAGAAGGAGATCCACTGAAGATGACAGAGTCAATTTCGGTGTGGACTCCTGAGTAACTGAGGAGAATGGTTCTACCTATCATACCACAATGGATGATAACATAAGAGAGAAATCAACCAAGTTACTTAAAGTTTCAGGTCTTTTTGTTAAAGCAACTAGCATTGCATGTTGCTTCAAGCAAGTGGATTGTGTAAAAGAATCCATCAACACCGACAACACCTAATGCTGATGAGGGATTCTCATTCATTGCTGGTGGGAATGCAAAGCAGTACAGTGACTTTGAAAAAGGTATTTATTTATTTTTTTTATTTTGAGAGAGACAAATTGCAACTGTGAGAGGGAAAGAGAGAAACGGAGACAGAGAATCCCAAGCAGGCTCTGCACTGTCAGTGCAGAGCCCAAGGTGGGATTCAAACCCACAAAACTGTGAGATCATGACCTGATCTAAATCAAGAATCAGGTGCTGAGCCAACTGAGCCACCTAGGTGCCCTGGTACAGAGACTATGGAGGGCAGTTTGGCAGTGTCTTACAAAACTAAATATACTCTTACCCTACAAACTAGCAACAGCTCTCTTTTCTATTTGCCCAAATGAGTTGAAAACTTATACCCACACAAAAACCTGCACATGGATGTTTATAGCAGCCTTAGTCATAAAGGTCAAAACTTACGTAGTTAACATTAATGTATCCAGGATTGCTCATCAGCTGTAAGAAATGTACCTTATTAATAGAACATATAAATGATAGGGAAATGGTGGGAATCGGGAAGGATTTGGGAGCATAAAGGAACTCTCTATACTTTCTGCTCATTTTTCCCATAAACATAAAAATATTATAGAAAAAAGCATAATAGGGGCATCTGGGCGGCTCAGTTGGTTAAGCATCCAACTTTAGCTCAGGTCATGATCTCATGGTTCATGGGTTCGAGCCCCATATCAGGTTTTGTGCTGACAGCTAAGAGCCTGGAGCTTGGTTCGGATGCTATGTCTCCCTCTCTCTCCATCCCTCCCTGGCTCATTCTCATTCGCATTCATTCTCTCTCTCTCTCTCTCTCTCTCTCTCTCTCTCTCTCTCTCTCTCAAAAATGAATAAACATTAAAAAATTTTTAAGGTACAATAAATAGGAGTCTATGTTTCCTTTTCATCATGAGTGCATCTATAGTCACGTATAAACACTCGTACACAACAGCAGACCCGCTCATGAGATGAGGAGTGTAACTACGGAACTGAACTTGACAGAAAAGTATGTAAACGGAACAAGACAAACATGAGAAGAGACAGAGTGGAAGCATCACTGAGGGGGCATTGGGAGTACATAACAGATTAATGCTGATACAGAAAAGAAGATTTGGAGCAAGATGCTCATGGCTGCTGCCATTGTTCTAACTATTATCATTTGCTCATTTTTCAGCAAAACTGCATTGTGGGACTAAACCTCTGAGACCATCAGATTTCTCATGACCTCTTCAATTGCAATCACTTAAGACCTACACCTGAACCCTAAATCCCATACAACAATTTTACCAAAGCAATATTAAATAATATTTACCAAGCATGAGTATTTATGTATGGTATAGGTAGGTACTTCCATTTGTAAATTTCCATAATTTAATCGTCCCTACTTTAAAGATAAGAAATGTCAGCTCAGAGAGTTAAATAACTTGCCCAGAGTAATCTCCTGAGTTCAGAACTTGTGTCTGAATGCTAGTGACTTGACTCTCGAATCCATAATCTTATCCAATGTCCAAGTTTGCCTGCTGGACTCTGGGTATCCCTGCTAACAGTAACAACTGAGCTTATGGAAAACTCTTGCCTAGCAATCCAATTTCTACTTTATATAGCATCTCTGTGGAAACCCTGGGTTTGACTTCACCAACCCTTCTGCCATTTGTGCATTGGTTCTCTTGTACAAGGCTAATCACTTTGGTCCTTTCGCCAAAAGACCATATGCCTAGATCACAGCACTAAAACCCTGTAACTGACCAGAACTAGCCAGCAACTAACCAGAATCTCTGGGGCTTGCGTCAACCAAGCCTTGCCTTCATTAAGAGCTTACAAACAATTCTCCTTAGCAATAATTTTGCCAGATGGTTCTTGCTCTCTCTCTCCCACTCCACTAGACCTTTATCAGATGTTCTAGTATTCTTACAGGCATCACCATGCTCATTATTGTGCCTAATCTTGGATACTTTGAAATCCATTTTAAAATATTGCAGCCAAGCATTGGGAAGGAAATGAAATTACCACTTTGACAGCCAGTGGGTTTCTATGGGGCCAAATTACATGGCAAAAGTTGTCTAAATAACAATGGAAGAGCTCTTAACTAGGCCCTGAATAACATAGAAATGCTTATGGGAGACAAGTGGGGAGTGCTTACTTTGGGAATTAACCAACCTCACAGTAAAGTAAACTTTTTAGCTCTTGATCTAGATTTTTAGATATATATGCCAACTCTTGGTTCTATGGTTCAGCCTTGCTCAAAGCCCTAGGGTTAGTTCTGGATGACTTCTGTGGTTTGTTTTTTTGTTTTTAGATTTGTAGTTTTCTGTTTGGTTAGTTTTCAATCTGTACAGATGAATCTATATAATCTTTCTATTAATTCCTCTCATTTTTTAAGAGATGAGAGTGCCTGTAGCCAACAATTTGTTTTCCCTGATATGGGTCAGCAAAAATACTGCTTGAGAAGGTATCACGACTTATATAAAAAATATTGTTTTTCCACAAAAGGACTTAAAAGAAATAAAAAAAAATATGAATTTTCAAAATCATATGAAGTTAAAATTACATTGCTGGAGTTTCAGTGTGTCAAAACAACCTCAGACAATAGAAAAGAAAAACTACGTAAAACTTCCTACAACAAGAGGCTCAATAAATGCCACCCTCTTTTAAGTCAGGAATCTAAGACCTAGAGTTTTTGTTATTTTTTTTAAGTGTACTTGAGAGTGTGGGTTATTTTCAATGGTTCCAATCATAAACACAGTTTTATAACACTGGAGATTTATAAGAATAGATACTAATGCTCCCAAAGTGCCCTGATGAGATTCATTGATATTAATCCAGCCACTATGAACGTACACTGATTCACTCCAATGCGCAAGCACGCTGTGAGTTCCAGACCACAGGCGTCCAAAGAGAATGTTAGTTTGAAGACAATATGGGCACAAAAATGGTGGCCAAAATCTAGTGACTACATGAAGCAGAAGTATAGTCGTAACTTAATGGAATAAGCAGAATAAACAGCATCTGAAATTTCAGCAAATCACATCATTTGGTGTCAAATTTCCTCCAGAACAAAGGCTAAAAATGGGTATCAACTTTGGTGTCTATTTTGAATGCTGTGAGACTCGATTTCCAACATGACCACAGGGGAGGGGGTTCCCTGTATCTCAACAAACAATTCTTGGACACCAACGATTCTGACACTATCTACCTGGAGACAGCATCGGACTGCACAGGTTAAGAGTTCAGTCCTGCAATACTATCTGCTCCCTGCCCCACCCCCTACCCCACACTTGAGAGGCCAGTGGCAAGGTTGTCACCAGTGCTTCTGAATGACTGGCCACAAATCAGAGGTTTGTGTGCTCTCCTCCTCAGGTTTAGTTTGCTAGAGCAGCTCACAGAACCCAGAGAAACAGTTTACTTACTAGATTAACAATTTATTATAAAGTAAAATTCAGGAAGAGCCAAATGGATGAGGTGCATAAGGCAAGGTATGTGTAAAGGGCTGAGACTTCCACGCCCTCTCAGGGAACGTCATTGTCCATATGTGCACCAACCCAGAAGCTCTGGGGACTCAGTTCCTTTTGGGGTTTTATGGAGGCTTCATTATAAAGGTGTTATTGATTATTGGCTATTAATGACTGATTCAACCTCCAGCCCTTCTCCTCTTCTTGGAGGTTCAGGGTAGGACTTGAAACTCTAATGCCATGGTTGTTTTTTTTGTTTTTTTTTTTTTGTTTTTTTTTGTTGTTTTTTTTTTTGTGTGTGTGTGTGTGTGTGTGTGTGTGTGTGTTTTAATATTTACTTATTTTTGACAGAGAGAGAGAGAGTGAGAGTGAGTGGGGGAGGAGCAGAAAGAGAGGGAAACAGAGTCCAAAGCAGGCTCCAGGCTCTGAACTGTCAGCACAGAGCCCAACACGGGGCTTGAACCCACAAACCATGAGATCATGACCTGAGCTGAAGTCGGATGCTCAACTGACTGAGCCACCCAGGCACCCCTCCCATGGTTGGCTTTTAAGCCAACCAGCCCCCATTCTTAGGTGCTTTCCAAAAGTCACCTTGTTAATATAACAAAAGACACCTTTATCATTCTCAGCACTTAAGAAATTCCAAGCCTTTGGGGCTCTGTGAGCCAGAAAATGTGGAAAAAGACAAAATATATATGAGAAATATATTTGAGTCATCTGAATGACCTAATATACATTTCTTATAAATCACAATATCACACCTTTATTCTGCACTGGACCAAGAAAAGGTAATTGGAGCTAACCTTAAAATGCCATTATGTTGCTGATGGTGCATACTTTAGGTATCTGCTTACCACACCCATCACACAACTGAGTGAATTCTTAGCTTTAAACCCCTGTAGATTAATTACTCCCCGATGCCTCAGCACTGTGAGGGTGCATCACATGATTCCATCAATGAGACAATTAACAATATTTGCATTGACAAGTGTTATTAGACATTTTCCCATTCAGAGGATAAACAGTAATTACTATATGCTGTATAGTTAGAGTGAGCTACAGACAAATGTCATAGCCATGGGTCATGCTCTCCTTCTTATACCAAGTTACTTTAAATTCAACCCCTGCAGAATTTAGCGTTTTTTGTTTTTTTTTTTTTTTTTTTAGTTTATTTATTTTTGAGAGAGACCAAATGGAGTAGAGGCAGAGAGAGAGAGGGAGGGAGAGAGAATCCCAAGCAGGCTCCACACTGTGACCACAGAGCCCAATGCGGGGCTCAAACTCATGAACCACGAGATCATGACCCAAGCTGAAATCAAGAGTTGGACACTTAACCGACTGAGCCACCCAGGTGCCCCAACCCCTGCAGAATTTAAAAGACACTCAGAGTTACAGGCCGTAAATGAGAATATAGGAAGCATGTGAGGTCCCTAAAAATGTTTGAAAGAGTCATTTGAAATACGGTTTCTCACTAAATAAAAGAAACATTTAATCTTCTCTGAGGGAGGAGTATACACCTCTTTTTGTTTTGAAAAATGAAACTTATTACTGATTTACATATGCTTACAAACTCTCAGTTGATTTCCAAAGTAATAAATGTTACCTCGTGATTTTTTCCAGAATTTTCAAAGGAAGAATAAATTTTTTGCCTGTATCTGTGCACACAAGCAAATATTCTGTGTAATATATAACCAATGACTATTTAGTATTTTCTGGTTTTCTGGTTTTGCTTATTAATAGCGATGGTTTCCACTCCTAATTTGAAAGAGCAACACCTTGAAGAATCGTAATAAAGGCATAATTTCTAGTCCAGTGCACAGATACTCTAAAAAAAAGGAACTAAACATAATTTCTGTATGCACTGTATGAAAAGTATATCTGCAGCACTGCAGAAATGGCCAAGGACCAGGTTACTGATTCTTTGCTTCAATGCCTTTAATGCAAATCATCTACCAAAGTAATGAGGTAGGCAACAGAAAACTTAACATTAACTTTGTGTGGCCCATTCAAACCTTTTTTTTCACACACACAAACGTGTTTGTGATTTTACTTTAATACCACCTCATCAGAGATAGCATTCTTTGGGTTCATGTATGTTCAACTAGACTATGGTGCTAGAAAAACAATCTTGCCCTATCCAACATCAACCTTAGCCTAGAGCAAGACAATAAAGCCTTTACTTGGTAAAGCCAAACCACTTTTATGAAATGTAGCTGTTAAATTCTTTTGCAACAATTGATTTTTATTACACTCCATAGCCAAGAAGTCTAAGTAAATTTAAAGATTATCTGCAACATGCATTCTTAGAAGAAAACTGACTCAGTTATGAAGCTGATTTTGAACTATTCCTTTAAACTATTTCTTTAAAAAATGATCAGTACAAAGAAATCGCCATGCATTCAGTGTTGATCATAGCAAAAAAAAATTGATGATGAAAGTAATTTTTATAGCAACATAATCATATGAACTGTTAAAGAAAAAATATGGATACGGAATTGATTTTAATATTAGAAAATAGGATAGAAAGCAGAATTTTTTTTCTAGGGGTGTGGGGGTGGCTCAGTCAGTTAAGCATCCGACCCTTGGTTTTGGCTCAGGTCATGATCTCAGGGTGTCTGACTTTAAGCCCCACGTTGAGCCCCATGCTAACAGTGTCGAGCTTGCTTGGGGTTCGTTCTCTCTCTCTCTCTCTCTCTCTCCCTGTCCCTCCCCGGCTTGTGCTATCTCTGTCTGTCTCAGAATAAATAAACTTAAAAATATTTTTAAAATTTAAAAGAATTTTTTTCTCTGATAATTGTGTCTGGGTCCTTGACTCTTCCATTGTTTGCCAACTGCCGCTTGCTCCTGTCATACTTAATTTCCCCCTTTTTTCCATGCGGAACTTTCCTTTTGTGAGCAGGAGGAATACCTTCAACTCTCTAAGAAAAATCCCATTTCTGCCTCTAATATACCAATTTTACATCCTGTCTGCTGCAACTTAAGACCGGTCAGGACCTTTAATGAATTGTTTCTTCTCCAGAAGGCAGTGTCTACTATGCTGACACTTCAGAAAACAGCTTCTGGTACATTCGTGGATCCTTAACCTTGAACTCAAAAGGCAAACTTCTAATCTGAAAATGACCTACTAGCCCAGAGGACCTGCGGTCCTTTAAGAGGTACTAGGCGGTTGTCTAGGCCTAGGTGGGACCCTCCATAACATTTGAGGCCCGTCTTACAGACTGCTCGTGAATTTCCAGGAAAAATTGAGAAACGAGTTTGTTTTTAAAAAAATCCTACTGTTAATTGAATAATGTAAACATGAGATTATCCCCCCTCTCTCTCTGATACCATTCAGCTCACTGCCATTTCCCAAGTCACTGTAGTTCATTAGCTGCATAAAAGCAGTTCTACTGGTATAAATTTTTTAAGATAAGTTCACCTTTCTCAAGGAGCAAATGAAAAGGGCAAAGCATGACAATTTCTCATTTTCTAATGGGAAATTTATTCAGGACTTTTTCCCCCATTTATCATGGAAGACACATTACAATTAAATGCCTTCATTTGCACATAAGTAGCCTACAAACACTTTTTTTTAAATTCCCTAGGTATTTACAGTGTGTCTGTCTACCTACTTTATGTTTCACTTTTATTCTCTTCACCTATTAGGCAGTCTGACTCAGAAGCCGCACTAAATGTTGGTAATGACAAAAGATCTCGGGCAGAATGGTTTTCATCAAATCCTAAACAGGTAAGCGAAAATCCAAGTAAGAGAAGAATCCCAATTGTAAAAAAAAAAAAAAAAAATATATGTATTTCAGCTCCCTGGTTATCAATATCCTGAATAATAATAACTATTTTTATGACAATGTTGTCAGAAAATAGGAAACTAAAAATTATGGGAAAGATGTCTATTTCTCAAAGATCTATTAGGTCTTTCATTGCAAATGACATACTCATTTTCCTTAAAACTGAAAAATCCCATCACCTAAATATTTTGGAAGCCCATGTACACATGCTCCATTATAATAATGCCTTCTCCTTTCATTTATGTGGTTGGGTTTACTTCTGGAATCAAACAGAAATTGTCACGATATTTTCTATCATGCTAACAACCAGTACATTTGTAGTTGCCTCTTAGAGGCCTAGAGTAAAAATATAATTATTTTTTGATTTACTTCTCTTTGTAGCAAAAGTATTTTAATTCCACCAGTTGCCCAAATTAAATTAGGTGTACCAATCACTGTGCAATATAAAGAAGTAGGCTGAGAACTTGGACATGTGGGGTCTAGTGCAAGTCTCTTTGATCTTGAACAAGGCTAATAACTTCTCTGGGTTCACATGTTCTGAAAAGCTCTATATGAGTATTGTTATTACTATATACTTACCTATAAAGTTAGAGTATTGCACTAAATGACCTCTGAGGTTATTTCTATTTCAAAGCCTATGACCATTTCTGGAAATATAAATAGTACTGATTTCCATTATTTCAATTAATTTCAAACATGAGCATACACAAGAACAAATACCTTATACGAATCACTAAATAGACAAGATATTCCATATCATAGAGAATATTCTGAATATTAATATTCAACCTGAGTACAGAATCTGATTTGAATTTTTTCTTGATTATAAGAAGATGAAGGTTATTTCCATAGGTCGCTTGAAAGGTAATTTTCCCCAGATTTTCAATAAGGGCATGAATTTTACTCATGGTTTGAACTCAGGGTCAACTCTCTGAAAGTAATGAGTAGAAAAACATATTTAAAAAAAAAAGAAAACTTTAAATTCTTTATTTTATATAAAGTTAAGTTTCACTTGCTGGGCTGTCCCTTGTTTTTTAATTGAGCCTGTACCATCTGATTAGTGGTTTGCAAACTTTTGAAAACTATACAAGTCTTTCTTTAAACAAATTCAAGTTATATTTCTTTTTTAAATGTTCATTTATTTCTGAGAGACAGAGAGGGAGAGAACATGAGTAGGGGAGGGGGGAGAAAGAGAAGGGGACAGAGGATATGAAGTGGGCTCCACACTGACAGCAGAGAGCACAATGTGGGGCTCCAACTCCCGAACCATGAGATCATGACCTGAGCCAAAGTTGGACGCTCAACTGACTGAGCCCCCCAGGCGCCCCAGGTTATATTTTTATTTTCTATCAAGCTATATTTTTAAAATGGTAATGAAATGTCTGTGACAGACTACTACACACCTCAGACAGAATCTTGTACAAAGTTCACGAATATATAAGGAGTCAGTGATACTGAAGAAAGAGAACTTTTGTAGGGAAAGCTCTTTCATAGTGACTCGCCTATAATTTCCCTCCGGTGAGCTATGAAAGCATTAGGGGAATTACTGAGGGATCTTGGCCCTGTATACGAGGAAATTCTGAGGGTTACAGGAAAAGACTGACTATATGAAAACTAAAGCAGTTAAGAATTTGCATTTGACACGAAAACAAGAATATCTAGACAAGGAGACACCAGCTGACTAGTACCCCCAGTGATAGGGTTAGGATTATGTGTTCTGTATTGCAATCAATTCCCTGCTGTACTGGAGTCCATTGGGAGTTAGTCTGATGTAGGTATCTCTCCAGTGGGAGAGATAAAGATCATAGGAGGAGTAAAACAGCAAAAGAGGTAAGCAGCAACACCCCAGATGTCTACCACCAAACACCAAGAGCTGGAAAACTAACACAAAGATAACACAGGGAATTGAGCCACATATAGTGTCAGCCACCTACTCAAGGGTCCTATACAGAACCCATGAAAAATCCATGAACATACCCCAAGAAAATGGTCATGTTTAATCTTCATCAAGGCCAGCTAAGAGCTTCAGCTTTAACTGTCTTGGAAACGAAATTTAGTGGTTGCGTCAATATCTTGAATGTTACATTCTAAAAATTAAGTTCAAACTGTGTTTGCAACATGAAGGGCTATTAGGACTGACATATTTATTACCTACAAGAGAGGAAAAGTCATCAGATCAGCTAGAGTTGCCATCTAGGGGCTAGGGAAGGGAATTATCTCACTGAACCAAGCTTTAAAGACAGTAGACACTAATAATAAAATTACATATTAACTATTTATGAGCAGTGCTTGTCCAAAGCCCTGCCCATTATCTCAATTCCACACCTCTCCATATACTTCTAAAACACAAAAAACAAAATAACAACAACAACAAAAAAAAAAACCCTCCATCTTCCATCACAGATGATTTGAAAGCCAATTTGCATATCATCATTACAAGGAAAGACATTCTAAATATCCAAAGTTCATCAAAGTTATCTTTATGTGAGCATTTAATATAAAATATCACCGACCAAGAATTTTTAAATCAGGGTACAAACTCAACAGTTATAATTAAATTCATGTATACATACTTGAACAGAATTTCTGAAAGTTTGGAACCAAAAAACTTCCATATAGAAGGATGATATAAAAGAACCCCCCCCCCAAAAAAAAACAGTCCACTTAGCCCCAGCAAAATCAGGTAAAAGGAAAAACTTTAAAAAAATGTATTCATTTATTTTGAAACAGAGAGAGCGCGTGCATATCACACATGCGTAAGCAGGGACAGGGAAGAGAGAGAGAGGGGGCGAAAAATCCCAAGCAGGCTCCGTGTGGGAGCCCATGTAGGGTTCCACCTCCTCAACCCTGAGATCAAGACCTGAGCCAAAATCAAGAGCCAGACACTTAAGCAAGAGAGCCACCCAGGCGCCCCAAGAAAAACTTCTTTAAAGGCAAAGACATTGACTCTTGGATGGAAGGAAAAAATACGGATTTGTGGTGAGAATATACATTAAACACAAACAAAAGTGCAAAGAGTAAAAGATTTCCAACCAGAAACAAAAAATCAAAACATGAAAAACTCAGAGATTATTTAAGATAGAGAATGGTATAGACTTGTACTAATGAGAGGGTCTAATTAGTCACAAGTGTGATAGATTTCATGCCATTTAAATAAGACAAGGACCCATCCAAACTAAATCCAAGAATATTTTAAGCAACAGAAAAGAATCTACAAAGAAGAAAACACCACGGACTCAAGTTCTGATTTATCTTTAGTCTCCTCAAATATTTTTTTTTAATGTTTATTTATTTTTGAGAGAGAGAGGGCGACAGAGCCTCAGCAGGGGAGGGGCAGAGAGAGAGGGAGACACACAATCCAAAGCAGGCTCCAGGCTCTGAGCTGTCAGCACAGAGCCTGACACAGCGTTCGAACCACGAACCATGAGAACATGACCTGAGCTAAAGTCGGACACCCTACCGACTGAGCCACCCAGGCGACCCCTCCTCAAATATTTTTGAGAACACATTTTCGAAGTATATGATGAAAATCAATGAGAAGTTAAGATTTGATATATATGTTTAATTGCATATATACTTCTCAAAATTTCCCCCCAGAAATCTTCAGTTAATAAAGATCATCCCTAACAGTTATCCAAAGTTAGCAAAATTAAGCCAATAATACAACAAATGGACTCAGAACCTCACTTCACATTCAGGAAGAGGTAAATAACATATTTTAATTGATTTTAAACAATAAAGAAGATTGAGGTGTCTTGGTGCAAAATAAAGTGTCATATATTAAACCAAATTAAGATTCATTACCTTTTCTTTTTAAAGGCAATCTTAATGTGATTTCTATATTTTTTCTCCAAACATTTGTAAATGGAACAAAGAAAACAAGAGAAAAGGGAACAAAATCAAGACAATAAAGAGAAAAAAAAATTTTAATGGTTTTATGATTTTGTTTTAAAACAAATTCATTGAAAAGATCATTAGCCTTTAAGGCTTTGATTAAACAAGATGCTATTTTTTAAAGTTTATTTATTTTAAGAGAGAAAGCACAAGTACAGGAGGCTCAGAGAGAGAATCCCAGGCAAGCTCCATGCTGTCAATGCCAAGCTCGATGCGGGGTTGGAACTCTCAAACCATGAGATCGTGACCTGAGCCAAAGTCAGACACTTAACCAACTGGGCCACCCAGGCGCCCCCAAACAAGATACTATTAAGAAAAACTAAGGTTAAAAAGCTTACAAGGACGGAACTGGAAGTTAAAGTTACACTAATTACTTATATGCGAACTTAGACTCTATATGTTACATAGTTTGTGAGTTTAATGGAAATGAAATCAAGACCAACATCTGGTAAAATGTTACCACCTCATAAATGTTACCAAAAAGGTATCAAAATTGATTTACCCCACTCACCAGATAAGCTGCTGCATAGGATGAATACACAAAGGCACACGAATGTTCATATGCACGTACATACAAGCACATATACACAGACATGCAAGAAAGAAACGTCCACGAATAACAGCTGTGTTCACTAAGGGAAGAGACTTCACCAGAATTTAGATAGTTTGGGTTCAGCAGGAGCACTTCATTTCTTCATCAAATCTTACTCTGTATTTCGTTTAATTCCTTATTTATTAAAAGAAGCAATATTTATGTAATTCCAATTCACTTACACTTACCTAACCAAAATGTTGCTTTTTAAAATAGTCTTCTAGACCTGTAAGAAACAGAATTTTCTCTAAGTCCTATTTTTTTTTTTTTTTTAACAATTGAAAACTACATTCTGGTATAAGAAAGCCAACTTCTGTCTCATAAGGTTGGCATTCAGGTCTAAACTGAGCCGTAAGGGAACATCTATTTTTCTAGGGCCTTCCTGCTGCCAAAAATTTATTCTCCATTAGGTTCACCAAGGATAATGGACACTTCAAAAATGCCGGAACAGATATTGAGACTACAGATTTAATGGCCTACCAAAGATGTTGCAATCTAGCTGGTAAATAATAGGCATTTGAAGTTGGTAAAATATTTGGGTATGATGCACACGGATGAGCTTGCGGCCCCTGTGGAGATACCACAATCTGCTGTGCAACACTGAGTTGGTATTTGCAAGGGAGTTTTGCTCCTCCTTTTTAAAAAACGTTAATTTCACAAACCCAAAGAGCCCTGAATCCAAACGCTTAAGTACATAAAAATAATGATTCTGTTTACAACTTTCAGCCATGGATTTCTAAATAAAATTCCAATGCATCTGTTTTCTAAAGGATATAAAGGTGTTTCCATTATTTTATGCTTATTAAGTTGCAATAGCAAACATCAAATGCTACAGGGAAGTAGCATAGCTGACTATGTGAAGCCATTAAGTAATTGTTTCTGGTACAGAATATGTTTAACACAGATTTTCCTGCTACAGACTTAATCTGTCTTTCAGAATGTATAAAGTCTAAGGTGGACAGACCAGTAGCCTGTATGCCAAATTCATTCCCAGGCATAATTTCTTGGACCTCCATGGTGATCCAATATTTTGTTGGTGGTCTGCATTTAAAGGGGCACCTGCGTGGCTCAGACCATGATCTCACAATTTGGTTCGTGAGTTCGAGCCCCACATCGGGCTCACAGCTGTCAGCGCAGAGACTGCTTCAGATCCTCCATCCCTCTCTCTCCGCCCCTACCCCACCTTCGCGGTCTCTAAAAAATAAATAAACGTTATTTAAACAAGAGTCAAAAAAATTGGGAGACTGTGTGTAAAAAATTTTAGATTTCTAAGCTTTTTGAAAATTTGGGAGGTCTGGCAGTATGTGGATTTTCTTTACTCTAAACAGTAAGCAGCAGAAGCTCACCTTTTACATGGTCATTTACTCTCCAGGAAACCACAGCCACCACCTTAACCTACTGTCTTTCATTTAGGAAGGTGTATACGAGTTACTATTTACTGTGTCTTCAGTTTTGTCTTCTATACCTTAAAATCTCCTCACTGTACTCATGTATACTGCTGTCTACTCCCTATGGGGGGTATTTAAGACCTCCATTCAATCTCTGCCATAAAATCTATGCAACCTTCCATATGACCACTTAATGTTTTCACCGCTCAAAAAATCTTTAACACCGGCTGACTTGGATCATCATATATCTTATATTTTTTTTCTCTCTCTCCCAATAAACTACAAGGACTTGGAAAAGAGAAATTATGAGATACGTGTATTCCCAAATTCCAAAGTATGTCCTTTATGTATTTGATTCTTAGAAATGTTTTGATGAGGGGCACCTGGGTGGCTCAGTCGGTTGAGCGTCCGCCTTCAGCTCAGGTCATGATCTCATGGTTTGTGGGTTTGAAGCCCACGTTGGGCTCTGTGCTGAGAGCTCAGAGCCTGGAGCCTGCTTCGGATTCTGCGTCTCCCTCTCTCCCTCTCTCTGCCCCTCTGCCACTTGTGCTCTGCCTCTCAAAAGTGAATAAATGTTAAAAAAAAATTTTGTTTTAATGTTTTGATGAGGGTGCCTGGGTGATCCAGTCAGTTGAGTGTCTGATTCTTGATTGCAAGTCAGGTCATGATCCCAGAGTCATGGAATTGAGCCCCGTGTAGGACTTCACTCTGGATGTGGAGCCTGATTAAGATTCTCTCTCTCCATCTCCTTCTGCCCCTCCCAACTCAGGCTCACTCTCTCTCTGTCTCTCTCTCTCTCTCTCTCTCTCAAAACATAAAAATTAAAAATTAAAAATAACAACAAAAAATAAATATTTTGGTGATACAATGATGGTACTCTTAGTGATGAAACTCAAATTCCCCATCAGTCATCTCTACCAAGTTTCCCAGAGCCTTGAAGCAATATGAATGTTAACACTACCTAGAAACATGGGGACTTCAGAAAAGGGACAAGTAGGGAAAAGTAACGCTCATTTGAGAAAATACAATACACTTAAAGTATACAAAGCATTACAGTATTTAAAACACTGAGACTATTTCAAATGCCTAACATAAAATTAATTTTCTATGGTCTTAGGCCACAGGCACCTGACTTACACAGGACACCTGATCAGTTACGTTCTTACACTGTGCCAAATACTGAGAGTTAACTGGATTTGCCCCCCACTCTAAACAGCAACAGCCAACATGTGTGAAGCAAATGTCTGAAGACAGTATAAACAATGGGCAACATAGGTCTGTGATACTTGAGGAAAAGACAAGACACAAAGTGGATCTTCACAAGCATTTTTGTGTGCCACCAGGAAGCAGGGAGGCAGAGCTGAAATACACTATCAACTTATTGAGCTGAGGAAGTAGAAATCAGAGGTCACCGTTTTGATTTGGGGGAGATGGTAAACCAACCAGGAGGTCATGCCAATGAGGATCAATAGAAGAGCTCAGGAAATATGCCTGCCACATATCTTTCTGACCACTGAACTAAATATAAGTGTGGGAAATGCAAGAAAGCCCAACAAAAGTGAAAGCCTGGGGAGACTTGAAACTTACAGAGATTTCCCATATGTTCCTAAGCTCAAACATAGACTGGGTAGCAGAAAGGAAAAGCACTATGCACTAACGTGTCTGAGCCCAAATCAGTAGCCAAACTACACAGGTGCAGAAGATATCTCTAGGAAGGCAGGACAAAAAATTGAACGGAGCTATCAGTATCTATATACCACTATGGGGAGGTAGAGTCTGCCAGTTAAGTCAAGGCAAGTTAGTGAAACAAACAACTTTCTGGAAAAAAATGAAAAAGAACCCAGAGCTGCTGCAGCATATTATTCACAGTGTCCAGTTCTCAATACAAAGTAAGAAATGTGACCCGTATCCAAACTCAAAAAGCAAAGCAGTGCTTAGAAACCGGACTGATCTCTGCTTCCTCAGCTCAGCAAAACAACTTTGGATGAGAATTCAAAGCAGCTACTCTAAATATGTTCGAAGAACAGGCTATCAGAGACTCCACAAATAGGGGATAAAACCGAAATTGAAATTATACAAAGAACCAAAGGAAAATTGAAGAAATTAAAAGTATAATACCTGAAGTGAAAGTTTCACTAAATGGGCCCCATGATAGATTTGAGATGTCAGGAGCAAAAAAGAGTGAACGTCAATAAAAACCATTATAATTGTCCTATCCCCAAACAATGAAAGAAGCTTGAAAGCAACAAGAAAAAAAAGCACCACGCATCATATAAAGAGGAATGACAGTATGATTATTGGATGACTTCTAAACAGAAATGTGGTAGACAAAAATGTACAGATAATATACACAATGTTTTGTAAGAAGAAAAATATGAATCAAGAGTGATATATCTGGTGAAATTATCCTTTAAAAATAAAAGAGAAAACATTCCTAAAAGTACCTATTTATACATGTTTGTGTATATGTATTTTCTTCTCCTTTGCTTTTAATAATCTGTTTTTAATAAACATCTGAGTGTTTAAAGCCCAACTATAACACTATGTTGTCCTGTTTATAACATATAGATGAGAGAGGAAATTGAGCTATACTTTGGTAAAAAAGATTATTTTACTGGAATTAAATGAGTATTAATTTGAAGAAGGAAGAAATAATTTAAATACACATATTAAAATCCCTAGAGTAACAACTAAACTGTTAGTTTTTTAAAATATTAAAAATACTGTTAATTGCTAGAGATTAATGAGATATACTAATAATATTATTTAAAATATTTTAAAATGTTTCTAAGTTTAATTTATCTTTAGTTTTTAATAAAATGGTTCAATAAAATTTCTTTAAAACAAATTAGTTAAATAGAAGATAGATATGAGACAAATAGGAAAAAAAAAGCAACATGACAGATCTAGTCTGAGCCATATCAATAATTACATTAAATGTGAAGTGATTAAACATTCAAATTAAAAGTCAGAGATTGTCAGACTAGATTTTTTAAAAAAGGAACATCCAACCATATGCTATCTACAAGAGATGGACTTTAAACTCAAATACAAATTCAATTTAAATGCAATTATAATACAAATAGGTTGAAAGTAAAAAGATAGAAGAAAACATGTGAAACAAACAACAACCAATGGAGAAGTGAAGTGGCAATCCCATAAAAACAAGAACTATTACTAGGTACAAAGAGGACCATTTTATAACTAGACACATACATTTGTATATATCATACATAAATGTATGATATATATATATATCTCGTTATAAAATTATATCTAGATAGATATCTCTAGAAATATCTCTATAGAGAGAGAGATATATATATCTATATACATAGAGAAAATAACACTCATAAATGTATATGCACCTACCAACAAAAGTCAAAACACAAGAAGTAAAACTTAAAGAATGAAAAAAGGGACAGACAATGCAATAATTAAATTGAGTTCCAAGATTTCTCTTTCAATAATTGATAGAACAAGTAGACAATCAGTAAGGATACAGAAGAGAATAATTCTATGTACCCAATATGACCTAGCTGACGTGTACAGAGCACTCTACTCAACAATGACAGGATACAGTTTTTTCAATTATAAATAAAAATGTAGTATATGTGAGGATACATCACACATTAGAATTTAAAAAAGCCTCAATATATTTAAGAAAATTGCAATCATGTAAAGTATTTTTGTAACATACTAGCATTTAATTAGACATTAAAAACAAAAGTCCTAAGAAATTCTAAAATATAGGAAATAAAGAAATGTGTTTCCAAGTAATCCATGATTCAAAGAAAAAAATTACATACAGCCATTATGGAAAACAATGTGAAGATTCCTCAAAAAATTCAAATAAGAGCTACCACACAATCCAGCTATCTCACTACTGGGTATATATCAAAAGGAAATGAAATCACTATCTTGAGGAAACATCTGCACTCTCATGTTAATTACAGCATCATTTGCAATAGCCAAGACGTGAAAACAATCTAAATTTTTATAGATAAATTGATAAAGAATTTGTGGTACATGTATACAATGGAATATCACTCAGCCATGAAAAAGAAAGGAAATTCTCCCATTTGAAACAACATAGATAAATCTGAAGGACATTATACTAAGTGAAATAAACCAAAGAAATAAAAATTTATAGCATTATAATGGGTCAAAAGATTGAATAATATTAATATCACAATTTAAGGTAAATTGATAGAGTCAATGCAACTTCAAACTAAATTCTAGCAGGATTTTTTACAGAAATTAAAAAGCAGATTCTAAAATGGATATGGAAAGCCAAAGTATCAAGAATAACCAAAATGGGGCACCTGGTGGCTCAGTTGGTAGAGTGTCTGACTTCGGCTCAGATCATGATCTCATGGTTAGTGAGTTTGAGCCCCGCATCAGGCTCTGTGCTGACAGCTCAGAGGCTGGAGCCTGCTGCGGATTCTGTGTCTTCCTCTCTGTGTCCCTCCCATGCTCATGCTCTGTCTCTCTCTGTCTCCCAACAAAAATAAATGTTTTCAAAAAAAGTACAGCCAAAATCATTTTGAAAAAGGAAAGTGAGAGGATTTATACTACTGATGTCAAAACCATTATAAAGGCACAGTTATCTAAACACTATGGTACTGGCTTAAGAAAAGACATATAAATCAATGGAAGGGAACAGTGAGTTCCTAGGTAGACCTACACATACATGATCCATAATTTTTATTTTTTGTTTTTATATTTTTATTTTTTTGAGATGGAGTGAAAGAGAGAGAGTATGCATGAGTGGTGGAGGAACAGAGAGAGAGGGAAAGAGAGAGAATCTTAAGCAGACTCCATGCTCAGCACAGAGCCCGACGTGGGATTCAGTCCACAAATGTCATGACCTGAGCTGAAATCAAGAGTCAGAGTCAGACACTTACCCGACTGAGTCACCCAGGCACCCCCAAGATCAGTTATTTTTAAAAGAGGAGCCAAGGTAATTCAATGAGAAACAATAATATTTTCAATAAATGGTGCCGGAACAACTAGATATTCATGCGCAAAAAACAGACAAAGAAAACAAAACCTAACTTCAATTTTAACCTTAAGACACAACCAAAAATATCCTTAAAACGGATCACAGACTTAGGTGTAAAGAATCCTTAGTGGAAAACTGTATGACTTAGTAAGGTGAAGACTTGTCAGATAGTAACAGGATGTATGAATTTTTAAAATACTTGATGTATTTCAATTTTTTTAAAATTAGAAATTTTGTTCTTGAAAAGGCACTATTAACAAAATGAAGAGGTGGGCCACTGCCTGACTGTAAATATTTTCCAAAAATATATTCAAATGAGCAATTTTATCTATGAAGAGAACACATATGACCGAATAATAACAAGACCCATAGTACCATTAAAAATACACATATGATCTGAATAGATACCTCACTAAAGAAGATACACAAAGAACAAAAAAAATATGAAAATATATTCAACAGCATGAGTCATTGGGCAGATGTTGATTAAAATCACAATGAGACATCACTATACCTTATGAGAATGGCCAAAATTGAAAAGACTAACATCAAATGTTGGCAAAGATAGTGAAAAACAGTTACACCTATACAACGATGTTTTCAATGTAAGTGATGGAGTCACTAGGGAAAATATTCAAGGATCTTTATTTAAAGTTAAACACCTAACATACAAGCCAGCAATTCCACTCCCGGGTACCTACCCAAGATAAATGAAAACATATATATCTAAACAACGTTTTACAAGTGAGTATTCATGGCAGAAATACAGATAATCATGAAAAACTGCAAGCAATCCAAATGTCCATCAGCCAGTAAAAAAGCTATGGTTCATCCAAACAATGGAATACTGCTCACCAATAGAAAATAATCAAAGACGGGTGCACATAACAGCATGTAAGAATCTCAAAATCATCATGTGAAGTAAAGGAATCAGATGTTAAAAACCATATAGGATATAATTCCATTTATATAAAACTTCTGGAAATCGCAAAATTATAGTGGTAGAAAACAAATCAGTGACATCAGGAGTGAGAGAAGGGGAGGATTGGGGCAGAAGGGAAGTTTTTATGTTGACTGGAATATTCCAAATCTGGATAGCTGCATTACTGTGTATACATACTAAAATTTACTGTACACATGAAATGGATGATTTTTATGGTTCAAATTAAGCTTCAATGAAACTTTTAAAAAATTGATATGGAAGATAGTGATAATTATGATGGTGTCAACACTGAATAAGAGAGTTTCAAAATATAGGAAACATACTGACAGGTTTTAATGGAGAAACAGACAAAAACACCATCATAACTGGAGGTATTAAAAAGTCTTCATATTGATAGGCCTGGTAGACCAAAATATGAGTAAAGATATACAAGATTTCATGGGAATGTTGATTGCATAGTCTTTACATACATAAAAATTGAATTGTACACTCAGGAACTGTTTATTTCACTATATGATTTATCTTGGCAATGGAAACCTGAACTGTCTGATAATGCAGTGGAAAGAGGCCCAAAATAACTGGACAAAATAATTAGTAAATAGGGGAGTCAATGATAAAGTGCAACATGTCACAACATAGAAAGAGAACAGGGGCGCCTGGGTGGCTCAGTTGGTTGGGCGTCCGACTTCGGCTCAGGTCATGATCTCACGTCTTAGTAGTTCAAGCCCCATGTCAGGCTCTGGGCTGACAGCTCAGAGCCTGGAGCCTGCTTCAGATTCTGTGTCTCCCTCTCTCTCTCACCCTGGCCCTCCCCACTCATGTTTGTCTCTTTCTCCTTCAAGAATAAATAAACTTCAAAAAAAATTAAAAAAAAAAAAAAAAACAGAAGAGCAAATGAAACCTAGATAAGTACTCAAAATTTTCTGAGCTGCTTTTGTAACAACCATAACACATCCATATAGTCTAAGTTATTCAGGCATTAACAAAATTTCTGTGACTGAAAATACTTACTTAGAAAAGGTTACTATGAAAGGTGACAGATTTAACTCAAAAGCAACCCAAAACTTTGCTACTGCGAAAATACCAATTGATACCAAAGGATAGACTGAAAAACAACTATTTGAATATAGCAAAGTACCAGTGTCTTTTTTTTTAATGTTTTATTTATTTTTGAGAGAGCACAAGGAAGGAAGGGACAGAGAGAAAGGGTGACAGGAGGTCTGAACAGGCTCTGCGCTGAGAGCAGCAAGCCCAACACGGGGCTCGAACTCACAAACCACAAGATCATACCTGAGCCACAGTCAGACGTGCAATTGACTGAACCACCTAGGTGCCCCTCAGTATCTTCAATATGTAATGGACTCTTTAGAAAATCAAGGAAAAAAAATCAACAACCCCAATAAAAACTGGAAATAAGATGATACACAATCTCCAAAAGAAAAAATATATATATTGTGCAGTAAGCACATGAAAAGATATTCATCTCCAGAGTAATCAAAAAATAAAATTAGAATATTATTTCATGCCCCTGAGATAATGTTTTACATATATATGTATGTATGTATATAACATTTATATTTATGTTTATATATTTATAAATTTTTCATTTATATATTTATAAATTATATATTTATAAAATATATATATACATATATTGTTATTACCTACATTTTTTCAAGAAGTACATTTAAGTGGCCGGTGTGTCTGTCAGAGTTGTGGCAGGAAAATGACAGTGTACAGAAACAGGATAATTGAAAGGGGTTGAACAGAGACCATTTAGAAAAGGTATCGGCAGAGCTTACGAAGACCAACACAGAAAAAACATCTCTACAATAGGAACAGCGGGAGCCACTGTCACCTCTAGGCCAGTAGGAACAAGAGAAGTGAGCAGTTGCTAAACTCCCCAGGGTAGAAGGAGGGCTATGTGACTCGGGCCAACTGCCAGGACCCATGCCCTTTATTCCACAGCCATTAGGCATCCAGCCAAAAGAAAGTGAAGGGAGGGGCGCCTGGGTGGCTCAGTCGGTTGGGCGTCCGACTTCGGCTCAGGTCCTGATCTCGCGGTCCGTGAGTTCGAGCCCCGCGTCGGGCTCTGTGCTGACAGCTCAGAGCCTGGAGCCTGTTTCAGATTCTGTGTCTCCCTCTCTCTCTGACCTTCCCCCACTCATGCTCTGTCTCTCTCTGTCTCAAAAATGAATAAATGTTAAAAAAAAAAAAAGTCTCTATAAAAAAAAAAAAAAAAGCGAAGGGAATAAGCACTTCACCTTCCTCCTTCCCACTGATCTCCAGTGGGTGCTACCTTTAGCTGAATTCAGAGGGAGGCCAGAGGGGAGAGGACATCCCACACGAATCAGACACCCAGGGCAAAAAGGTGTGGAAAAAAAGGAGTGAGCAGACATAGATGGGCAAATATCCCATACCCTGCATAGGCGCGCTCTTGCAAGAAGTGGGGAGGGGTGGTATAGTTTTCAAAACCTGTCACAATGTCATGTGATAATGCACATTAAGAGCCTCGGGGTGCCTGGGTGGCTCTGTCGGTTAAGCCTCTGACTATAGCTGAGGTCATGATCTCAGGGTTCCTGAGTTCAAGCTCTCATTTAGATCTGTGCTGACAGCTCAGAGCCTAGAGCCTGCTTTGAATTCTGTTATCTCCTACTCTCTCTGCCCCTCCTCCACTCACATTCTGTCTCTCTCTCCTTCTCCCTCTCTCTCAAAAATAAATAAGTATTAAAAATATTTCTTTAAAAAAAAAGAGGTTAGAGTGGGAGAGAGCCACAGCATAAGAGACTCTTAAAAACTGAGAACAAACTGAGGGGTGATGGGGGGTGGGAGGGAGGGGAGAGTGGGTGATGGGTATTGCAGAGGGCATTTTTTGGCATGAGCACTGGGTGTTGTATGGAAACCAATTTGACAATAAATTTCATTAAAAAAATCAATCAATCAATCAAAAAATATTTCTTTTAAATAAGAACCTCAAAGATATTATCTTTGGCTTAGTGTTTCTATTTACAGGATCTTGTCTAGGAAAGAATGTGCATAACAATCTCTATACAATTATACTTACTGAAGATTGATTATAAAATATTTGAAATAATGTCAACATTAAGTAAAAACCACATTATTAAATTCTGTGCACATTCTTTTTTTTAAATTTTTAATGTTTATTTATTTTTGAGAGAGAGAAAGAGAGAGAGAGAGTCAGAGTGTGAGCAGGAGAGGGGCAGAGAGAGAGAGGGAGACACAGAATCCGAAGCGCGCTCCAGGCTCTGAGCTGTCAGCACAGAGCCGGACGTGGGGCTCGAACTCACAAACTGTGAGATCGTGACCTGAGCTGAAGTCAGACACTTAACAGGCTGAGCCGCCCAAGTACCCCAAATACTAAGCACGTTCTATAGAAATTCTCCAATGACATGGAAAAATGTTTTCAAAAATAGTGAAATTTAAAAGGCAAGAAACAAAATTGTCTAATCAATATATAAATATACCGTAGGGAGGAGTTATGACTATTCACTTCTGTATGTTCAGCATCTAAAATAGTACCTAGCATAACGCATACATATGCAAACCTAAATGCACACGGAAATTTAAAGAACATATTTAAAAATGTTAACAGTGCCTCTTTCTGGATGGTAGAGTCAAGAGGGTTATGTTTAATTGCTACATTATGCTTTTATTTTTTGAATTCTCTTTTTTTTTTTAGGGTAAGAAAAAGGTCATTTAAAAAATATTTTCTAATTTTTGAAGCATCTTAATAGGGACTCTAGAAAAGTCTCCAGGATCTTGTCAAGTCTGCTCTGCTTCATTTCTTGAAATGTAGGCCACTACATTTGAAATGATGGTAGGCCACTGCTACCATCAGGAAATCCCTGAGGGAAGTCCACAGATAAAGGTTAAAAGCTCAGGAAAAAATAAAAAATAAAAAATCCACCTCATCCTTCCACTGGCATTGGGAGCAAGAGTGGGATTTTTTGCTCTTTTGGTAAAACTCATTTCACTTGATTCCCAGGGCTGCATGGAGTCTTCTGTGATAAGAGTCTTAGCCTGGAGTCTTTTTTTTTTTTCTGTAAAAAAGTGTAAAATAATTCATAAAAGATGGGAATGAACTACCTTTTAGCACAGTTAAAGATTGTAATGGAACCATTATAAACACTTTCAAGGATAAAGATTAAGAATTCTAAGGGCCATAAAAGCTAAGCCCAAGTTCTTCATTATTACAGATTTGGAAAATGAAGTTCAGGAACTTTCAGCAATTTGCCCTATTCCGATGGTACAGACAAGACAGGAAGTTCAGTCTGCTGAATGCTGGTTTAGTATATTTTTGGTATAGAAATACCAGTTTCCATAAAACAGTTCAAATTACCATGCATGCCAATCTTATTGGAACAAATGGATTATTTCATAGAAAAACTGAGTTGAATTAGCCATTTAGAATTATTTTGCTCAATGCATATGCCCAATTCAAATTAACTGTTGTTTGTTTGTTTATATATTGCGGGTTTCCAACTGTTCTTGGGAGTTTTTAGTTCCTTTGAAGGACCCAACAGGTCAATGAAGAGATTTATCAATCCAGGTACAACCAGGAGACAGAACACACTCAGTGATTTAAATAGGAGACCTTTTATATATTAAACTATGATTGTAGAATAGCTGTAAGATGCAAAGAGGATGCTCAAGGGTACTGTATTAATAAGAGAGAATATCCAAGAAAAGAAAACTTGGAAAGGCGGTTCTGACTCCAAGGCTGAAGGCCAGCCGAAGTCACGGTCGCAGCCCAGTGGGTGGCAGAGGTCACTGGGATGCTCAGCTCAGACCTGGACCACCATCAGCGGGCAAGCAGGAAGCAACCACCATTACTGAGAACAGTAGAGTTACAGCCAGGGGGAGGAATTCAGTGCTGAGTAATAATGCAGCCTCTGTACCTGCAAGAGTAGCCCTTTCCTATTACAATGTCCCTTCAGCACCTCTCTACTGAGAGATCTTTACACTATAGTCACTTAAAAGCATAGTTTAAAGGAATCCATCTACTATTGTGGTACCCTACAAGATTTATTTGGAAGCCAAAAGCACTGAAAGACATTACAGAGGAAAAGACATAATAACCGAAGAAGATATTCTAGATTTTTTAAAATTAACATAATGAAATGTGACTGGCATTTGCAAATTCTTACCATAGAACCGTTCCAACTAGTGGAGGAAAGAAGGCAACAAGAGGGCATGCCCACAAAAAGTGCAGCTAACAAATGATTTGTTTGAAAAAAAATAGAAGTATTGTCATGTGACAAGTAAGTTAAGTACTTTAATGGAGTTGATAAATCCATAGAAATCAAACCACCGAAAAAGAAGGAATTATGTTTGAAGTTATATAAGAAGAAATGTAATCATTTTCTGGTCCTTGGTTTAATGCTGAAGGATATTTATATAGTCATAGTAAACACTGTTTTCAATAAAGACTGTTAGAATTCCATCAGATTAGTGGGGTGAGAGAAAAAAAGGGCAGATATTGGGAGATAAACCCTATCAAATCAACCAGACAAAAGATTTACTATATAATGCTAAAAAGAGAAAAATCAATAGTTGAGTAAGATTTTTCTTTGTTTTAGAAAAATGGAAGCACATGCCAAATGCCATTAAGAAAGGGGTCAGGAGTTTCAAATATTTCTGGGAAGCAGAATTAGAGGTACCAAAGGAAGTGCTGCTTTTCATCACAGTTCAGTTTTATTTTTAAATCAGGCACAGGCTTTCATTTGATGAGAATGAAATACACATATAACACGATTTCTACAAGGCAAGCATCATAGGATAAACAGAGAGAAAATATTCCAACATATTGACAGTGATTGTTCCTGGGTAGAACAATACTGCATGGCTGCCAAGGGTGCCTTTATATTTTAATCTTTCAAAACTTTCTAAGATGAATATCATCAGAAAAACTGCAAAAGAGATAGGGCAAGCTAAGGTTTAAGTGAAGTCATTAGATTTAGGAGAAAGTAAAGCATGGAATGAGAGCAGAAGTATCATGCCAGCAGGCAACCAGCTTTATTAAGTGTCCATGGTGAGCCTAGCACTGGAGATAAAAAGCAAACAAACAAAAAAAGTTAAAATTGTGTCCATTCTGATCAGGCCCTTAAAATTAAACAGAAGAAAAATAAATGTAGGAAATAAAATATAGATATTAGAGGTTATAATAAAATTTTTTTTAATGACAATTTAAAATCTTAGTTGGGGTACCTGGATGGCTCAGTTGGTTAAGTGGCCAACTCTTGGTTTCAGCTCAGATCATGATCTCACAGTTTTGTGAGTTCAAGACCCGTGTCAGGCTCTGCATTGACAGTGCAGAGTCTACTTGGGTTTCTCTCTGCCCCTCCCCTACTTGTGCTATCTATGTCTCTCTCAAAATAAATACATAAACTTAAAAAAAAAAAAAAGAAAAAGAAATTTCTATTAGGAAGGAAGGAAGGAAGGAAGGAAGGAAGGAAGGAAGAAAGAAAGAAAGAAAGAAAGAAAGAAAGAAAGAAAGAAAGAAAGAAAGAAAAAGAGTGTCTGAATGGCTCAGTCGGTTAAGCATCCAACTCCAGCTCAGGTCATGATCCCACGGTTAGTGAATTTGAGTCCCTTGTTGGGCTCTGTGCTGACAGCTGAGGGCTTGGAGCCTGCTTCAGATTCTGTTTCCCTCTCTCTCTGTATCTCCCCTGTTCACACTCTGTCTATCTCTCTCTCTCAAAATAAATAAATAAATAAATAAATAAATAAATAAATAAATATTTTTTTAAAAATTTTAAATAATAAAAATAAATAAATAAATAAAATCTTAGTCAACAGGAAGTTTAAAGAGCTGTTACCCAAAAAGTTTAAAGAGCTGATACTTAAAAACAAATAAATAAATAAATAAGTAAATAAAATCTTAGTCAACAGGAAGTTTAAAGAGCTAATACTTGAAAATAAAAAATAATTCCTTCGCTTACTGCTGCTGCTACTATCAAAGATAATTGGTTGTAAATAGCTTTCACATAAAATTATGAAGATTACTGTAAACTCCATAAGGATATTATACAGTTTACAAAATGCAGTATCCAATAGTACTTTTCCCTAAAGATACATCTTGTGGATTCTGAGGACATCTGATTATCTTAATACCAGTAGTAATGATGATCTTTCAGTCTTTTATAGCATTTACCACTTGCTTGAATTGGTTTCAAATATCAAGTCAAATACCAAATCTCTGTCATGTCTGTCTTTAATTCAGATGTGAATTACCCAACACGATAATTAAGTTTAAATGTCAGAGCCGCTTCCTTGCACGGGCCCCTCTTAGCAACATACTCTACATGCTTTTGTAGGGTTTGCAACAGAAGGACCCTTGAAACAAAGTTGGTTAAGACTTCTGGCTCTTTCCATGGTATATATACCACATCTTCTTTACCTTGCCATTTGCAACAATGTGGATGAAGCTAGAGAGTATTATGCTAAGCGAAATAAGTCATTTAGAGAAAGATATCATAATGATTTCATTCATATGTGGAATTTGAGAAACACAAGAGACGAACATAGGAGAATGGAAGGAAAAATAAGATAAAAACAGAGAGGAAGACAAACCATAAGAGACTCTTACATACAGAGAATAAACTGAGGGTTGCTGGAGGGGAGGTGGGTCGGGGTGGGTTAAATGGGTGATGGGCATTAAGGAGGACACTTTTCAAGATGAGCACTGAGTATCATGTGTGAGAGATGAATCACTTGGCTCTACTCCAGAAGCCAAGATCACACTATATGTTAACTAACATGAATTTAAATTAAAATACACAAACAAATAAATAAACATTAAAAACAAAAGACTCCTGGCTCTTTCCATTCCCTGCTACCCTCCAACACACTTCTCCATACATAGGATCATATGTCAAGTGGCTATGAAATTGTTGAGCCTGGAACAACAGAGTCTGATTTAGTTAGATCTATGCACAATGATTGCAGTCATGTCTATGTATACTTTACTTATCCCCAGACATCTTGTGGTAGGTATGGTTTTCAGGGAATTCTCAGTTTACTGTATTAACCCTAGTGCTATTAGGTTAGCACTAAACAAGGAAAGTGGGGGGGTAGAAGGAAAAAAGGTTTGAGGGGCCCTGGTTGGCTCAGTCACTTAAGCATATGAGTTCAGCTCAGGTGGTGATCTCACAGTTCAAGAGTTCGAGCCCTGCCATGGGCTCTGTGATGACTGCTCGGAGCCTGGAGCCTGCTTCGGATTGTGTGTGTGTGTGTGTGTGTGTGTGTGTGTGTGTGTGTCTCTGACCCTCCCTTGCTCACACTCTGGTGCTCTCTCTCCCTCTCTCTCTCTCTCTCTCTCTCTCTCTCTCAAAAATAAATAAACATTTAAAAACAAATAAACAAACAAAAAAAAGGTTTGAAATATGTAGCATGAGAAGGTAGCCTCCAAAATCTTACATCTCATTAAAAAAAAAAAAAAAAAAAAACGTTTTAAATAGCTACCCCCCATATTTGGTAGCAATAGTACATTTACCTGACGTTATAATAATAAGTTGTGAAACTAAAAGGAAATTTTAAGATTAGCAATGATGTAAAAACAAATTTCAATCAGAAGACTTAATTATCTCTACAGTTTCAGTAGAAAATCCTATTATATCATAGGCTTTGAAATGAAATGGAAATCAAAGTTTGAAGCCAAAAATAAGTAGGAAAGAAAAAGCATAAAGTGGTATCAGGCAATTAATTAATTAAAATGTAATGATTTTCTGCTGGGGTTTGTAATTTTACTGGTTTTGCCTTTTTTTCATTTTAATTTGTTACATTTTCTCACCCTAAGTAAATGTTTGCTTCCATATCCAATTTTATATTTTATTTTACTCTAAATTTTTCTACTTTGTGTAATATTGAGGCCTCATAAAACTAGTGACACTGGGTTTTTAATTATGATTTCTTTTTCCAAGTTCATTCATTTATTTTGAGAGAAAAAACACGAATACAAGTGGGGGAAGGGCAGAGAGAGAGGGAGAGATAGAATCCCAACCAGCTCCACACCGTCAGTGCAGAGCAGGATGCCAGGCTGGAACTCACAAACTGTGAGATCATGACCTGAGCCGAAGAGTCAGACACTTAACCAACTGAGCCACTCAGGTGCCCCTTTAATTATTATTTGAAAGTATCTACCAGGCTGTGTTTTGCAGTTTCTATAAAACAAGCCTATACAGTTGATTCCAGCTCTGGATCACCATCACCTTCTTATGACATTAAAGGCCTATTTTCCCTTTGTGCCCCATGTGAAATCAATTTAGATTCTCACACAACACAAGAGAAAATATTCGAGAAATTCAACAAAAATTGAGGTGACAAGTCAAAGGAAATGACACAATTGGTGAGAAAATATTCTGTACACAGAGCCTAAATGGAAGCTGTTCACTGTTCCAATTTATTCCCCTATTTCCACTTACATTAACCTTCAAGAGGTAGCTGGCCCTCCTCAAAGATTAAAAAAAAAAAAAAGTATCATGCCTATATATAAGAGGTACTAAGCAAGCAGAAAGCAAAACAAAATCCCAGAAAAAATAAAAAGAAAAGAACATACATGAAAAGTAGACAAAAGGTCTACAATATAAGAATACCTTAGAGAATAAAAAATGAATTCAAGGAAATAGATGTGTATCATCTCAACTGAAATTAAAGGCATTTGACTTCTCTGTAAAAATGAAAGAAGTCTTTAAGAAAGAGATTACAGGGGCGCCTGGGTGGCTCAGTCAGTTAAGTGCCCGACTTTGGCTCAGGTCATGATCTCACGGTCCGTGAGTTCAAGCCCCGCGTTGGGCTCTGTGCTGATAGCTCAGAGCCTGGAGCCTGTTTCAGATTCTGTGTCTCCCTCTCTCTCTGGCCCTCCCCGGTTCATGCTCTATCTCTCTCTGTCTCAAAAATAAATAAACATTAAAAAATAATTTAAAAAAAAAAGGAAGAGATTACAATTCACAAAAGAAATTAAATGAAGGAAGGAGATGGAAAAGAAAAACAAACATATTACACAGGGGTATCCTGTCTACACAGATTAAATAACAGAAAAAAAAAAACATAACTGAAAATAAAGGCAATGATACGGAAACAAATATCAGCAATGCACTTCTTGTCCCTAAAACACAGAAGACAAACACAGAAGACAAAGACTGGGAAGCAACGTACCATGTGCCAGAAAAAATAAACATAGAACATGGAAGGTGTTCAAATTGGTAGATGAATAAAAAAATCACATGCACAATCTAACAGAAAACACATCCTAAACAGTAGGTGAAAAACAAGTCTCCCTCAGCCTTCTTCACAAGCCCACCCAAAGCCAGAGACAGAAGTAAACAGTTCTTGGCTCAGTATTGTCATCTGAGTGTGCAGTTTGGAATTGCAGCTGCCATTTTGGGACCAAGGGTAGAGCCAAGAGGATAAATCAGCATCCCCCTTGGTAGGAAAAGCTGATGATATCTTCAGTCAACTCTGGATCCTTCCATCCCATCTCAATGATAATGTTTTCTTATTGCTTAAGCCACTGTGACTTCACCCTTTGGTCACTTGCTGAAAGCTGCCTACTTGACACAAAATGGATGTAAATATTAAAATTCAACCATGTAAAAA
Source organism: Panthera leo (assembly GCF_018350215.1). Taxonomy (NCBI): domain Eukaryota; kingdom Metazoa; phylum Chordata; class Mammalia; order Carnivora; family Felidae; genus Panthera; species Panthera leo. The sequence continues at coordinate 96,661,096 of NC_056679.1, forward strand.
TACGCATGTCAGTGACACAAACCAGAGTATGAAGATAAAGATAAAAAAGGTTGGAGAAAGTTTAACTGTAGTAACTTCTTTAGCTCTCATACCCAAAATTCAATAACCACAATCTAGATTTGAAACAATATAATAATTCCACTCCCCAAATTGGGCTATTTTTTTTCTTTTACTAACACTATGGGAATGTTCTGAAAACTAATATTTCTGACAGTGAAGAAATTGAATATTTTATCAAAATGTTAGCAATTTTTATGTTTCATGCCAAATATTTTCTTCTGTAAAATTCAAAAGAAATTAATGTAATAACTGAGGAAAATAATACATATACCACAAGCTAATATCTTTTTAAATTTTCTTTTCTTCCTATTCCTGAGTTTTTATACAGAAACATATGAATTTGGGGCCATCAAATGTTAACACTAGTTATTCCTGGGTAGTGAAAATCTGTGTTGGATTCTTCTTTCTTTTCATTTTTCTACTTACCTAAATAAAGGCAATACTCAAACATACAACACAAAACAAAATAAATAACAAAATGTTACCAAACTGATACAAAACAATACAATAAAAAAACTGTTAATCATAAAAAGCGAGTTCCTATTTTGAACCCTTACTTTACACTATGTTCCATCATAGAAACATATTGCAGACAGGCCATGAGATATTTTACTTCACGTGTCATAGTTACACAAAATAATAATACTTAGGGGCGCCTGGGTGACTCGGTTGGTTAAGCGTCCCACTCTTGATTTTGGTTCAGGACATGATTTCACAGTTTGTGAGTTTGAGCCACCCGCCGGGCTCTGCACTGACAGTGAGGAGTCTGCTTGAGATTCTCTCTTTCCCTCTCTGCCCCTCCCTGGCTTACTCTCTCTCTCTCAAAATAGATAAATTTAAAAAATTATAACACTTATAAAAATATATTTTTGTATACCAATTTTATACCAACTATTGAGAAAAGAATATGGATGGGAGATACTGATATTGAACTTAACTACTTCAAAATTTAGGATCATCAATTATTTTAACACTTGATTTTGGAACTCATGTTTCAAGCAAATATATATTTTCTATTAAGTGTCCTTAAAAATGGTATAAACATCAAAAAACAGTATAAACATCAAAAAAGTATTTTTAAAAAGAGCAAGTCATATATGGATTCGAGGAATAGGAATATTCCTAAAGGAGCTCAAGAAAGCTCCTTACCTGTGACACTGTTTTTTGTTTTTCAATGCTCACCTGGTTACTATTTATCCGTCATGTATCAACTTAAGCATTGTCTTTAGAAAGGGTCTTTGAAATCTCTGTTTTGGACCCAATGGCTGTGTCATGGTGCCACCCTGTCTATCTCTACCCTTGTAAAAAGAAATTATCTCATTATCTCAAATTATCCATTGAGCTAGGATTCCCAAAGCAGGATCCCCAGTCCAGCAGTGTCAACACCACACCACCGAGGAAGTTGTGCAAAATGCACATTCTCAGGCTCCACTCCACATGTCCTAACTCCTGAAATCCAATGGCAACCCCAGCAATCTACCGGAACAAGCTCTTGGGTGATTCTGATGTGTGCTAGCTTGAAAGTGCAGGTCTACTGATTTCCCTATAGAAGTTGCCTTCTATATGTAGGGATAGGGTCTTTTCTCATCCATTGCTATATCCCTGAATCCTAGCTTCATACCTGTGCCTGGACCTCAACACACAGTCCTTGAAGGCTCAGACTAACAAAAACAGATCCTACAAATAATGAACATAATAGCTAACTTTTATCACAATGTTTCAGACATTGTATTCAGCATCTCACATGTGCTTATTCACTGAATTCTCCTAGCATTCCCATAGAGCAGATGCTATTTAGTGTCTCCATCAGTTCACAGTAAGGAAAGAGGCAAAGAAAGATTAGGAAACTTTCCTAAGATACACAATCAGCAAACAGCAGAGCCAAGACAAGATGTCAGTCCATGTATATTCAGAGCTGGGCCCCTAATCCCAAAATTATGTAAACTCACAATTTGTGGAAATTCTCAGAATAATTACTTAAGATAATTTTTTTTATTCTTCCAGTATCTGAATTTTTCTGAGCTCCTTTTATTTTTTTAAAAATAAATTTTTAATATTTTTTTACAGGGAGAGACACAGAGCATGAAGTGGGGAGGAACAGAGGTAGAGGGGAACACAGAATCTGAAGCAGGCTCTAGGCTCTGAGCTGTCAGCACAGAGCCCAACGCAGGGCTTGAACTCATGAACTGTGAGATCATGACCTCAGCCAAAGTTGGACGGTTAACCAACTAAGCCACCCAGGTACACCACTCCTTTTCTTATAGAATGGTAAATGTATGGCATATAGGTCATGTACCCTTGAACTATTCTCAGCAATTAAACTCATAATCATTTTATTCATGGATTTACTCACAGTCCTTTTAGAGACCTAGCTCAACAATTTCCTAATGAAGCTCTTGAAGATTCGGTTCCATTTTCTGGCGTGCTAAAACCCCTTGTTGAGCCTTAGCCTCACACCAAAGTCCTGTAGCTACTGAAAATTTGCTGAAAGATCTTGAATTGGTTATTAATCACTGTGCGACAAATCAGAACTCAAATGTCCTCATCAGATCCTTTAATAGTTACAGCTCAGGAATTAAAATATATAAATACATGAATGTGTCTTATAATCTACATTAATTGAAATTTAGGCTGTCAGTTATAGTTCTATAACAATATTTAAGAAAAAAGGAAATACATTATCAAAGCATAAGTTGGCCACTTTCATAAGACAGCTGAATATACGTACACACGAATATACAAGGTAATTTTGTTGTAATAAAGTTAAGACAAGATATGCCCAAGATGCTCAGGAGCTGTAGTTGGATCATTTCTACCAAATTTTACTCGGGGCGAGTGCCTAACACTCAGGTCCTACACATGCACAGCAATTTCTACATGTAAAATTATATCAATTTATTTTCATTTGAAAAAATTGTCATTACCCCCCATTTCTTAAAAATGACAAAATCCCAACAGATTAAACTGTTCACCATCTATTGTGAGAACATCTTACAGCACAACAAAGATTTAGTTGAGTAATTCAAATTACCACGAGGCTAATTATCGTTTTTGTCTTCATTATGCGAGCTGACTATAGCACTTCTTAATTCCATCAATTCCTTTTGGTGCTCTGGCAAAACAGCCAGCCTGCAGGTGCTGTGACCGTGGCTCCTGGAATTCTGCCTGATCTCCATCTTCGCATGGTGACATTGCAGCCAGAAAGCAGATTCGATTATGCTGATGCTGAGCTATGGAAATACTACTCAGTCCAGTAATCTTATAACAGTGCAAAATGTCCACGAACAGCAGCCTGGCAGCACTGTAATTGAGGGTCAGTTTGAAGTAAGTTTGATTTCATCACATGATGAGGTATTGCCCATGCCAAGAAACTAGTCAAGTGAAGAAGAAAGTAGAAAAAGGGCTCAAAAATATGCAAACTGTCAACAATATAAAGAAGAAGAAAGAAAGTGGCCAAAGGAGACGTAACCATTATTCCTCCTTTAGCTGAATAGTTAAGAGGATAAAGCTTTCTAAAGACCTGTTACCCTGTTTGCCTATCATTAATTGTCAAAGGAAGGATTGTGGAAATATGAAAAAAAAAATGAATTTCCAATTGATTTCTATGGCAACATATGGCAATATTCCATGCATGAAGAAAAGTCACTCTATTCTGATTTCTTGACAGGTTTACTCTGTAGTTCATGGATCATCTGTCAGAGGGTATGAAGACAGAAACACAGGATGTGTACTGAATCACTTGAAGAATAAGTATATCAGTCAGCATCTGCTAATTGTATGATGTGTTTCCCACTGGGCTTCTCATTAATCTGAAGGGAAACCAGTCCTTGAGAAAACTCTCTGGTTATTGTCTAGAGTTCATAGATAGAAAACAGATACACCTAGATGAGTCACATCAGCTAAAATGGAAGATGGACTGATCATATTTTGAACCTGGTTGCTTTGGGTAAAAACAGGACTTCAAATGAATGAAAATGGCAAAGTATGAAATTCCCAATAATGTATCCCTTTTTTTATCTAAGTTATATGATAGGTTTTCTCTTTAAAAATATGTTTCAGATATTGTGGTAGGCAGAATTCTAAAATTCACCATCCCCTGGTATACACATCCTACCTAATATCCTTCCCTTGAGTGTAGGCAGGACTTGTATTTGAATATGATAGGTTATTGTAACCAAGGTTAGGTTACTAACAAGTTGGCTTCTAGTTGATCAAAATGGACACTATCCTGGGTAGACCTGATCTAATCAGGTAAGCCCTTTAAGAGAAATAGAAGTGTAACTCCTCCTGGCCCAGAAGATTCAGGATCCTGGGTTGTACAGCTGTGAGGAAATGAAGTCAGACAACAACCACATGAACTTCCCACGGGATCCAAAGCCCCACGAGACCCCAATTCTAGATGACACCTTCAATCCAGTTGGTGAGCAAATGAACAAAAGACCCAGCTTGCCCAGCCCAAACTCCCAACCCACAGAAACTATAAGATAATATCACTGTGTTGTTTTAAGCCACTAAGTTTGTGGTAATTTATTACACAGAGATAGAAAATTAATAAAATTTTGTGTTCAAAACTGAGCTCTTCAAAGAGGATTTCTTACAACTACAAAGAGTTCTGCATAAGTGATGTTTTCCCCTTAGTAAATACTGTTCTCTATTCAGTTTGTCTGACTGAATCTGAATTAAATTTTAATTCTAATTCTCACTCCGTTTCATCTGTCATGGCCCAGATATCACTACAAAAGCCTGACTTTTCAGATAAACTGTAAGACCTCAACATTTCAACTCCTCTGGTTCAATTTTCATTTTTTCTACCATTATAGAAAATTCCTCCTACATTCTAAAGAAAACCTAAAAAAGTTCAAGGTTCTTTTGTCCAACTGATTTCCTTCAGTTTTTTCTCTTCCTAACTATAAAGGAAAAGCAAATAAAATTAAGAAAACCAATAAACACAATTATATCTATAATTTATAAATTATATAGTTACTTTATTTCAGAAAAAAAGTGAAAATATAGGTTTGATATTTAAAGATTGTAAAAGGTAAAATTCAGAGTCTTCAACAAAAGACTTCAAATGTAAATTGACTTCCTGATAGAAAAATGGAACCAATGACTTAAGACCTGTATCTTCTACTATATCACATAAACCCAGCAAGAAAGGGATCAAATTCAATCCAGAAATGGAAAGGCTGGTAAGAAGAATATATATGTTTGTTGTCCTAAAAAGGAATGTATAGGGACACCTGGGCAGCTCAGTTGGTTAAGCGTCTGACTCTCGATTTCAGGTCAGGTCGTGATCTCATGGTTTCATGAGTTCGAGCCCTGCGACAGGCTCTGTGCTGACAGTGCAAAGCCTGCTTGGGATTCTCTGTCTCCATCTCTCTTCCTCTCTCTCTCTCTGCCACTCCCCCACTCTCACTGCCTCTCTCTCAAAAAATAAACTTACAAAAATGAAAAAGAATGTTTAGAGTACTCATAAATAGATCTCATGAAGTGTTTTGTACTGTGCAAAAAAACTGTTGAGTTGTATTCACTTATATTTCAGACAAAGTGACCGAAGAGTAAAATAATCTAATAATCAATAACTGTCGAACTCTCAAATGTGACAAGTCTTCTACTGCTAACATAGTTAATCTTCATAACACAACATTATGAGAATGGTGTGATTATGATATGATCTCTTCAACACTCATACAAGACATGATAAGAAAAACAAGTAGAATGGTACTTCACCTATCTGGTTCCTAACTCTTGATCTGCACTGTTTTGGACAAAGAAAGTTCATGACATTGTCTAGGTGAAGGTCAGATTAGGTCAGGTCAGTGAATAGTGTACCACACTGAGAAGGAGCTGCAGCATCAGGAAAAGTAAAGGCAAGCCAGATGCTGCATGGGCTTCTCTGAGTTTTCTGTCTTAGCCTGGCAAAGATTCTTCCCTAATGTTCTTCACGCTGTGCTATAGGCAGATATGTACACTCAATTCCTCATTCCTGTCTTCCAGTATGCTTTGTAATCAAAACCAAATTCTGGATTTTGCATTTCATAGGCATGTAATGATATGTGGTGACACAAATGCATAAACATACACACAAATATTAGAAACCATGAGACACAATAGTTTTAACACTTTATTAAATAATTTGGCAATTTTTTCACTTGACTGTTTTCCTCTGATGGTGCATAACCAAGGATGAAGCCAACTACAAGGTACTTGCCATTGAAAATGCTTTGCCAATTCAAGCCCACATCCTGGACCAGAGTTTGTTCAGTGGGATTATTACTCTATAGGGTCCAGCCCATATTAATACCTATTTCCTACATTCTTCTAGGGCTGTATCTTTAAATGCTCAACATGAATACCATAGTCCATGATTTTACCACTTGAAAGACTAAATAAATCATTCCAGATTTATAGACTGCTAAATCATGATAGCTATTTTCAAATATTTTAAATACTATTATGAGAAAAAGAAATTAGGGTGTCATTGTGTGATGCCAAGAAACAGAATTAAGACAATATGTGAAGTCAGATGGAAACATCAACAAAGCTGTCCCATGTGGTACTTAATTCAGCAGAGTTTCCCAACTATGAAGGTATTCAAACCACAGCTAGATAAGCACTTCCCAAAGGAGATCCAGAGAGCCAATCAGCAGTTAACCTTGAATCTAAACACCTTTACCTTCACAAATACATCCCACAGTGTATCAGGTATACTTAAGTACCAAATAAACATTGGACGGTTGAATGAATATAAGTAGGAACTGTAATGTGTATAAAATGTTAATTGCCATTTATATTTTCAGAATAAATAAATGGTATACCTTTATACTTTGGACTTCCAATGTTTTATACAGAGAAATAGCATGAAAAGAAAAATCATAATACTTTGAACAACAGATAGAAGAGACATCTCTTTATAAAATGGAAACACATAGGTCATTTTTTATTTCTAGATGGCTGTATATTCTCTAGGCTATACATATAGGCAATCATTTAATAAAAGAAAGAGACAGCTTCTGATTTGGTTTGAAAATCCTTTTCTGAAAGCCTTAACAAAAGACTGATATATAACTGGCTACATACTGCATGAGATTTCCCTCATGATATTTCTATATGACTCTCAAATTTCTCACTCTGTCAAACCTATAATATGCTACAAAGTGAGGGAGATAGTCAAGAGGCAGGCCTATCCTCTTGGGGGGCAGAAGGGGTTTTCAGGATGTTTTAAAGTGTTTTGAAAGTATTGTAAAACTCGAAATACATCTCTGACACTATTAAGATGATGGGCTATGGACTATCTTCACCACAGGAAGAGCATGAGATATATTTGGACAGAGTAATTGTATGGAAAGATCCATACATTCCCATGCTGTTTAGAACGATTTTCTCTAAGACCTCCAGTTTCCCTGGATTTGCCACAGCATCAGACATCTACCCTGCTGCAGAACTGGATCTGCCAGTAAGTCATGCACCTCTTGCCTTGTTCATCCTGCTAAGTGAATTTTCTGAGAATAAGGTGTCTACAATATGGAGCTGTCATGCACACTCACTCTCCATGCAAAGAGCTTCTGGAAAGCCACAAGGCAATTGCTCCCTCCTGCTGCTTCTCCATTTAAGAGACTTGAAGATGTCTTGGAATTCATGCTGTGGGATTATGGCTAGTCTTTCTAAGATTATGCCCATCTGACTGACATTTGTAGCAATCTTTCCAGTGCAGTACAGGCCATCAAAAACCCTCTTTGTCCTGATTTGGAAACATAGAACCAATTACATGAGTTTCAACAATTTTAAAGTAAGGATAATGCAACACACAAGCCACAGCTTCTTTTTTTTAACAACTATAGAATGTTTTCTGAAATGCGTTCAAGGATACACAAAAACATTAAAACACAAAACTGAGGTTCTTTTGTACGATGGTAATGGCAAGTGTGGTCACATTGGAAGTAATATCGTTTCATGACCACAGAAAACAAAACAAAAACTCATTGCACCTTGATTAACTGTCAGGAGAGATGATACATTAAGTGCCATCAAAGACGAGTTATGAGCACTGGAAGTTGTAAATTTCAACTGCCTTCGTCCTACTCTCTGAGAGCAAAAGTCTCAGTCCTAAATGTACATGAAATCATAATGCTTAACTAAAGGCCAACTGTGGTTTAACAGGACAAATACTGAATCATCTGGGGACTTTTTAGAGAAACAGTTTCTGGAAGCCCTATCCAATTGTCACTGAAATATACTCTCTGGGGATGTAATCTAAGAATCTGTATTTTTGGAAGGTGAACTCATTTGGTTCTATTGTTATCCAGCTTCAGAAGCCAAATCAAGTGGATGCTCTGGTTTGTTGCTCGGATTCTCCCTTCATGAAGAGTCAACCATCCCACAGCTACCACCTCCCTGAGTACAGCCCACATCCAATGACTGGTTGATGCCATAGGACAAAGACCTCATATGCATAAGTTGATGTGGGACAACTAAAGGAATAAGAACAAAAGAGCTTCCTTTGAGCTTGGATGCTTCTCTCACTCTTTCAGGGTGTTATTCCCTGAAGAACTCCTCAGTAGAATGTGTATGTGTGTGCATTTGTGTATACACACACACACACATATACATACATACGCATACTCTCTAGCTCTGTTCAATGAGAGGGCCTGATGGCAGTAACACTCCAAAAGCAATTAACACCCACATTTTGGCTTTCAAATTTCATTCTCAGCTTAGAGGCAATGGAATACTTAGAGAAATGATGGATTCAAGGGCTGGGGAAGATAAAATACAAGATGAGTCTAGAACATCTTTTTGAGACAAAAGTGACCAATACTCAAAATGATGAGACATATCAAAAGAACACAGAAATCAGTTTGAAGGAGTTCCATTAGAAGAATTTGAGCATCAACATGAATACTTATGGTAACAAAACAAGTGAATAAAATAGGAACTTGTGAGTATACAAACAATATAAATAAATGAATTAAACATTGAAAATTAGATTAAAAGTTGGATATTTGTTTAGACTCAAAGCATATCCCAACAAAATATTAACACCAAAGAGGTAAAGAATAACTTTACAGTGGAGAAGCTCTTCAAATATCAAATTACTCAAACAATAGGACAAATCAAATATGTATGCTACATGATATTGATATGATGAATAACAGTATCACTTCTTTGACATTCCTGCCGAAACTGCACACTGTAAAACCCAAATCCAACCATGAAGAAACATCAGATAACCCCAAATTGAGAAACATCCTATAAAATAAATCACCTGTAATCTTCAAAAGTATCAGTATTATGAGAGGAAGAAAAGACTGAAGAACTATTCCAGATTAGAGAACACTAAAAAGACATGACAGTAACACATAATTGAACTGAATTTTATTGCCCTGAATACCACTTTTAAAGGCCATTATTGGGACAATTGGTAAAATGTGGGCAGAGTATAAGGATTAGATTGTAGCAATGTTTCAGTTGTAATTTCCTTATTTGGATGGCTGTACTGAGGTCATATAGGAGAATGCCCTTGGCTTTAAAAAATGTAAAACATATTTGGGAGTGATGAGACCTTCTATTGGCAACTTGCTCCCCAAAGTTTCTTTTTATTGTTCTTGAAAGTGTTAGACCAAATAAAAACTTTTTTGCTAAATTTAAATTACACATAATGAGATGTGGGAACTCTAATACCTTCCAGACTATATACAATGAGGAACCAACTGCGTAAAACAGGAAATACTGATAGCTCCTGGCCTACTACAAAAACAACACTGTTAAATTGTCACTGAAGTTGAACTGGGATGCTTTGCAAAACCAAAGCAAAGCACTGGTGGACATGTTGTCTCAAGCACTGGAGAGATTCAGAGGTAATAATTACAAGAATATTGGGATTAGAGAGCTATTGGTAAACACTATGATTGCACTGAATACAGGGGAAGGCTGAGGGTGATTAGTTATTAATTTAAGTGTTGAGTGTGAAAGTCAGAGACACCAGGAAAGTACTATAATGTGACCCAAGGGCTATGTCAACTCTCCCACCCTGAATAACAATAGAGTACAAAAGGATTTGAACTACCTGACTATCTTACAGAACATTACATTGGTCTACTATGTAGTAGATAACTTACATGTCACTTGAAAAAAAAATACCTTTTTGGCATATTCCTCAGCCTTGAGAGTGAATCTAATACTTGAGCCTAAGGTCAGGAGGAGGATTTTATTAGATGCACCAAGTATAAGGTCAGACGGACCCACCAGCATGATGGGGAAAGGTTGGTGGAAGAAAAAGACCAAACTTGTGTCATGGATAGGCTATCGCAGTATGTATGTTCAAGCCCCCAAATAACTAATACTAAATGGCAGCTCAACTCACGATGCCTTTAAAGGACAGCGGTGAGGAGAAATCCTCCAATGGGCAGCGATAAGAATATTAATGAATTTGGGGGCACCTGGGGGTGCTCAGTAGGTTAAGCATCTAACTCTTAATTTCAGTTTAGGTAGTGATCCCAGGGTCATGGGATCAAGCCCCATGCTGCACTCTGCACTAACCATGGAGCCTGTTTAAGATTCTCTCTCCCTTGCCCCTCTTCCCTCCACTCCTTCTCTCTCTCAAAAAAAAAAAAAAAAAAAAAAAAAAAAAAAAAAAAAAAAGAAAGAAAGAAAAAGAAAAGGAAATAATACTAACGGATTTGGACTATGGGGCAGCAGTAATTGCTTAGCTAGGTGGCCAGAGTCCTGGGAAAAAAAGATTTCAATGTTAGAGACAAGGATTTCTGGGAAAGAGCATGTGGATGCACTTATGGGAGAGTGCATGAAGGTAAAGATTATTGTGTCACATGTTAACACCGCCACTGAAGACTAATTGAACCAATTGATGTCAGTAAGCCTTGGCCATTGGCCACCCTAGTGCTTGCACGATGGGCTTGTGAATATAGTAGCCATGGTGGCCGGGGTGAAGGCTATGACTGGGCTTCATGGTATACACTCCTCACCAAGGCTCATCTACCTACTGCTGCTACTGAATGTCAAACCTTATAGCAATAGTGACTAATAGTGAGTCCCAGATAGAACACCATTCTTTTAAGAGAACAACTAGACACTTGTTGCCAAGTTGACTCCAGTGGACTCTCTCTTTCCCAAAAGGGGCATCTATTCATATTGGTGGGGTTGAGATATATAATGAATATGGTTTTCTTAGCCAGTAATACCACCCAAGGTCTTATAGAGTACTTAATACACACACATCGTATATCTAAGATTATCTTATCTTAAATGAAGAGATCTATATTGTAGCAATTAGTACCATGACCATGGAATATACTCATCCCATAAAATACTATACCACCCAAAGGTACGAAAATGAAAAAGCAATGGAACAACAACGTGAATTCATTTCTGAAGCAGCACCAGCATAGAGAAAAGACATTGCAAAACTATGGCAACAACCTGCATGATTCAATATATTCCTTAAATCAAAGATCATCATTAGGTGTTGTGTCTCCAAACGGCAAAATAACTATTGGTTCAGGAACCAAAAGTTCAAAGTGGCAGTGACCCATTTACCATTATTCCAAGTAAACACTAGGACTCTTCGTTTCCCATCCTTTTACCTTACGTTATATGAATTGAGGTCTTTGTTCTCTGGGGGGAGATACTTCAAACAGGGTAAACAATATGCATCCCATTAAATTTTAAGCTATAACTGCCACCTGGCTCCTTTTGCCAAGAGACCAGCATGTAAGGAAAAGATTGACCACTTTAACATGGCAGTTGACTATGATCAACAGTAGGACATAAAGCTACTGTTATCCAGTGGGGCAGGTGATCCATAAGGACATCTTTAGGAACTCCAGTTCTTGAATTTGATAATAAATGCACAATTAAAGCAGCAGAATCTTAGGTCCCTGAGTGATTAGAATCTATTTCACTACTTAAGCCACCTAGTCAAGCAGAGATAGTGCTGATGGGGGGAAGATTTTAGAATGAAAAGTAGAGAAGGAAGATGATAAGTATCAGTTTCAGAACTGAGACTGGCTATAGCACCATGGTTGAGAAAGAGGAAAGGAAAGGAAAGGAAAGGAAAGGAAAGGAAAGGAAAGGAAAGGAAAGGAAAGGAAAGGAAAGGAAAAGAAGGAGGGAGGGGGGAAGGAGAAAAGAAAAGAAAAGAAAAGAAAAGAAAAGAAAAGAAAAGAAAAGAAAAGAAGAAAAGGGAACAACTAGAATACCAGAGTTATAGAAGGTGGACTTACTATATGAAGCAAGTAAATAATGGTGATACAAGAGATGAATTATAGTGAATATGTTGATGGGCTACCTAGAACTTCTTTAGGACAACTTGTTCTCCCAACTTTGGGGAGTGCTAATGAATGGGTGATCGATGGATCACAGAGGACTCCCTCTGCAGGAATGTGACCCTTCACCTGGGCAGTCCATATTTCTTGATTAGTGAATGTGAAGATATAGAGTTCAAGACATTTTGCTGCAGTTTAGGAAGAACCATTGCAACTTCAGAATTGCCCTTGAGATTGGCTTAGTTCTCTGCTGCATCTCCATGGCAGTTCAACTTCTCCCTCTGCCATTTCTTGGTTCCCTCTCTTCCTCACACGTATTGTCTCTGAGAACTCTTTACCATAACTTCTCTGCACACAAATTCTGGTCTCTGTCTTTTTCTTGAGGAACATAACAATAGACAGTGCTAGTTAGGAAGCATCTAATTCAGATGTACTGAGGAGAAGGGAAATAGCTGTTTTTGAAACTTTTGGGTCTGACCCAGTATTAGGCTTCAGAATCTTGTAGAACAAAACACGAACAGTAACAATAATAGAGAAAGAGAGTCAGAAGCCAAACAGAAAAAATAAACAAGAAAGTATAAAGAACAGCTATTTATGTTGGACACCTAATAGGTGCTCTCCCACATAAGTTTTGCACATTCAGACATATTTTATTGTCAACAACCACCTAAATTATTATCCCAATTTCATAGTAAAGAAACTAAAATTAGGGAATTTTAATAACATACAACTAGTAGAATTTCTATTACTGGAACACCCAACTGACTGATGGAATTCTCTCTAAAACGTCTTCTTCCATTTCTAAGAATAAAAGGTGAAGAAGACAGAATTGGGAAGAGTGGTAAAGCCATATTAGGTTCTAGGCAATCAATAATAAGTAGCTCAAGGGTCAGAGGGTAACAGCTAATAAGGATAGCTAAGACTTATTGAATACTTCCTCTGTGTCATGCACTGTACTGGGCTATTTGTGTGGATTTTCTCATTTAATCCTAAGAACTCCTGCACAAGGAAAGGTAATATTATTAACTCATTTTACCAATGAGGAATTTAGGCTCACACAAATAGTATAGTCCGATGGTTCCCAAACTTCGCATGAAGGAACACTTGGAGAACTTGCTAAAACACAGTGTATAAGGTTCTACTCTGAGAGTTTTTTAACTAAAGATATGAAGTGGGTCTGTGAATTTGCACTAAAAAGCCCACATATTCCTTACTAAACAACACATTTTTTTACAGAACTAAAACAAAACCCTTTGTGCCAAACCCCCCAAATAGTGTGAAGGTTAACATTTTTCCTAACATAAATAAAATTCTCCTAAGAAGTGTACCCAAGTAAGTAACTAACAATTTATTTCCAAAGGGAGATTGTGCTATAAGAGACACAGAGATTGAACACTCTCCCGAGATAGTACGTGGTACACACTAAAAGCCCTTAGGAACAAAGTTGTGTCAGAAAGCTGCTAGGTGTCATGTGAGAAAGAAGAGAAGTACCAGGAAGTGGAAAAAGTGGTAACAACTTCACTTACTGAAATTTCCCCTTACTTTGGCCTTAAAAGTGGGCCCAGTGGTTTTTGTACATTCTCTGGAATTAGAAAAGAGATGAGTGGAGTCTCTGTTCTAAGTGGGGATTACAGTTACTTAGATCCCACTGCCTGAGTCTGTAAAAGAAGGACAAGATGTATAGCCTCAAATAGTATACAGTGTTTTTAGAAAAACATGGTTTACAGTCATATAACCATTAGAAGACGGCAACAAACAGATTATGATCAGGTAGGCAAAACTCTCACAGAGTTAGTGTTAGTAGAAGCCACAAAGAATAAAGTAGGGAGTGCGTGCATCTCTTTGAATTAGTATATTTGTATTCTTTGGATAAATATCTAGTAGTTCAGTGGCTGGATTTTAGGGTAGTTCTATTTTTAACTTTTTGAGGAACCTCCATACTGTTTTCCAGAGTGGCTGCACCAGTCTGAATTCCTACCAACAGTGCAGGAAGGTTCCCCTTTCTCTGCATGCTCACCAACACCTGTTGTTTATTCTGTTGTTGATTTTAGCCATTCTGACAGGTGTGAGGTGATCTCTCTCTATAGTTGTTATTTGTATATCCCTGATGATGAGTGATGTTGAGCATTTTGTGTGTGTGTCTGCTAGCCATCTGGATGTCTTCTTTAGAGAAGTGTCTCTTCATGTCTTCCATTTTGTAATTGGATTATTCCTTTTATGGGTTTGAGTTTTAACCTTTTATCAGATACATCATTTTCAAATATCTTCTCCCATTCCATAGGTTGCCTTTTAGTTTTGGTGACTGTTTCCTTCACTGTACAGAACATTTTTGTTTTGATAATGTACCAATAGTTTACTTTTGCTTTTGTTTCTCTTGTCTCAGAAGACATATCTAGTAAGAAGTTGATACAGCCAATGTCAATGAGGTTACTGTGTTCTCCTCTAGGATTTTAATGTTTCTTCATATTTAGATCTTTCGTCCATTTTGAATTTATGTTTGTGTGTGGTGTAAGAAAGTGGTCCACTTTCACTTTTTTGCTTGTTGTTGTTCAGCTTTCCCAACACCATTTGTTGAAGAGACTGTCTTTTTTCCCATTAAATATTCTTTACCACTCTGTTGAAGATTGATTGCTCATAGAGTTCTGGGTTTGTTTCTGGGTTTTCTATTCTGCTCTATATTGACCTATGTGTCTCTTTCTGTGCTAGTACTATACTATTTTGATCACTATAAAGGAATACACGCACCCCAATGGCTACAGAAGCATTATCCACAATAGCCAAATTATGGAAACAGCCCAATTGTCCATCAACTGATGAATGGATAAAGATGTGGTGTATAAACACAATGGAATATTACTCAGCCATAAAAAAAATGAGATCTTGCCATTTGCAACAATGTGGACAGAGCCAGAGAGTATTGTGCTAAGCAACTTAAGTCAGTCATAGAAGACAAATACCATATGGTTTCACTCATATTTGGAATTTAAGAAACAAATGGGCATAAGTGAAAAAGAGAGAGAGAGAGAGAGAAAGAGAGGCAGGCAAGCCAAGAAACAGACTTTTAACTATAGAGAACAAATAGATGGTTACCAGAGAGAAGGTGGATGGGGGCTGGGTTAAATAGGTGATGGGTACTAAAGAGTGCACTTGTTATGATGAGCACCTGGTGTTGTATGGAAGTGGTGAATCACTATATTGTACACTTGAAAGTAACATAACACGAGACGTCAACTAACTGGAATTTAAATAAAACTTAAAACAATCAAGTAGGAGGACGTCAAGGTGGGAGCATCAGCTCTCAGCCCTGGGCCTCCCAAGAGAATAGAATTCAACAAAAGGAAATGGGTGAATTCACCTGCAGGCAAGCACTTTAAAATGCAAACTTAATACTCTCTAGCACCTTGGACAGAGCATGCGATCCTCTCATATTAATTAATGATTACTGGGCATACTAGGCAATTATATACAAGTAGATATAAATGACCAAATTTATTTTGAGGAAGGATAAACACTATATCCTTTAGAAGATTATTCTTCTGAGAAGCTGAGAATACTTTCAGATGTTTTGCTCATCACTGCATCCCTTGGTGGGGTGCAAATGTAATTAAACAGAAATTACCTCCATCACTTTTTGTTAAGTCACATTTATTTTATTTTGAGAGAGAGAGAAAGAGAGAGAGAACATGAATGGGGAAGAAGGGAAGATGAAGAGAGAGGGAGAGAAGAAAGTAAGGAGAGAGAAGAGGGGAGAGACAGAGAGAGAGCGCGCGTGCATATGAATCCCAAGCAGACTTCACACTTAGCATGGAGGTAGGCATGTGGCTTGATCCCATGAACCTGGGATCATGACTTGAGCCAAAAACAAGAGTTGGACACTCAACTGACTGAGCCAACCAGGTGCCCACCAACTTCCCAATCACTTTTAAAGTGAGATAACTTTGGCCCCTTTTCCAAAATAGTCACGTATTGTATACTTTTGTTTTTTCACAACCAGTTTTTTCTTCTTAAAGTAGGTATATTTTTCCACCACACCATTTAGGGATTAGTTATCTAGTCTGTGTTCAGGGGAATAAAATAACCACAACTTGGAAATAAGACAAAAAGAAGAGTTGTAATTTTTTTTTAATGTTATATGAGACTATTTCCAACAAGACTGCCTGAGGGTCATCTGATTCTCTCATGGGATAGAATTTTGATTTACTATTCACAGTTGATTAGGGTTTACATGTCTTATAACTGTAAATGAGAAGGTGACTTATAGAAAACAAACAAGGGGTGTTTTTTCTGTTTGAGAGAGAAAATATCCCCCAAAGGTTACAGCTTTTTTGCCCTGTAGGATATTAATGAGTCTGTATCAGACTAAGCAATCTTATTCTGAATTTCTTTTTCCACTGACCTTATAAATCTAAGATTCTCATATCCTTATGTGATCACCTATGTCATTCTCTATTAATGACATGTGATAACTACTCACCTGAACATTATTTTTTAGCAATTTGAAAATCACACATTTTCATGAATATTGGATGAATTCATGTTCAAAACTTTTATGTACATTTTTCCACCTCTCATTTTATTCAACATTTTTTTATTTATTTTTGGGACAGAGAGAGACAGAGCATGAACGGGGGAGGGGCAGAGAGAGAGGGAGACACAGAATCGGAAACAGGCTCCAGGCTCCAAGCCATCAGCCCAGAGCCCTACGTGGGGCTCGAACTCACGGACCGCGAGATCGTGACCTGGCTGAAGTCGGACGCTTAACCGACTGCGCCACCCAGGCGCCCCTCCACCTCTCATTTTAAACTTTGCTGGGAGGCAATGGTTTGGATGAAGCCAAAACGAACATAGTAAGGTCTACAATTGTATCAGGCAACAAGACTATGATTCTTGCAACCTTTGAAAATTGTGGGGTATTAATAAATATTTTCACCCAAGAATTTAAGAAGTCTTAGATCAGTTAAATCAACTAAACTGCTCCCTTGCAACAGACCTATACTCTGTCTTACCATGGACTTGTGAATATTTGTAGCTCAGTTAAACAAACACTGATTTACACTGGAGAAAAGGAAGAGGTATAAAGCATAGTCCATGCCCTTGAAGACATTATTAGACTTTAATCCATTCACTGATTTATTTCATATGTATTTATGAAGTGCCTCCTAAGTGTCCACCCTTGCTTGATAAAAGCAGTAAACATTTTTTTCTGCTTCTTACTGAGGACACTTTCCAGAAAAGTGGGCAAGAGACAAAAATAGATGTACAGAACAGTCAGGTGTTGATATGTGCTGTGAAGAGAACTCAAAAGAAGTAAAAGCCATTTCATATGTGGTTGGGATGTGTGTATATGGTGTGGGGGGTTTCTCTGAGGAATTTTACATGTGAGCCAGGAGCAGAATCAACTGACAGGATAATGTTCCTCTTAATTTACATTGGTCCAAAAAAAGTAATGTTATAAATATTCATTGTCTGTCTTACAGAAACATTGTAAGAAAATATTTTAAATATGTAAATCATCACCAAGTGATGGGTGAGAAATAATCTAGTCAAAATAGAATTTCTATTATAACATCATCTATAAATTCTAAAATTTAAAAACAATATGAATTTTTGTCTTTATATAAATACAGTTAGTTACACAATAAAGAATAATAGAATTTCTATTTTTCACATCAGAAACTCTTTGATTCCTAGAGTCAAAGTCAAAATAATGACCTTTTCTTTTTTCCTATAATTCCTCAAATTCATGTCACAATTTATCTTGCTTATGTTAAAAATAATAATCCCTAACCTTGGGTACACATTGGAATCACCTAGGGAATTTTAAATACATATAAATTTCCTGGATCCCCCAAAACAACTAATTCAGTTAAAAAATGGGCAGAAGACATGAACAGACATTTTTTCAAAGAAGACTTCCAGATGGCTAACAGACAAATGAAAAGATGCTCATCATCACTCATCATCAGGGAAATACAAATCAAAAGCACAATGAGATATTACCTCACACCTGTCAAAATGACTAAAATTAACAACACAGGAAACAGATGTTGGCAAGGATGTGGAGAAAGGGGAAGTCTTTGCACTGCTGGTGGGAATGCAGACTGGTACAGCCACTATGGAAAACAGGATGGAGGTTCCTCAAAAAGTTCAAAATAGAACTACCCTATGACCCAGCAATTTCACTACTAGATATTGATCCAAAGGATACAAAAATACTGATTCAAAGGGATACATGCACCCTGATGTTTATAACAGCAATATCAACAGTAGCTAAATGATGGAAAGAGCCCAAATGTCCATCAACTGATGAATGGATAAAGAAGATGTGGTATATATTTATAGACACAGACACACAATGGAATATTACTCAGCCATATAAAAGAATAACATCTTGCCATTTGCAATAATGTGGATGGAGCTAGACAGTATTATGCTCAGCAAAATGTCACTTAGAGAAAGACAAATACCATATAATTCCATGTGCATGTGGAATTTAAGAAACAAAACAGATGAACATAAGCGGGGGGAGGGAGAGGGAGAGTGAGGGAGAGGGAGAGGGAGAGGGAGAGTGAGGGAGAGGGAGAGGGAGAGGGAGAGGGAGAGGGAGAGTGAGAGAGAGAGAGAGAGAGAGAGAGAGGCAAACCATAAAACAGACTCTTTTAAAAAAAGTTGTAAATGTTTTTATTTATTTTGAGAGAGAGAGAGAGAGAGAGAGAGAGAGAGAGAGAGAGAGTTTGAGCAGAGGAGGGGAAGAGAGAGAGAGGGAAAGAGAGAAATCCAAGCAGGCTCTACATGTCAATGCAGAGCTTAATGTGGGGATCAAACCCACAAACCTCAAGATCATGACCTGAGCCAAAATCAAGAGTTCAGTTTCTTAGATGACTGAGCCACCTAAGTGCCTCAAACAGACTCTTAACTATAGAGAACAAACTGAGGGTTGATAGAGGGTGGTTGGGGGATTGGTTAAATGGGAGATGGGCATTAAGGAGGGTGCTTGTGATAAGCACTGGATGTTGTATGTAAGTAATGAATCACTCACTTCTACACCTGAAACTAATATTAAACTTATTGTTATCTAACTAGAATTTAAATAAAAACTTGAAAAATAAGGGGGAAAAAATGCCTGGATCCCAACACCAGATTCTGATGTAATTGAGATGTAGTCTGAGCACTGAAATTTTGATGGCTCCCCAGGTGATCTTCATGTGTAGCCAAAGTTAAGAAGCACCCATATAAACCATAACTTCACTAGGCAGTTTCCTCCTCTGTCCACTCCTACTACATCCACCCCCAGATTTTCTAATTGCCTTTTAGTTTGTTGACTGAAGAATCATCACATTAACAACATTCTCTAAGCCTTACTAGCCCTTCCTATTAACCTATTCCATTGTACTCTTTATTTTTAACATTGAGTTCTTATTTTTTTTAATTTGTTCAATGTTTATTTTTAAGATAAAGAGAGAGACAGAGTGTGAGTGAGGAAGGAGCAGAGAGAAAGAGGGAGACACAGAATCCAAA
The DNA here is from genome assembly GCF_018350215.1 of Panthera leo. Lineage (NCBI taxonomy): Eukaryota > Metazoa > Chordata > Mammalia > Carnivora > Felidae > Panthera > Panthera leo. The sequence goes on from NC_056679.1 coordinate 96,680,955, forward strand.
TCAGGCTCCAGGCTCGGAGCTGTCAGCACAGATCCCCACGCAGGGTTCGAAGCCACAAATCATGAGATCAACACCTGAGCCAAAGTCAGATGCCTAGTGACTGAGCCACTCAGGCACCCCTATCATGCTCTTATTTGAGAGAGAGAGAGAGAGAGAGAGAGAGAGAGAGCGAGCGCGCGCACATGTGTGTGTAAGCAGGGGAGAGGCAGAGGAAGAGGGAGAGAATCATAAGCAGACTCCATGCTCAGCACAAAGCCTGAAGCTGGGCTTGATCTCATGACTATGAGATCATGACTTGATCCAAAGTCATGAATTGGACTCTTAACAACTGAGCCACTCAGGTGTCCCCCATTTTACTCTTTACATCTCAAGACCTTTTATTTCCTAAGGGCTCATAGAGTTCCTTTTTTAATTTGAATAATCACTTTCTAGACTTATACATCACTAATGTCCTAGAATTTCTTTGCATTGAGCTTTTAGTTCGGTTCTACAATTTCACTAGGTCATGCTTTCCTCTCCTGGTTTTGCCCTTGTTTTGCGGGAATATACCTTAAATGACTTCTTTAGGAATGGTGTATGGGCATCCGTTTTTGGTCATCGTAGATCTGATGGTTTCAACTCTACCTTTATATTTGATTCATAATTTAGTTGTGTACAGAATTGTGAGTTCAAAACAATATTTCGTCGAAAACTTAAAGATATTGTTCTACTTTATTCTAACATCTAATGCTGCTGATGAGAAATAAGATGTGTTTCCCTCTTCTTGCTAATTCATTTATTTCTGAAACAATTTTACCGTATTTTCCATATAAATCTTGCCCCTTGCAACAATGTGGCTGGGACTTGAGGGTATTATGCTAGGTGAAATAAGTCAGTCAGAGAAAGACAGATATCATATTTTCACTTATATGTGGAATGTGAGAAGCTTAACAGAAGACCATGGGGGAAGGAAAGGGGGAAAAAAAGTTACAGAGAGGTAGGCAAACCTTATGGTTCTCTTAAATACAGAAAACAAACTGAGGGTTGATGGGGGGCAGGGGAGAAGGGAAAACGGGTGATGGGCATTGAGGAGAGCACTTGTTGGGATGAGCACTGAGTGTTGTATGTAAGTGATGAATTGTGGGAGCCAAGAGCACACCGTATGTACTGTATGTTAGCTAACTTGACAATAAATTATATTAAAAAATAAATTAAATTAAATTAAATCAAATTAAATTCTGGATGCTTTCAGAAAATAAAGTAAAAACTTTTATTATATATTCTAAATTATATCCTAATATATTCTAAATTATCTTCACCTTTGCTAAACCTTCTATTGAACAAACATAAGTTTTAATTTCCATATTCTTTTTACTCTTTTTCTTAATCCTTCTTTCTCTTAACATCCTGTTCATGTTATGTGGGCACCAGGTCATACTGAATTACTCTGAGGATACTGATAGGATTTTTTCCCCTCTTCTGTCCTCTGAATTTTCACATTTTCCTCTGGGATCACGTCTATTTGTTCATTTTGCTTGTTCTTTCTCATAATGTTTATTTTCTTCAATGGTGACTCACTGTTTTCCTTTTAAGGTTAAAAATGAGGTGGTAGAAAACTTAACTGAAGGTTCTAAGTACATAGGCTTAGCGTGACTTGGAAGATGTGGTTTGCCTACAAAGGGATGAGTAGTTTTTCACTATGTTGGAATTTTCGAAAAGTCAGAATAAGGAGGGCATCACTTTGGAGACCAACATCCACCCTACAGCCCCAGTCTTCTTTGATCTGGTAATCTCTTTGGAAAAGAACCTTCCTTTTTACTAAGGAGGTACATATCAAGATGCGGATAAAGTGGAACAGAAGAAGGAGGCAAGAGAAGAAGTGGACCTCCAGTGCATATGCTACAGGCTCCATGAATAGACTTTCAATTAATCACCTATTTGTAGCCTCTTCTCCTATTGCCATGTGAACCCAAATCTGGAGTTTCTCTTGGTGCTGCAAGGAGAGATCATCTGTTTCCTTTCTCTGTGGGTGTCCTTTTTGGTATTCTGGGCTATGACTCCATTCTCTCTGCTTCATTTGTTTAAACACTACCATCTGACTTCTGTCTTCCAGAAATCTGTTGAAATCTATCATTCAGCAAGAATATTTCTCCATCATAACTTCTTTATTGGTTTGGACCTATTCCTTTAAAAATTCTTTTCTTTGCTATTACATTTATTTGGTCTTAGATGAAGGGAGACCAGTAAGTATGTTTACTGTGCCATCTAGAGTCAGAGGAATCGAGTTTTCATTCTTAACATGTATCTGTCGTAATTTAAATTTTACCTGAAGAAAGTCTTCCCCAAAGAGATTGTTTTGATAATAGCTGGAGAATCCATTTACAACTGTCAGGTGAATTACATCAAGAGTTTTACCCTGTTATAGACTGTAACCCATTAAGGGCTTTAAATCCAGATTCTGTTTTATGTAAAGTAGATGCTAGGACCAGAAGAGAGCTGCTTATTCTGAATATGCAGAGGTCAGCTCATGAGCCAATGTTTGCAGAAATGGCTGGAGAATCCTGATTCTTTTTTTTTAATGTTTATTTATTTGTTTAGAGAGAGTGTGTGCACATGTGCATGCAGAAGCAGGGGGAGGGGGCAGAGAGAGGAGAGAGAAAGAATCCCAATCAGGCTCCACATTTCAGCGTGGTGAAGGCTCCATCTCATGAACTGTGACATCACAGCCTGAGCTGAAATCAAGAGTCAGCCACGTAACAAAGTGAGCCCCCCAAGCACCCAGAAGGCTGATTCTTAAAAGTTGGTAAGCTGACTTCTCCTGACAGACAGCAGCCATATAGTCTCTCCTTTTAGTCTCAGCTTTATTCTCACTTCCTAGAACCAATTCAACATGAGACAGTAAGAAGAGCACAGATTCAAATTCCAACAGTCAGTAATGTCACATCTCTCCTTGCCCAGCTCTGGGATGCTATTTTATTACATCCTATGTAACCTCTGTAATTACCCCTTCCCACAAGTCCTTTCTGCTCAGTTGTGTATTCTCTCAGGATCCAGTCAGGGACGAGGCTGTGTTCGGCTTCACACCCCCTTCTCAGAGGCTGGACACCTGTGCATTCACCGAGCCATTCTGCCTGATGCGACATCATGCCTGCCCATGAATCAAGTGCCTGAGATTCCATACCTTTTGCTCCTACGTTGGCACAGAGCTCCTCCAATGCAGCTTCCCTGTCACCATTCATGGTGACCCATGGTTATGTTCTTTAAGCACTGCACTTGCCAACGCACCTGAACACCTGTCACCATCTTCTGATCATTATTTTCCAAGATTTATCTAGACCCATAAACATAGTACAGGTCACTTTACACACAGTTTGGAGGTGAAACAAAGATGACATATTGTGAGGGTGAGAAATTAACCAAAACAACATTAAAGCCCCATTTCTAACGATCTTCACTGCCTCCTCCCCAATTCTAATCTTCTAGTCCTTTAGCCCTACTATGGTCTCACTTGTGAAGGAGAATGATGGGGGCTGGGTGTGGGTTTGGGTAGACTTGGGACTCTAACAAAAACACATTCTGTAACTATGGCACAGTACATGCTCTCTGCCCAAGAAGGGAGAAAATGGCATTACTACCTCAGATGGTTCTTGAGAATTATTGGAGATTATATACTGTTAGCTCCTAGAATAATCCAGATATTCATTTTGGCTCTCTTTTGTCATGCCCTCTTTGGACATGTTCATGCTTGTGTTGAGCCCACTCAACTCACTAACTTTGCTGGTAAGAACATGAGTGTGTGACCCTGGACTGAGCACTTTGTGTGATGTCCTAGATTCTGGATTTTGTTCCCATCTAAAAAGAAGGACCTAAGTCCTAAACAGCTGCTTCTAAATACCAGGCCATTTTAATCACTTTAGACTGATAAAAATTTATACTGTAATTTATTTTTATAAAATCAGAGTTAATCATTTTAGGAAAAGACCGTTTCCTGTTATTGTGAATAAATGACAACTGAATATTTACCCATAAAAGAATACTGGTGACATTTTTTGGGATGAGAACCAATAGTAAGGTTTTGGAAAACTCTTCATTTAAAATTGGAAAATTCCCTGTATAATACTAGGTGTGTTTAATCAGAGTCTTACATAGTTTCTCCTAAATAATTACAGAAAAAGTTTCCAAAATTAGAGTGGTAAGGATATTGCAACAGTTTTTCAGGGACAATATGTCAGTGCTAGATAAGTACTGTCTGGGGAACAAAAATAAAGAACAACTTACACATAAGTTTTCACATAACCATTTCTTATCCCAGTGACTGTCAACCATGTACTTGGTGAGTATATTGGGGAAAGAGGTTGGACCCCAGTCAGTATTTTTTAAAATACTTTCAGGTGATTCTAATATACAGCCATATTGGAATACTACTCTCTGATATAAAGCAAAGAATGTCAACACTTGCATCACAAGTAAAAAGACAAGACCCAGGCGCCTGGATAGTTCAGTCACTTAAGCGTCTGACTTTGGCTCAGGTCATGATCTCGTTGTTCGGGAAGCTCCCTGCTGTCAGATTCTGTGCTGACAGCTCGGAACCTGGAGCCTGCTTCAGAATCTTTGACTCCGTCTCTCTCTGCCCCTCCCCAAATCATGCTCTGTCTCTATCTCTCAAAAAATAAACAAATGTTAAAAAAAAAAAAAGGCAAGACCTACTGAAACCACAATATTCCTAGAAGAAAACATAGTAATCTCTTTGACATTAGCCTCACAATATTTTTCTAGATATGTCTTTTCAGGTAAAGGAAATGAAAGCAAAAATAAACTACTGGGCGGGGGGGGGGGGGGGGGCGGGGGGGGCGCCTGGGTGCTCAATCAGTTAAGCATCTGACTTCGGCACAGGTCATGAACTCACGGTTTGTGGGTTTGAGCCCTGCGTTGGACTCTGTGCTGACAGCTCAGAGCCTGGAGCCTGCTTCAGCTTCTGTGTCTCCCTCTTTCTCTGTCCCCCATCCCTCATGCTCTGTCTCTGTCTCTCAAAAATAAATAATTTTTTTAAAAAATTTTGTTTAAATAAACTTTTGCCAAAATAAATGTGCCAATAAAAAAATTGTGCCATTCCATGCACAATGAAGGAAACAATTAAGAAAACAAAAAGTCAACTTACCAAATGGAATATGGTATTTGTATGGTATATCCAGTAAGGAGTTAATATGCAAACTAAATGAAGAACTAACACAACTCAACACTCCCCTCCCAAAAATAATAATCTGATTCAAAAATGGACGGAAGACTTGAATAGACATTTTTTCCAAAGGCAACATACAAATGGCCAAGAGACATACAAAAGAATGCTTAACATCACTAATGATCAGAGAAATAGAAAATCACAATGAAATATCACCTAACACCAGTCAGCATGGCTAGTATCAAAAAGACAAGAAACAAGTGTTGGCAAGTCTGTGGAAGAAAAGCAAAAAACAAACAAACAAACAAACAAACAAACACCTCAGGCTCCAATGGTGGGAATGTAAATTGGTATAGCCACTATGGAAAACAGTATGGAGTGCCTGGGTGGCACTCCAAAATTAAAATTAAAAATGATGGAGTGCCTGGGTGGCTCCATGGGTCAAGCATCCAACTTAGGCTCAGGTCATGACCTCTCCATTCTTGAGTTTGAGACCCTCATTGGGCTCTGTGTTGACAGCTCAGAACTGGGAGCCTGCTTTGGATTCGGTGTCTCCCTCTCTCTGTGCCACTCCCCTCCTCAGGCGCGCGCGCGCGCTCTCTCTCTCTCTCTCTCTCTCAAAAAATGGAAAACATTTTCACTCACATTTTCACATGCTCACTCTCTTATCTCTCAAAAATAAATAAAGAAAACTTTTTATTAAAAATAGAAATATATTATGACCCAGGAATGGAATTACTGGGTATTTATGCAAAGAAAGCAAAAAACACTAATTTGAAAAGATATATGCACCCCTATGCTTAGTGCAGCATTATTTACAGTAGCCAAGATATGGAAGCAACCTAAGGGCCCAATGATAGATGAATGGATAAAGAAGATGTGGTACGTATTTAAAAAGTAATGGTATATCCAGTAAGGAGTTAATATGCAAACTAAATGAAGAACTAACACAACTCAACACTCCCCTCCCAAATAATAATCTGATTCAAAAATGGACAGAAGCCCTCTCCTGATCCACAACATCTCCTCATTCACTTCAGAGTTGGGTCTGTGGTAAGAACCAGGGACCTGCACCCTAACACTTACCCCAACTAATTCAGATGATCATATATAGCATATATATATGACCATATAGAGCAAACATGAGATTCAGTACTCCAAAAAAAAAAAAAGATATAAATTTCAAGGGAGCCTAAAGTACAGTGTCGAGATCACAGACAGGTAGGAGAGTTCTCACGTACATAAAACACTGGAATTCTTGACATTGACATGGATCATGGGAAAACATAGTGAGATCATGGGAAAATCCTTAGGGATACAGGTGTTTGCATAACAACATCATAAACCCCCCTGACCAGGCTGGCCGAGAACAGTCAGCAGCATGTCAAGGAGGTTGCACAGGACAGCGCAGGGGTCAATGGATCTGAGTTCTCCCTGGCTTCATCCTCATCCTGAGTATGGAGAAATCGCTTTGGCCAATCTCTCCACACCTCTGAGCTGCTCTATGATAAACACTGTTTCATCACTTTGTGTTTAGTGCTGGCACTAAGTACCTAAGTATGAGGTCCACAGCTTCTATTTAACTGTTGACACAGGGAATCAGGAACACACCAGACCCAGTCATCTGTATAATATTTGTGGCTGCTTTGACACTTCAGTGTCAGGGTTGTGTAGTTGTGACAGAGGCCATGTGTCCACAAAGCTGAAAATATTCACGATCTAGTCCTTTGCAGAAAAAGTTGGCTGGCCCCTGTGCTATAGTCCCTTTTCCACCGTGAAAGTGCCTGGGATGGTGTCAACTCAGAACAAAGCACAGAATGGGATTCTAAGAATCTCAGCCCTGAAACTGCAGGTATCTGAGACTATTTCTATACCCAGGCTTTTCAGTTTCAGACTATAAACTATTCTTTGTTTTGTTTTTGTTTTTCTTCGCTTTGCCTTCACTTAAGCCATGGGAATTGGGCCTTCCTGTATGACTAAAACAGTCCTAATAGCAGTTATGACAAAAATAAAAGCAGAGAAGGAAAACTAACATAACTGAAAGCTGGGCAGTATTTACATATCTGACCGACTTTGAGTGACATGGAGAAACTGAAAGATTTTTGCAACGAATATAAATACTTCTCCGTAAAAGTAGCAAATGATTGTAGAAACAAGTGAAGACAGACTCCTCAAAAACATATTTCTATCAAGATCAAGACAGAGACAACACATTAGCCATTCTGTGATTAGGTCTTCACCAACAGCCTGGAGAGTTGCGATCAACGGCCCATGCAAAGATGACACCCTAGATAACAGTGTTTCATGTTCTGCATTTTAAGGCTTACATTAGCTGCTAATTGAAACTTACATTGCTATACAGTTAATCTCTTTTGTTAGTTTCATTCAGAAAGGCATCATGATCCCGTTTAAGTCCCTACTTTTCAGCACAGGATCTGGCTTATGGTAGATTCTCAATAAAAGGAGCAAATGAGCCTGAACTAGTTGATCCAACATTTTCATCCCAGGATGCAGATCTCTGTAGTATACAACAAGAACTTCAAGAATGAGTCCTCTCAGAGCGCATCCTTATCTGAGAAAGCAGCCCCCAAAACACCTCTACTCTTTTCCAAATGGATAAATCTCTCCAAAATGTCCAGTCTGTTTTTATAAACTCTTAACAGTAATGACCTAAGCTGACCAATGCTTCTTACAACCACAGTCACTTTATTCAAGATCCTTGACGATTTTTGCAGTTGAACAGTGCTGACTCTTAACGTTAGGGAAATGAAATAGGCATGAAACCCGGCGAGATTATATTCATTTTCTGTTCAGTGTGCCTTCTCTTGAATGAGATGCCCATGTAGGATTTGTCAGGAGGGGTAAATCATATTGTGTGAAGCAACAGTGTTTCCTGTGATCTGGTCAAGAATATAATGAGCCCTTGTGTAGGCAGAGGAAGAACTGTCTGTATGCCAGGATTTACTTCCTAAAAAAAAAAAAAAAAAAAAAGTATTTCTGTCAATCTCATGATTAATCCCTTTGTTTCCATTAGGATAAAACTTGCTTTAAATAAGCTCTCTTCAAGTCCATAATTGAGAATTAGAAGCCTTAGTTAGATTTGCCTTAACAGTCTGAGATTCTTCATTTTATTGATAACAAAAGGTGAGACAGACCACCCTGCTATTTTGAAGATTGGAGAATAAAATTGCTGGTTAATCTTCCAAAGCTCCATATAAGACCTAGATCAATCAACTGAAGAACCCACATTTTACTGAGGTTCTTCCTACTAAGACACTTCCTTTTAAACTCACCACCCGCTTGGCTTACACCTTATTCTCTATTGACAGCAATCAAAGATGAATCCCTAAGATAAGACATGATGTCTCCATCAGTTATCTATAGCTGCATAACACATTACTTCAAACCTGAGTAGCCTAAAATGATAATATTCATTATGGTACAGCCTGTCCAGAATCCAAGCTCAGGTTAGTTGGGTCCTCTGGCTCTGGTCCCTCACAAAGCTGCAGTCAAGGAGTTGGCTAGAGCTGTTGTCATTTTAAGATTAAGTGGGAAAAGTTCCACTTCATAGCTTGCTCACCTGGTTGTTCTAAGATTCATTTATTCATGAACTCTTGGACTAAGGGACTAAATGTTCCACCAGCTACTAACCAGCTACTAGCCTTTGTGCCTGGAATCTTGCCATGTAGGCCTCTCCCAAGGGCAGCTCACAGCATGGTAACAGGTTTCAACAAAGTAAGCAAATGAACAGCAAAAGAAAACACTAATGAGATGGAAGTCACACTCTGTTACAACCTAATCTCAGAAGTGACATTCTAGGGGCACCTGAGTGTCTCTGTCGGTAAAACCATCCAATTCTTGATTTTGGCTCTCAGGTCATGATCTCCAGGTCATAAGATCGAGTCCTATGTTGGGCTCCATGCTGAGTGTGGAGCCTGCTTGGGATTCTCTCTCTCCCTCTGTCTCTCTAATAAAATTAGCCTCTCTAAATAAATAAATAAACTTAAAAAAAAAAAGTGACATCCTATCACTTTGGCCATATCCTGTTTCTCAGAAGCCAGTCACCAAGTCCAGCCCACACTTTAGCTGAGAGGATTACAGACAGCATGCATATCTGGAAGTAGGGACTGTTGGGAGGCATCTTAGAAGTCTGATTACCACAATGTCCTTAGGAATCAAGCTTCCAGAGGGGTTTGAAATCTTAATGAAATAAAGGCTGAATTGTGAAAACTTATTTGCTTGACTCACAGGAGTTGTCAAAGGTAAAAAGCCTTGTCCCATCCTTACAAGGTGCAGCTACCTTAAACTTCTTCACAGATCTCTACAACCCATTACTTCTACCTTCATATTCAGTTGCTTCCTCACAGATAAAATGTTCTTTATATGGACATCGCTCCTGATTCACAGAGAAAATGCAAGCACCTAAATGAGATTTTCCACCAACTGTAGACTGTCAAAAGAAACATATATAACTATGTTTTACTTATGCTTTTCTTTTTATTCTGACATCAAAGAAAGAGATATTCCTGTTTGAGAGAATTTCCTTGCTGAAACATCCATCTTTTCTATTCAAGGTCTTTACTTCTCATTTCTTCCTTTCCCAGTACTCTCAACACAAGCCCTTTTGATGGTTCTCCCAAGGTATGTCAGCTATCCATGCTTCTCCCATGATCTCTCCTTGTCCAGTACAGGTAATAATTGCTTTCCAGATAGCTACTTATACCCTTCTCTGTCCTTAATACACTTAAATATGGGTACTATTTTCACTAAGGCACTGCCTGAGCTTTTGTAAAGATGATGTGCTTGAAGTTAAATGCAATTCTTTTCAGGCACTTAATTAGCTTAATAATTATTATTAAATTAATAATTAGCTTAATTAGCTTTCTGTGTCATTTAGTACTTCTGATTGTTCCCACTTTTGAGAGATACTCTCTTTTTCTGATGTCCATAATACCACCCTCTTGTGGTGTTGCCCTACCTGTCTGTCCCCTCTTTCTCAATGTTCTTGGCAGAGGAGTCCATCTGAGTCACCCTATAACATTCATGTTTCAATGTCTAGGTCAGGCATACTTCTCTTTTTATTCTGTAAGTACTTCTAAGAAGACTTCAGCCACTTTCCTAATTTTAATTGCCACTCCTCAAGTTTTATCTTTACCACATATTTTTCCCTCTTCAGCCTCAAGCTCTTATCTAACTAAGGAAGAAAAATATACTTGGTAATTTAAGCTAGTATCAAATTGATCTCTTACCCCCCCACCCCGACCAATTCTATAGCTCCTAAGAAACTCCTCTTTTTGATGAGTACAACTCCCTCCATTCTGTTTAGCCAAATTAGAATCCTGAGTGAATCACTGACTACTCCCTTTCCATGGATCCCTCCAACCCATCAATGTCAAGTTTCAATCAAAAGGAAGATAAGCTTAGGTGCTGGGATAATCCTTACCCAGTATCCCACAACCTCCACTCTCCACATTTAACCTAAAAACTGGATGAAAATTAAACATGTAAGGACGTGATCTTCAACAAAAATCCAGGGGTGCCTGGGTGGCTCAGTTGGTTGAGCGTCTAACTTCGGCTCGGGTCATGATCTCACGGTCTGTGAGTTCAAGCCCCACGTTGGTCTCTGTGCTGACAGCTCAGAGCCTGGAGCCCGTTTCGGATTCTGAGTCTCCCTCTCTCTCTGCCCCTAACGCACTCGCATCCTGTCTCTGTCTCTCTCAAAAATAAATAAACATTAAGAAAAATTTAAAGACAAAAATCCAGATGGCCTATGTAGTAGGCAGAGTAACGGCCCTGGCAAAGATGTCCATGTTCTAATACTCAGAACCTATGAATATGTGATGTGATGTGGCACAGGGGAAATGAGGTTTCAGGCTCAATTAAGGTGGCTAAGGTGGCTAATTTGATAATAATCCTAAAAAAAGAGAGATTTATTGAATTATCTGGGTGATGACAAGGCTCCTTAAAAGTTGAAGTAGGAGGAAGAAGAGTCACTGTCAGAGAGCTACAATGCGGCAGAGACTTAGCTAACTGTTGCTGGCTTTGAAGATGGAAGGGAGTCATAACTCAGGAAGGGAAGACAGCTTTTAGAATTGGGAAAGGCAAGAGCATGGATTTTCCCCTTGAGTCCCTAGAAAGGAGACAGCCCGGCCAACAGGTGGATTTTAGCCCAGCGAGATAGTTTTCAGACTTCCTTCCTCCAGGACTATAAAATAACACATATGCATTGTTTATAGCCACTAAGTTTGTGGTAATTTGTTATAGCAGTGATAAGAAATTAATACCACCTATTTCTTCCCTTTTTTATTCTTTATGTTAGATTAAGGCAGAGACCTGCTGTTACCAAAATCAGAAATAAAAATGGACATGACTAGGAAAATAAAAACGATAAAAGATTACTAAACAGCTGTATGGAAACCAACTAGGTAGCCTAAATGAAATGGAAAAATTCCTAGAGGCAAAAACCTACCAAAACAAATCTGAATAGACTTATAATTAGAAAGGAAATTGAATCAGTAATAAAAAATCTCCCAACAAAGCAAAGCCCTGAACTAGCTGGTTTCACTGGTGAATTCTACCAACCTTTAAGGAATAACTAACACCTTTTCTTCTAAAACTTTTCCAAAAAAGTGAAGAGGGAACACTTCTTAATTCATTTTATGAGGCCACTTTACCCTGAAACCAAAGACAAAGACACTATTAAAAAAAAAAGAAAACATAGACCAACAGGCCTTATGAACATCTGATACAAATAGCAAACTGAATTCAGCAGCATATTAAAGGAATAATCAGAAACCTATCCCAAACCTACCTTTATTAACCATTCCTAATGACTAGCTAGTGACAAAGACAAAGAAAGAAATCAGAGGTTTACAGATATAGAAGAAAAGAATTAAAATTGTCTTTCTTTGCAGATGACCTTAAAGTCCAAATTTCTTAAAAAATAATTTGATAAATACAAATTTGATAAAGTACAAATTTCTTAAAAAATAATTTGATAAAAAAACCTTTTCTAAAATTACTGAGGATAAAAGTCAATGATTTTTCCACAATTATATAGGCCAACAATGAAAAACTCGAACTTGAAACTGAGAAAAAAAACCCTTTTTTATATTATTTTACACACATACATTTTTAAGTTAATTTTGAGAGAGAGAGAGAGAATGGGGGAGAGGCAAAGAGAGAGGGAGAGAGAATCCCAAGCAGTCTCCGTGCTATAAGAACAGAGCCTGATATGGAGCTCAAACTCACCAACTGTGAGATCATGACCTGAGCTGAAATCAGGAGTCAGACGCTTGACCGACTGAGCCACCCATGCACCCCTCCATACTTTCTGCGTACTTTTCATAATAGCACTCAAAAAAGAAATACTCAGGTATAAATCAAACAAATATGTACAGAATCTCCATGCATTAAAAAAAAAGACTCTAATGAAAGAAATCAAATAACTAAATATCAAAATAAAGTCTGTCTAAAAATCAGAGTCAAAGAATCACATTCACTAAAGTAAACAGGACTTCAAGGAGGAGCTTGACTATTTCTCTGAGCATCTCAAGGCGATTTGATCTTTCTCTTTACCCTTCTACCACTTCTTCCAGACACCACCTTCCTCACCACCTTCTTCAATGAAGGTCCTTTCGTATCTCCAGCAAAACCAGTGAAACACAATTGGGATGACTGTTCATATCAATTTGTATATGCGTGAATATTCACACAAGTATCATGTGTGTGTAAACTTTTCATCTTGTTTGGAGACAACAGTACTTCTGATAGACAAGATTTTTTTCTCTGTAGTGTTAAACTAGCCTTGTGCAAATTTTCTCATTTTTAAATCTATCTACATGGCAATTATTGATGTTACAGGGCTGGTGAAATTGCATGATTCTGCTTCGGTTATACCTATTTTACCAGTGGGATTTCACCACCATCAATGTACGTCAAACATATCATGAAATAATCAACTTATTAAATCAATGTCAATCATATACCAAAGCAGCCCCTTTTTTCCTACTCTTATGAATTGGCTCCACCTTAGCATTTTCAAATGTTAAGAAGAAAACAAAAATAAAGTTGAAAAAAGCTGCCAGAACTTGATACGGTACATGATGGTTATTAAATATAAGCTAGGCTCACTTTTTACATGGTGAAAATTATTTCCTGCCCATTACAAAACCATAAATAAAAGCTCAGCAAATCTGATTGTGTTCCTGAGCAAAATAATGCCTGATATACACTTCATCTTACTGTTCATAAGCAAAATTCAGAAAGATGTTACTGACCCCACGAAAGTAAAATAAAACAACCCAGAGGCTTTTAGGGACACAGAGTAGCATGGGATTTAGCTACTATTCCAAACACTTGAAAGCCACTACCAGGAGACGAATCCCCAAACTGGATCTTTCGAACAACATAAATCATGTCTTCACTTTGCTCATATCTAATACTATTTTGTTTTTGTATGGAAAAGCATCAGTTCTCATGGAGAGATAGAAATACCCCTGGCTTGGGTGTCTTCATTAGTCCAGAACTCCAAAACAAAGACCAGAAAAGTAGGAAAAAGTATGAATTCGAAAAACAAAAATATTTTCACATCTGATACGTTTCCAAATAGCACATATACCCTGACACTCTTTTGGCACTGGATCACACACACAAACTATATACTTGCTAAGGAGTGACTGAAAATTTTCACAAAGTGCTTTATTGGCTTCATGTCATTCTTTGAACAGTGGCAAATAATGAACTCCATTCTTGATACAAGAAGGCCACTTGTATTCAAGTGCCAGTTATTCACTTTCTAATCAATTACGTAATTCTTCATGTTGCCCTCTCTTAAATAAAATGAGTTGGGAGTTGGGGAAAAGTTAAAGTCATGTTTTTCACTGTCCAAGTTATAAAAGTCCGTATTTTGGTATAGGAATTAGGCCCACATTTGCTAAAGATATTCTCAAATATGGAAGAACGGTAGCATTTACTTGTCAACACTAAAATGTAAATTGCAAGTTTCTTTCTGAGTCCTGAAAGAATTCAGTATCATACTACCTCAATCCAGCGCAGGTCTTAACAGTCAGAATTAGCCAAGTACATTTCCATATCTCCATAGAGACTAAAGAATAATCACTTTTATATGTAAATACATTTTGTATAACTACCCTAGAGGCCACAGTGGCTGCCACAGTTATTAATGAAGCTGCACTTAATGTGCGATTCATCCAAATTACTCTCTAGGAAAAATTCAAGAGGTTGGACATCATCTGAGCTCAGACTCCACACTTGCCATGTTTGATAAAAACTAGGAAAGAAGTAGGACAACGGCTTGCACTTGAAAGCAGGGATTGCTTTTCTGGCCTGGTTAGGATAGGAAACATGCAAGTCTTCTGCTCTCCTCTTATGGTGAGTCAGTACTGTGAATATGTTGCTGAAATTTTCTTACCTCCGCATCTCTACGTCACTGGCTAGTCTTTATAACAACACCAACCTAAAGCCCAAATGAACAGGGGTGACCTGGTTGGCTCAGGCAGTCAAGTGCCTCTTGATTTTGGCTCAGGTCATGATCTCACGGTTTATGAGAATGAGGCCCATGTCGGGCTCTGTGCCTGCTAACAGCACGGATCCTGCTTGGGAGTCTCTCTCTGCCCCTCCCCCCCCCCCACTTGTATACATGTTCTCGTTCTCTCTCTCTCTCTCTCAGAATAAATAAACATTTTTTTTAAAAGCCCAAGTGAACAGTGAAAGCCAAAGTGAGAATGGCCAACCATTGTCCAGGACAAATTTAACCGTGATGTCACCACTATCCTCTTCTTATGTGAACAACTCCCACCCACATGTACATACACTTTTAGTTGGTTTGTGCCTTGTAGGAAATTTGGTTGGCTAAGTCTTAGCATACAAATTGTCAGTTTGTAGGCCCAGGGCACCTCAAGACACCCCCTTGCAGACTGCCCTGGGACTGTTCATGATTCCCTGAGGAAACGTACAGTATTTTCCTTTCTAACCCCAGACCCACAGGACTTTTCAGTTAGTAGATACAAGTGACACAACTTTCCTTCTCTTGACAATCATTCAGCCCAGACCTGGACTTGCTTGTTTCCAGAGTCTCTCTTGCCAGCCCTATGCCTGTCTTTCCAGTCCTGTCTCCACAGCCTGGTGAATCATTGGCCCATTTCCTCCCCTCATTGTAATCTTGCCTTGATTCCATTTCATATCCACCTACATCCATCTACTTTTGATCAGTTTCTACTTTGACAAACCCATCTCTTTACCTTCAAATGTTCCCTTATAGCTGAACAGCCCATCCAATCTAGCAGTTAGGTTTCAAAAGCAAAACCCAATCAGGATTGACTACAGAATTTTTTATTTATTTATTTTTTTTTTTTGCTTCTCCAAACGTACCTACTCCAAAATCATAATTTCTGGCCCTGGCTTAAGTAGTTGGAGCTCACAACTATGATTACTCAACTATTTTGTTCCTAAACTGGCTCGATCTTTGGCCCCCAAAGGGGGAAAAGATATATTTTACTAAGCACTATGGAATCGGAATCGTCCTTGATGGTAATGGACAGGAGGCTGCTCTAAGGATCTGGCTGAGAAGTTTGAATGACAAAAGGAGGACAATCTAGGAGCTTCCTCCAAGTTGAAAGGATCAGGGTGGCTGACTTCTGAAACTACCTCCTATTTGCTCAAATGGAGAAGCTCAGTTTTCATCAGGAACGAGGTGTAGAAAGTTTCACCTTAAAAGGGTGAAAACTCTTCCTTACTAATTCATAAATAGGAAATATCCAACGCAGTTCTTGCACCGTATTCTTTTTTTTTTTTTAAGTTTATTTATTTATTTGGAGAGAGAGATCACATGAGTGGGGGAGGGATAGAGACAGAGAATCCCAAGCAGACTCCATGCTGTCAGCACAGAGCCCGATGTGGAGCTTAAACCCATGAAATGTGAGATCATGACCTGAGTCGAAGTCAAGAACTGGATGCATAACCAAATGAGCTACACAGGCGTCCCAAGTTCTTGCACTGTGGTCATGTTTTGCCTGATTTCATTCAGTTGGGAAAATTAGGACTATACTTACCTGTGTTTCATATCCTATAGTTATGCTTGCAATCTAGGAAGAAGTTCTAGTTTTTGCATCAATTCATTTTGAGAAAAGACAAGAAGGTAGTACTTATTGTAAGGTGGGTTCTATCATCCATCCACTCATGAATGCTGAGTGACTCCTGCCATGCGCTATACCAGCCCGCAGAGAAATGTACCCCTTCTTCATTTCAACAAGAAATCCAACCCACCGAGCATGTTGTGATACTATTTATTTGTTTGTTTCTTTATTTATTTTTGAGAGAGAAAGAGTGCATGTGAGGGCACGCAGAGGAGGGATGGAAAGAAAGGGAGAAAGAGAGAATCCAAGCAGACCCCATGCTGTCAGCACAGAGCCCCATACAGGACTTGAACTCACAAACCATGAGATCATGACCTGAGCAGAAATCAAGATAGAACAATCAACTGACCGAGCCATCCAAGTGCCCCACATGTTGTGATCTTAATAATCTTTTTAACTGTAGAATCACAAATCTGTATTAAATAAATCTGCTTTCCCTTTGATCAATGTCCTTACTTGGCCATAGATTTTCTTTTACTTCTATACTTTTCAGGTGCATAGTATTTACCCTCCTGCCCCTGTACTTCTGGTTTCCCTGGGAACTTAAAATTCTTCATCCTTATTACATAGTGCTACTGAACTCCACTCCTTTTGTTACTTTACGTGACCTTTGGCATTTTATCCCAGAATCCGACCTTCCCATTCCCATAACTTTCAAAACATATATTTTCAAAATCCTTAAAGTACTCTATTTAAGAATACTCATGAATCAGGGGCGCCTGGGTGGCTCAGTCAGTTGAGGGTCGACTTTGGCTCAGGTCATGATCTCACAGTCTGTGAGTTCCAGCCCCATGTCGGGCTGACAGCTCAGAGCCTGGAGACTGCTTGGGATCCTGTGTCTCCCTCACTCTCTGCCCCTCCCCTGCTCATGCTCTCTCTCTGCCAAAAATAAATAAACACTTAAAAAAGTTAAAAAAAAGAATACTCATGAATCAAATTTTCTCTAGATCTTTATACACGAAAAAAGACAACTCTGAGTTGGTGTCTGTCCATAATTATCTCAAATGAGAAGAAGAGAGCTCCACAATATTATTCTTACCTCTTTTCCTTTATAACAGATCTACTGATTTGCTGGTTTTATTCTTTTTAGAATTTATTACTGTACTTCACAGAAAATTCTCTTTTCAGCAATGCATTGTTTTCCAGTCTTCAAACGCAAAATAAAATTATACCTATGATGTAGATTGCACCTTCTACAAACCTGAAGAGTCACAGAACAAAGCACCAAAACTGAGGAATAGATACAGACTTTCCCTCATGCACCTCAAATCCTGCTTTTCTGGGGGGATTCTGGGGGGAAATCAGGCACCCTATTTCTTAAAATAATCTGTAGCAAGGCCTCACCCTACAAAATATAGATTCCACTGGAGCTTATTCACAACACAGAAGTGGTCCTAGAATTAATTTTTCTAACATATGGGATATTCCACAAACCTTTTGGAAAAAGAAAACACATTCTATTGAAATGGTATAAATTATTAAGCAGTTAAAATATTTAAAATGTCATTTTTGTATGTTATCCCTCATTAACCAATATTCTTTGTCACTTGAAAAATACAAGTGTCCTTACATCTCAATTTAGAATTAAATTTGATTACCAAATGACATTATCAATGACTTCTAATTAAAAACATAGGCCTGAAAACTCAACCTAGCATTTTATTCCCATGTCAGCCAGTAAATGCAAAATTCATGATTTAGCTACATTTCTTTTTTGTCCTTTATCAAAACATATGCCCCAATTTATTAAATGTGATTTAGACTGATGTAGCTTTTACAATATTGTATCATTTGATAACTATTAGTAATGAAATGTACTGTAATTTAAACCAGGAGATAGCCATTAATCTTTAAAACAATGATCACTGACATTTAATAAAATATATTACGTGAAGATCATGCCTTAATTCTACTTCCAATACTGCCTATCACATCTGTTCACCTGTGTACTTTCTCTTATAAAATGAATGACAATATACTACTCTTTGGGACTGATGACTGGTCCAATAAGACTGGTGGGTAATTTAAGTCACAGATCTAATAATTTATTATAAAATCGTAAGGCCATTTCAGTTACGCATGCCCATTATGCAACTCTCAAAGATTAGAAGCTTTCTACATGCAGAGATTGTCTCATGTCCCTGGACTCAACCTTTTTTTTTTCCCCATTATGTGTCACATACTCAAGGCTACATTAATCACATTTCTCCCCAAATTGGCCTTACCCTCTGACTACTCTATTTCTTTAAATATGAGTACTTTTCTCCTAGTTATTCAGGCTTGGCCCCTAAAAGCATTGCTTCACTTCTCTCTTTCCTTGATATTTAATCATTCTAATTCCTGGGTATCTTTCATGTCAATCTCTTCTTCTTTTGGAGAGAGACTACATGACACTGGGGGCGGGGCAGAGGGAGCCGGAAAGAGAGAATTTTAGGCAGGCTCCACACCCAACATGGAGCCCCATGTGGGACTCTATCTCACGACTGTGAAATCATGACTCCAACTGAAACCAAGAGTCAGATGCTTAACTGACTGAGCCACCCAGGTGCCCCTCATGTCCATTTCTTTTTTTTTTCTCTGTATATAATACATATATCACATTCATATACGTTAATATGTATACATATATGCAGATCTAGATCTACCACTTTCCAACACTTTGATCCAAGTCTTTGCTCCAGCCAGCCAGCCATTTGTACAACTCCAATTCCTTCCTCACCCCATCACTTCTGCATTCTCTACGCTCCAATCCAAACTACTTACAAATTGCATATTCTGCTTCTTGCTGTAAAACTCACGTCTTTCCCCTTGCTTCCAAGCCCCTGCAGCCCCTCACTGCTTAAAAATAAAATCCAGGGGCATCTAGGTGGCTCAGTCGTTGAGTGTCCGACTTCCACTCAGGTCACAATCTTGCGGTCCGTGAGTTCGAGCCCCGCGTCGGGCTCTGGGCTGATGGCTCGGATTCTGTTTCTCCCTCTCTCTCTGCCCCTCCCCATTCATGCTGTCTCTCTCTGTCTCAAAAATAAATAAACGTTAAAAAAATAATAAAAAATAAAATAAAATAAAATAAAATCCAAACTCATGAACCTAGCACTCAAGGTGTGACATGATGTGAACCCAAATTTCTTCATATTGTTTAAGATGCAAGCCATAACGACTTTCCCTTAATCATGCCCTTGCTTGTGCTCCTTTTTGTGTTTGTGTTCTTTGCCATCCCTTGTACAGTTAAAACTCTCTAAGCTCTTCTTTTACCATCTGTTCTTCAAGTTTTGTTCTTCAAGTTTTGCTTGCTCTCTCCCATGAATGAACCCTCTAGATGAGGGCTCTCCCATAAACTCGTAAAAACCTTCATGTTTGCGTTCCATATGAAACATTATGGCCTTTCCCCCAGTCTTCCATGTTAGATTTATAGCCCCCAAAGCAACTGATATCACGTTCTTTTCTTTATCTAGCACAGAGCACAGAGCAACTAGTCCAAAAGATGCATAAAGGGGACATGTATGAAATAGCAGCCTACGTGGAAGCCAGGGATCAGCCAAGTATGGCCCATGGGCCAATTAGGGTCTCCCCCACCCGTTTTTGCAAATTAATTTTTGGGGGGACACAGTCATGTGTATTTGTTTATGTGTTGCCTGTCTGCACTGCCACAGCAGAGTTGGGTGGCCGCCACAGAAACTCTACGGTGCACAAAGATGAAAATATTTTAGGCTTTATAGAAAAGACCCTTTACCAAAAAAGTGGGCAGACTTCCGAAAGAATTTAGAGAAGGAAGGCAGGAAAACATGAGCTCTGTTTGAGTGCCTGAAGAGACTCCCTAAAGGGCGTCCACTTCTGATCTTTTTTCCTTTCTGTCACTACTGTCCCCGTGACCCCTGGCATAATCGCCAATTCTCCAGGCAAGGCTATCCTTGGCTAAGCCACCTGAAGCTGGGTTTTTGCAAGATGTTTAAGAGCACACCTGTGTAAAGGCACTTCCATTGAGACACCACTGGTAAGCTTTTGCAGTCAATGTTTAGAACATCTGCAGCTCCTGACATATGGCCGCTGGCAGGAAGGACCTGCCAGTCAGAACTAACCTATGCATTTCACCAACTTAGGATGCAGGCTAAGAAGGTGCACAGTGGTCCAGACCACCATGGAAAATGTCCCAATTAACCCTTAGAAGCCATCTTGGGGAGGAAATTATTCTCAGTATGCCAACAGAGTACATTTTGCTGATTCATTCTGTCAAAATAAAAGTGGATCTTGGCAACTTCACAACTTTTTTTTTTTAAGGTCTTATCTAAGTAAGGGATTAAAAATAACACTTTTTACATGGGAACTGAAATAATTATTTTTGTACTTTTGTATTCATAGCTCCCCAAGTATATCACAGTGTGTTCGTATACATATTTATACATAAATCTTGTTAAGTATTCTCATCTGAAATCTAAAAATTCATAGGCTTATATATATTCCAATTTAAATTCTGGGTAGAAATTGCAGGGTTTTTTGTTTTTTTTTTTTTTTTTTTTGGATTATCTTAGCTACATATAGCTTGATACTCATGTATTTATTCAGTGAATATTTCTTAGGAACAATCATGTTCCAGACATCATGGAAATCACATGGCAAGGCAAAAAGAGCACCAGATTTTCTCACAGTTATAACAGGGTTTGAATCCCACCTCCATAAGCTGAGCGAATATAGATTAGTTATTTAATGTCTTTGAGACAAAATTAAGTTTTTTTGGAAAATGTGAAAATATGATGTTTTTTTCTGAGTTGTTAGAATTGTGTCTGGTGGCTGTGTTAGCCTGTCTGGCATGTATCTCCTTCAGGCTCTGCCTTCCACTAAGAGCTGGTCTCATGTGCTGAACATAGAGCTGATCGATAGAAACTGCCTGGACCAATTAGCATAACCTCATCCTCCTAGGAAATTTCCAAGGTTGAGCATTTGTCCAAAGTCAAGACAACCCTAGAATCATTGCCACTACAACTGAGGTAAGTGCCTCTTTGCCTAACAGATCACAAAACTAGAAGAGAACAATATCTGTAGATGTCAGTGAAAAAGTCCCACCAAGTAGAAAAAGACTGTGTGTAGCAGGGGACAATAAAGCTAACATAAATCATGGTTGGAGAGAGACTCGAGTTCTCCCTCGGTTCCAGTCCCTAGGTCCCCAGGGCTATCTCTGCAAGATACAGAGATACTTCCAATACATCCCCTTCCTGCTGTAGTTTTTTTGTAATTTGAACCCTGACTGATTTAATACAGAAATCCTTCCCAAAGCACAAAGGAAGTGCACAACAAATATTAGTTACCTGATTCTACCTCCTGATTTAGTGGCTTCCATTTTTAGACAGCAGAGATTTTGTTTCTTTTGTTTATTCCCAACACCTAGACCAGTGCTTGATACATAGTGGGAAAATAATAAATATTTACCGAGTGAACTAATGCACGACTAAATAACTATGGCACCAACACACTGAGTATTATAGTGGACACTTAAAGACACGTAAGAAAATCAAGAGGAAATTTACCTAAACAGGTATTTTCAAGGATTATAGATAAAATACTCATGAGTGCCTTGTAGAAAACTCATGAAATTGTTAATATAATAGGTATTAGTTGTACCCATGATACTCAAAAAGCAAAAAAATGCCAATGATCTCTATTTTTCTAAAGTAGGGCAAATCTGGCTGTCACAACTTATGTACCAGAGTTATCACAAGGCTTAAAGTTAGGCACTACTTGGGCTCCTTCTTCTCTGTCAGATCACACAGAATACCCAGGCTTAGGATATCCTGGAAGATTAAAACAGGAGGGTCCTGGCCTCAGGCCAGTGTCATTGTGTTACATGAGGTCCTGCAATGCAGTGCCTCTCTTGCAATCTTGTCTGTCACCACCTCCTGGACGCTCTCCCTCCGAGTCCTGCCACGGTGCCCACGCAGCACATCCCGTCACATACCTCTGAGGTGCAGCATTTGGCCAGAGCTCTGGTCTATACCACCTGAATAATCCTACTAACTGTCCTTTTCCCATCGGATAGAAGCCTCCTCCGCAGAGGAACATACTTTTCCACTGTAACATACCACCCTCTTTTTCCTTCTTTCTTAGGGAACATGAAGATTGAATGCCCAAGTAAGATTTAGCCAGACGTTCAAAAACCGCATGACTCAACCTAGAACATGAAGCTGTACCCTTTAAAGAAAGAACAATTTCCTCTTTTTCCCTTTTCTTTCTTTCTTTCTTTTTTCTTCTCTCCTCTCCTCTCCCTCTCCCCTCTCCCTCTCCCCTCCTCCCTCCCTTCCTTTCTATTATCGCTCCATTGGTCATCAGACAAGAAACACATCCTCGGCCAAATTTTTCTGGCACTTGCTTGTGAGAACACTGCTCTTCTGCATTAATGTCATTGGTATCAGTGTGATGATGATCACGATAAAATTAATTCAGGAAAACTGCACACAAATGTGGATCTGCCCATTTCTTAGCTATGGATATGGAAGAAAATATCTATTATGCTCCCTTTTCCCCCAGAGAAACAATGCTACAAGGGATTAGAGTTGTTGTCAGTTTGAATTCAGTAGAACAAGAAGATTTCTCCCACTTCACGAATTTGAGACGGAAGTGTTCACATTCCGTTCAGGCGGAGGTAGGCATCATTAGTCTAAACCTTCCCAAAGAGAAAGGGAAGAAAGCTTGACCTCATCAAAATAAAGAAGGCATGAGCAGAAAGCATTCCACACATACACAGAGAAGCTCTAGGCTCCTTGTTCATTTCAAATATGACATAGTTGAGGGCTCTCGGGTATCATCCAGCTTTAATACTTTTTAGCTGAAAGCTTCTTTAGCTGGAGGCTTAACTGCCAACCCACTGTCAGCCCAACTATTTGTCATGTCAGCTGGTGATAAGCAATTACCGACACATGAATCCGGTATTGCTCCCTCTCAGCCCTGACCCTTTGCTGAGTTTCAGTAACGTTACTTAAGCCACACGCACTAGGCCTAGGCTATCTGGGGTAAAAGAGACATCGAAGTTTTTGCAATATATGTAAATCAAACCATCATGCTGTATGCCTTAAACTTCTGGAGTAAGCTGTGTCAATTATTTTGCAATACACTGGAAGAAATGAAGGACTAGAATGCATTGAAAGGGACTACAGCCTTTTAGGTTATAATTTATTAGGATCAGGAGAGACATTAACGTCAACAGACTTAACACCTACTTGATGGGAAATTTATTTCTGAGAAAAAGCTCCTCCCCTCCCTTAGAGCAAGGCAGAGGCATTTCCCCCCCTAGAAGGAAACATTGCCAAGGGACTCAATAATAAATGTAGATAATCCATTAGCAAAATCACAGATTCTCTATCTTTGGGACAGAGAAAGTGCTTTTAAAATAGGGGGAAAGAAGGGCTCAGTATCCATATATGTGGAAATTGCCCAAATCAGCCAAGAGATTGATAACCCTCTCTTTAAACTCAATTTTGACTCATTAGCCACTTTGCTATAGAAATGAAACAAGAATATCTAACCTGTAAAGTGATGTACCTTTCCTAAAATTATCACGGCCTTAAAATAGCACTGGCCTTTCCATCCTAACGTACTATTTTCTCTTTTTATTACAGTTAGAAATTCATGAGATGTGATTAATCCTGAACTATTTTCTGTTCTCTTTAACATATGTATTATTAAAATGAACTATCAGAGATTTAAATATGTTATATACTTTGTAA
The DNA here is from genome assembly GCF_018350215.1 of Panthera leo. NCBI lineage: Eukaryota > Metazoa > Chordata > Mammalia > Carnivora > Felidae > Panthera > Panthera leo. The sequence continues at coordinate 96,704,981 of NC_056679.1, forward strand.
AGTGTTGCTTTGTATTATTTAAAAAACTCAATAATTTGATCGGTCAGTGAGGGAGGAAAATGAAATTGCTTGAACCCAATCCTCATCTTAGAATACCTAGAAGACTTAAGTGTTGTATTTACTAAACATACCAGCTATTAAATCTTACCATCTTGCTCTTGTTTCAAAAGCAGCAACACAAAAAGCATAGAATTATTTCATTGTCTGGACAAGATTTAGATGAGTTATAAAATGGTGCAAAATTGGCATGTTTTACTAAAACCTGCAAGCCAGCTTTGAAGATCAAAAACACTTATTTGCAAAAATTAAACTCAAATTGCATAGCATGCTAGATGATGATTAAAATGATATATGTTCGAAGTCTAGTTCCTTAAGGACAACCCACCATAAAGTCTCTGAACCAGGCAAATGTACTGTTTTAATCTATAATCTTGCTACGTAAGATTTTACATACACTCTTTTTTTTATGCAGTAAGAAAACACAGCTGCAATTCACACAATGACAAAATGAAATCACCAGCGTCTGCTTCCTCCAATCCTGAGCATGTCTTAGGTTCCAACTGAAGATATGGTAAACATACCTTTATGGAAATGAAACCTGTATTTACTTTGGCCAGTAACAACAAAGTGCTTGCTTGGCCAACATGTCTACAAACCACTGCCAGTTGCTAAATCTCAGCTAGCGCTTAACTGCAGGGAGAAGGGCATAAACATTTGCAAAATATTTGCCTTGCAGTATTATTTGCCATATGGATTTGACTCAAGAGGTTATGAATGCACTTGTATACGTTTTTAAAATATTTTGCTCTGTCACTGCAAATATAGTCTTTGTTTTTTAACCTAACCTTAGCTGAATAAGCTCTTTGTGTGTGTGTGTGTGTGTGTGTGTGTGTGTGTGTGTGTGTGTGTGTGAACGTACTTGTAAAATAAATGTTTACTCACAAAGAATGTTTCACTTAGACTCATTAAAGCCGGTTTTAATTTAATCAGGAGTATGTTTATTGAGGGCATTTTAATAAATTAAATTGTTCTAGTTTCAGTATCATAATGTAATATGCCTAATAACTTTTATATATAACTGGGATGGACTACTTTGCAGCTTGATCTGCAACTTTCAGTTTGCAGTGTGAGATGCAGGAGCCCGCCATATAGAAATGAAAGCAAGACACTGACTCCTTTCTAAGGCTCCAGGTCCTGTGCTTTCTATGTTAAAGAATTCCTTAGAATTCTCCATAACAGAGTCCTCAGCAGACTATTAAGAGTCTTTTGTGGGTCCATACAAATTTTAAGGTTGTTTGCTCTAGCTCCGTGAAGAATGCTGGTGTTATTTGGATAGGGATTGGTTGAATGCGTAGATTGCTTTGGGTAGTATCAACATTTTGACATTTGGATTCTTTCCACAATTCAGCTATTGTTGACTCTGCTGCTATAAACATTGGGACGCATGTGCCCCTTCGGATCGGGAGTTTTGTATCCTTTGGATAAACTCCTAGTAGTGCAATTTCTGGGTTGTAGGGCCATTTCATTTTTAATTTTTTGAGGAACCTCCATCCTGTTTTCCAGAGTGGCTGCACCAGTTTGCATTCCACCAGCAGTGCAAAAGGTTTCCCCTTTCTCCACACCCTTGCCAATATCTATTGTTTCCCAAGTTGTTAATTTTAGCCATTCTGACAGGTATGAGGTGGTATCTCATTGTGGTTTTAATTTGTATTTCCCTGATGATGAGTGATGTGGAGTATTTTTTCATGTGTCGGCCATCTGGATGTCTTCTTCGGAGAAGTGTCTATTCATGTCTTCTGCCCATTAATGAATGAATAAAGAAGACATGATATGTATACACAATGCAATACTATTCAGTGATGAAAAAGAATGAAATCTTGCCATTTTCAACAACATGGATGGAACTAGAGATTATCATCTTAGTGAAATAAGTCAGAGAAAGACAAATATCATATGATTGCCCTCATATGTGGAATTTGAGAAACTCAATAGATGAACATAGGGCTAGGGAGGGAAAAATAAGATAAAAACAAAGAGGGAGGCAAACCATAAGAGACTCTTAAAAACAGAGAACAAATTGAGGGTCACTGGAAGGTGGGGGGGGGGGGTGGGTTAAATTCATGACAGGCATTAAGGAGGGCACTTTTCAGGATGAGCACTGGGTGTCATGTGTAAAACATGAATCACTGGTTTCTACTCGTGAAGCCAAGACTAAACTGTAAGTTACCTAACTTGAATGTAAATTTAAAAAGAGAGAGAGAGAGAGAGAGAGAGAGAGAGAGAGAGAGAGAGAGAGAGAGTCCTGAGCAGAAAGTACAGCCTGACTTGGTCCTATCTTAGTGCCTTGACTATGAAAGTGGCCATTGGCTATTGCCTGCAGACTGTAAGCTGGTCTCAGCAGACTATGGCTGAAGCACAGTAGCTAATCCCCAATGCCCTGCTGCTGCTTTTGCACTTGTGGTAGGGCATGATTTCACCCAGAGAAATAGTAGCAGTGCCTCAGCTTTAAATTCAGCAAAAATTAAACTCAGATAAAACTGACCAGTGCACTCAGGACTGAAAGGTCTTAAGATTGATTCCTTCAGCCATTCTCACAAGGTAAGAGTCGCAGTGGGATCCGAGCTGGTTCTTCTAGAAAGAGCTAGAGCATAAGATCCATAAACAGATAAGAGAGCCTCATGAGGCAAAGACTTTATCTGTCTGCTCTCTACTATAACTTCTGCATATGAAGCAGAAATTGTGCGATTGTAGACATTCAGATATTTGGGGGGAAGAAAGGATTTGGCATGCGATGCTCTCATGACTGTGCTCTATCCACTGGGAAACGTGTCTCTAATGAACAATGTTTCAAACAGTGGGGCTCTCTATGAAAGGTGCTTCCGGAGCATAATGACTAAGATTCAGTCCCCTTGTTCCAAGTATTATGAGGAATGGCAAAATATTACAGCCCTACGTAATGCTTACTGTTGTACTTATTTCTTTCAGATTCTTCCAGAAGAGGTGACAGTAGTCCAGACACACTGATGCCCATTCATCTCCTCCAGCTCAGTACCAAAGTCACTCTGCTGGACTCTTTTGCACATAATGCCACTGGGCCATGAACAGGACAATACAGGTGCATCTAGATAAAGCCTCCTAACTCCAGATCTCAAGGAGAAGAGATGAGATATGTATTATCATCCCCTTTCCTCCTAGGTAAACCCTGAGTTCCAAGCACAATTTGCCCAAGCTTCTCTTCACAGATCTACACGCTGAAAACAGAGGACTTATTTTCCCAAGTGAAATCTGTGCTTCTTTGACATCTAACACCTTAGGGAGCAACCTCACACCTATGGTAGTGGTCTGTTTCTATGTAAGACACTACCCCTAAACCACAAACATGTATTATATCACACAGTTTCATGTGGTTAGGAGCACATTCATGGTGTGGAAATAGATTTCCTCTGAGCCTAGTACAATCAGCCTCTAGATAAGCCTGCAGCTCTGGCCAACAGTTTGACTTCAACCTTAACTGGGTGTTCACTTGCCCTGTTATTGGCAGGTCACAGTCCCTCAACATATGGGCCTCTCCACGGAGCTGCCCCTCAAAATTGCAGTTGGTTCCCCCTGGAGCAAGCATTCCATGAAAGAATAAGAGAAAACACTGAAGACAGAAGTCATAGATATTTTGTGACTATATCTTGGAAGTGACATCCTATTACAGCACCAGCTCCAAGTTCAGAATCATCATCTAAATCAGTGTCATGTGTGAAGAGGCTCCTTGGGCGTTATACCTCACATATAGCCTCTATCCATCTGTAGAGCTATGCAACCAGAGAGATAAATTGTCCTTACACACACACACACACACACACACACACACACACACACACACACCCCAAGGTACAATACACGGGAAGGATAACTAGACATTCTAGACATTCTTGCTCAAAGAGGAAGAAAATGGAAGGCAGAGGGCTGTTACTACTTCATAGAAATTCTGAAAGCCAGCCTGGAAAACATTGGAAATCCCTTGAGTTAGGTCTCAAGATCTAGAAATAATTTTCCATAGTTCTTGGCTCTACCGGCTGGACTCTCATTTCTGCCCCCACATCATCTTTCCTTTTTCATGAAAAGTATCATGCGTTGGTGGCTAACCAGCTTTCTCAGCACTCTTCTTGCCAGTAGAATTCTGAAGTCTGAGGATCTTTCCTCAGTCCTAACATTTTGTCTCCCTCAATCCAAGATGGTGGGTATTCCTACAGCATTTCTTAAATTTCTTAAAGGGTCTCCTTGGAATTCTCTTGGACTGCACTCTGTTAAAAGCTACAGTGAAAAATGTCTTTGAGAGAAGCTTTTCACAAAAATCTCTGTTATCTGAGAAGATCGTGAGAAACACCTTTATTCTCCTTAGAAAGCCTTTTGCCTATATAACATGGTGTTATACCAACTCAGATCTTTCAGAGATTAAAAAAAGAAGGATTTTAAAGTTTCACCCTTGACTTCATTTTGGAATATGTCTTTCTGGCTAAGCCCTGGATGTGATCCTTGCTTGGAAGCCATTTCTTAATTAAGCCTTATTTGTCATCTATAAAAGCTGAGAAGTTTCAAAACCTCAACTTCTGACTCCTTACATTTAATAATCTTTCCCTCAATTTAACTCTTGCCTCTTAGGTTTTACCAAAATTAGACATCACTTTTACCATTTTGCTTGGAAATAATCCTAGCTAGATGGTTCAGTTCATCAGGCACATTTTCTACTCTTCATGTTATTGCAGACAACAGTGTTCTTAAGTTTCTGCCACCAAATAACAAGTAACCCCTTTCCTCCAGCTTCCAATAACATTTACCTCCTCCTGCGAGCCCCTGAGAGCAACCTTATCAAAGAACCTGAGTTTTCTATTAAAAACTTCTTTAGGGGTGCCTGGGGGGCTGAGTCAGTTAAACATCCGACTTCAGCTCCATTCATGATTCAGCTCAGGTCATGGCCTCTCTGCTCGTGGGTTTAAACCCTGCCTCAGGCTCTGTGTTGACAGCTCAGAGCGTGGAGACTGTTTATGATTCTGTGTCTCCCTCTCTCTCTGCCTGTGCCCTGCGCATGCTCTTTCTCTCTCAAAAATAAACATTAAAAATAAGTAAATAAAATACAAAAACTTATTTAATTCACATAATACCTTGACTAGCATTCTCTTCAAAGCCTACTGCTTCTTTTGAAAATGCTCCCACATTTCAAGTTCCTGGTTTAGCAGCCCCTCACTTCCAGGGACAAAAATCTGGTAGGTTGTGCGTTTTGTGTTGTTGATGGTGAGCAGAAATCTTTTATTAGTTTTTATATATTTATCAAATGCTTTCAGAGTGCTATATTGTTGCAGGCATTGTTTGTACCAATTGGATTAGGAAGAAAACAATCCATGTTCTAGTGACGTTTCAGTCTGAGGAGCCCTGAAGAATAAATAATTTATTATTACATATAGGCTTAAATATCTCTTTTCATAAAAGAAGGGCAATAACACCCGGTTGGATTGATCAAATGAAATAATATATATGAAAACATAATGTTGTGCCCTTCTCAGGTGAACTTAATTGTAACTAACGGGTTTTTAAAGGAGTGCTACCCCTCTGGCTTTCCTACTCCAAGAACCAGTATTCTGATTTAAAAAAAAATCTGTTTTAATTATGTTTCTGTATAAAACAAATTATTCCACAAATTTACAATTTAAAATAACAGATATTTATTACTTCTGTGGCTTAGGAATCTGGATGATATAGTTTAGCTGGGTATTCATGGCTCAGGGCCACCTCAAGGTCACTATTGGTTCTGGCTTCAGTCTCATCTGAAGCCTCAATCAGGAGACCTTCTTGCTTACACACTTACTGGCTTACCTCTCTGGAGGGCTCCCTTATGAATGGCAAATGACTTTTTTCTAAGACAAGCAATCCAAGAGACAATACCCAAAATAGAAGCCACAATTTTTGTAACCTAATCTTAGAAATGACAACGCATCACTTTTGCCATAATTTATCCATCAGAAGCAAGTCCATCCCACACAAAAGAAGAAAGAATTACATAAGGAGGAATACCAGGAGAGAGAGACCATTTGGGACCATCTTAAGAGGCTACCTACCACAAGAACTCACAGAGCTTCACAAATAGTTTTTTCACCAAGAAACAGATTTATATTTTAATTCAACTGATACCATCAGTACGAGGTTTGAAGAGACGTATTATAGCAAAATGAGTCAAAAAGTAAAGCTTTATAAAACAGTAAAAATACCAAACAAGAAATAGTCCAAATAATAAATAGATTATAATTTTCAAAAAATATGGGGTATAAAAAAAACCCATCTATTTGATCTTGACATAGAAATATTCTTAGTCATGTAGTACAGTTTTAATGATACATGATTACTTTTTCTTCATACAGGGCCAATTATATATGATTCTGAAAACTAACACTTGCAGATTATAATATGTTAAAAAAAATTCCTCCCTCACAAATTTTAAAATCAATATATATACTGAAAAATGAAGACAATTATATTTATAGATATGTTTTAAACATTATCAAACTTTAAATATAAAAAGTCATTACTGTTGGGGTGCCTGAGTGGCTAAGTCAGTCAAGCATCTGACTTTGGCCCAGGTCATGATCTCACAGTTTGTGAGTTCAAGCCCTATGTCAGGCTTTCTGCTGTCAACACACAGCCCACCTCAGATCCTCTGTTCCCCTCTCTCTGCTCCTTCCCCACTGATTCTCTCTCTCTAAATAAACTTTTAAAAATGTGATTACTGTAGGGGGTGTCTCAGTGTCTCAGTTGGTTAAGCGTCCTACTTGAGCTCAGATCATGATCTCGTGGCTTATGAGTTTGAGCCCACATTGGGCTCTGTGCTGACAGCTCAGAACCTGTAGCCTACTTTACATTTTGTGTTTTCCTCTCTCACCCCCCACCCCCCCGCTCATGTTCTGTCTCTCTCAAAAATAAATATTAAAAACAAAATTTATTTAAAAAAAAAAAAAAGGATGAGGGACACCTGGGTGGCTTAGTTGGTTAAGCATTGACTTTGGCTCAAGCCATGATCTTGGGGTTTATGAGTTTGAGCCCCGCATCGGGCTCCTTGCTGACAGCTCAGAGCCTAGGGCCTGCTTAGAATTCTGTGTGTGTCTCTCTCTCTGCCCCTCCTCCACTTGTGCTCTTTCTCTCTCTCTCTAAAATAAAGGAAAAGTTAAAAAAATTTAAAAATGTCATTAATGTAAAGCATAAAGTTAGAAGTGATAAAGTATAATCTTTTCCTTTATTCTAATAGTGGTGAACCCAATACTGATACTTTTAATTAAGCATGTAACAGAGAGTTAAATATATTGTTTAAAATGATGACGAGAGCAATAAAATAAACAAAATAAAAATACAATAAAATTTGTGTAGAAGGGAGATTAAAAAGTATATAAAGGACATCAGTTTACTCATTTCTGAAGGTAGGAGTTTGAATATATTTTCTAACGTGATAAATCAAGCAAAAGAACTGTAAATATATTGTTTTATGATTATGATGAAAAATGCGGCCAAAAATGCTTACGAAGGATATGGAGATGAAATTAGGAAAGCTGGCAGTGCTAAGATTTACTTCTCACTCAACACCATTAAAACATGTTTATATTGTTTTGTACATGTCTATGTATTTTTTTATAGGTAATCTGAAAATAAACAGAAAAAGTGGGTGTTACTTCTAACATCAAGAAGTACCTCGAGAAACTGCTTAGCTTTTAACCCTCTGGTGTATCTAGTCTCCAAAGATGGCCTCCAATGGGCTTGCTGGTAGTCCCCTCAACAAGAATCTGGTTTGACTCTTTGCCTTCTAACGGCATATGACAGAAGCAATGTCCTATGACTTCCATGGCTAAGTCATGAAAAGTCTTGCAGCTTCTGCATAGATTTATGGAAACTCTGTCTCTGGGAAACCAACAAGGATGTAAGCCGTCTGACTTACCTCAGACTATCATGTTGTGAGGAAACCCAAGCAAGGCATGTGGCAAAGTCACAAGGAGAAAGAGAGGCTCAGCCATTCCTCCACCTGAAGTGTGAGACATGATAAAGAAGGGACTATCATGTCCCTCTGGTCCAGTTGAGGCTTCAGACGTCTCCAACGCTACCAACAGAAAATCCCTGCTGTTCCTAGTCAACCAGGACAACCAAGGAAATTAGTTAATATTTTAAGCTACTAAGTTGTGAGCCATTCACAACTCATCACCCGGAAACAGATAACCAAATTTTAATCCAATTTTGCTTTGTGCACGTTGAATCAGAAGAATAAAAATCCACAGCACTATTTTAATGGCCCTGGGCATCAGGTGATGACAATGAATGCGTTATGCCTACCAAAGGCATCGCTGCCACCAGGGCGTGTAAGTTGAGGTGGTTTGCAAGTGACCCTTTCTTGGGCACGGTACTGGCGGAACAAGTCAACACATTCATCTTTGCTGTTGTCTTCCTTAAGCTGCAACTTACTGTTCCCTTTTGGTGGATTAATTCTTTCTTTGGTTGTTAACGTGGTCACTCATTAGAACAGAGGCACACTCTATTACTGAGTCTTGTTTCTTTCTGGTCTAGAGAAGGCTTGATCTTTGAAATAATGTCATCTTGCCCTAGCAAGCCTCTAACTTCAGGTATCATACGTCAATTTTGTGCCTTACCCTCAGAGTTTAAGAGTTTTTTTGCTGGGATACTAAGTATCATCACTAGTGATATTAAAGCATCCATCCCAGGTTCTGACTTTAGACACTGGAAGTTAAACACTTCATCTCTGAAATCGAAACAAAGCAAAACAAACAAAAATAAATGTCATATTCACAGCAGTATCAGGGAATTTAAGTAAATGGGCCAACTCAAATAGATAAATCTCCAATGTAAATTTGAAAAGACGTAAGGTTTTATTCAGTCAAAAATAATATAAAGTTCCATTAAAACAAAACTGTTGTTTCTTAAAGGTACTTATTTTATGGATCCCTAGTGTGAAATAATTCATTAAAGCATGGAGTGGAGACTCTGTTTTGAAATATTTTTATTTCACAATTCAGGGCAACGTACTTCATTTATTTGAAACCAGGGAATTTGGCCATTAAAAAGATGTAAAGCACCACATGATGTTTACAATACAGTATTCATTAACCTCAAATTCAATTATTGCGATAGAGATAAATTGGTACTGCAACTGTGACTCTGTATTTCCTGACTTAACCGTAATCACCCAGGAACATCCTCTCACAGGAAAGCAATTCTGAAGTATCACCCACAAAGTACCAAGTTCACTAGGCTTGGCTTTTTGTTTGCTTTGCTCTCCCTGTGTGACATTCCACAGCACGTTGGTCATGTAATCCGGTGATACCTGGATGAAGAGGTATGGCGCATCCTCAACCTGGGGCATTTCACAGTTCTCGGATCTAAGGAAAAGCCTTCCCCTGTCTACCCCAGGAAAGGAGGGTACAGAGAATGAACCAGCTTAGCATATTCCTTTTTCCCAACACTTCTTTGGAGGAAAAGACAAAATCCAAGGAAGAAAGTTGGTGCCAGAGGATTTAAGTCATTCCAAAGGGTCTTTGTCCCCCAACCCCCCAGAATCCAGCACAATAGAAAGATTAGAGGTGATGCCATAATGCACCAAACCCAAGGTCTTTATCACCTTGGATCGTAGCTATAAGTTCCTGAGAGCACCACTAGGATCCCAAAGTTTCCCCTAGTTAGAAGTTCATTCATTCATTTCTTCATGTATTAATTCAAAAAAATAGTTTTGAGAAACTACTATAGACTAGGCACTGTTTTAGATGCTGGAGATAAAAGAGTGAACAAGATATAGTGTTTGCCATTAAAGAGTAAACAGCTTAGCAAGGGTTATAAGCAAGTGAACACTCTATTACAACCCAGGGAGGGTTAAGGGTGTAGACACAAAATAGTTTTAGTGGATAAAGGACAAAATATTCGAGAATTACCTGAAAAAAAGTTGCTGCAGTGATAACATCAGATCATATATTCTAACATCAGAATAGATTTAGAAATGATTTAGACAAATTCTTATTATTTTTTCAGATGAAGAGATTCATATGGTTCACACATCTCTGTCTCCTGCCCCATAAAAGCATCTTCACACATTTTATTCCCTCTGCCTAAAATGTTCTTAAATTCCATTTCTTCTTTACTTCCCTACTTACAGGATTCAACATCTATTGTCTAGAATATATATATGTATGTATATTATGTATGTATAAATGTATGTGTGTATGTATATATATGTATGTGTGTGTATCTATATATCTGCACACATATATATAATATATAATATATATTAAAAACCTCCTTGTAAGTGCTCTCCCTGTGTTCTCCCCTTGCTCCAACCAGTTCTCTTTAACACTGACATCGATGATCAAGTTTGGTCACATGATTTTCCTGCTTTAACATATTTCTAGTGTCTTAACTAACCAAAGGATGAAACTAAAACTAGGAGCTTTATGCATATTGCCCTTACTTCAGTTAAATGTACTCAGTGTTCATCTGTCTACTCATTAATTCATCCATCCATCCATCCATCCATTCATCCATCCATCCATGTACTTCAAAAGCATGAATTTGAGTGTGTAGGCTCCCTGTAGGCACTGGCAACAGATAGATAATATGAAGTTTCTATCCTGGAGATGTACTTGCTTCAATGACTTCAAAATATTTCTTCAGCTTCACCTCTCTCCAACTCCCAGTAATCTGATATACACACATACACCCACATCCTGTTTTCCAGCCATGATAACTTTCTCCTGTGTCCCCAAATACTCCTTCATGATGCTTCATCTGTTCATATGTGGTTTCATCTCCTGGGATATAGTTGCTTTTACCCCCTAGAGAATATCATAAAAATCTAGATTATATGTAACCTCTGAAAATCCAGCTCATATATGGCACCTGTATGAGCTGGATATTGTTGTATTTAGGACTATTTTACAGTGAGCGCATTTCTACTCTGCCTCGATTTCTCCATTTATACAATGTGCCTAGGGCTAACTATGTCCTAAATCAGCCAGAGTTCTACATACGTTTCTTCTCTTCGTTCTTTGTTCAAATTATTAACTCTACCCCTAATAGTCTGTCTTATGCAATCCCTTCCTTCCTCCAACATGCTTACTCCTCCTTCCCATCAGAGTTGGCACAAGATTCAGCACAAAGAACAGGATCTGTAAAAATATGTCAAATGAATGATTTGATATCATTAAAAGTTTTCATGTGGAGTTTCAACTGTACTCTGTGGGAAATTAAAGTGTACCTTCTGACTTTGCCTTCAAATACCCCATCTAATAACAAGAAAAGATGTGAAAAGAGTCCCTTATAAAAATAAACAGGGATGAAAGGGGTAGAGGTCTTATCTGTGTAACCCATATTTAATAGAAAACCTTACATTCTAAACAAGAACATACTTTCTAGATAAATCTTTGAACCCAGCAATTTTTAAGTCCAATTTGATTATAACTGCATTCTTCAGTTTAGTGGCAGGTTTTGAATTTGTTATTCAATTTACCTTGTAGAAAACATCAGGAAAGTTTCACATATCTATAAATAGAATTCTCTGAGGAGAAAGGGGCTTTCAGAAAGATGTAACTGTATTTTACAAGCCAGCACAAACCGCTTAAGGGAAATTCATTAAAATTTATTTGTAACTTCTCAAAGAGCTCTTGCTTTGAAAGCAATTAATTTTACCTCAAAAAATCCTTCAGTTATTTTTTTTTTCTAATTTCACTTAACATTTCCATCCTGAGTGGAAGCTGTCTAGGGCAATGCTCTGTGATAGTGTTCTGGGATGACAGTGATGCTCTTTATGCTAATTAGTTGTGTTTGTTAAATAGGTGAACTATGGCTATAGTAATCAAGAAACTGCGTGTTTAAATTACTTAATTCTAATAAATTTAAATTTATATATAAATAACCACATGTGACTATTGGCTGTCATACTGAAGAGCAAAGATCTAGGAAATACTCTCTTTCTCCAAATCTCTCAACTTCAGTCAGATGCCATCTTTGGGTACCATTTACCAAAATGATAAACCAACAGGAACCTTCCAAGATGAGAAGTACTGTGTATCATATTTAGCATACTCTAGAAGGATCTGTTTATTTTTACCCCTATCTCGTTTCAAAAATAATCAGAGGTACCTTTATTTAAATACGTAAGTTTTATCTTGCTACAGATAATATAAATTTATATAACAGACCTGCTGCCCAATGACTTATCAATTCAGGAAAAACTTACTATTGTAATATTACTTCTCATCTATCTAGCAGAAAAGTAAATTGAAATATGTATGTATCAAATTTGCAACGATGAAAAAGGTTATGCCTTAAAGACTCATAATACCATTGCAGCCTATGACTGGGAAATTGACTCAGGGAAGGAAAAACATGAGGCATAAGACAGACTTACATTAATCAAAGAGGAATGGGGCTGGGATGGGTAAAAGCATTCCAGACAGAGGAAACACCATGTGGAAAAGCCCTGGGGTGGGCAGGATCATAATTACTACAAGGAAATGATAAAGTGCACAGTGGCTCTTAGGACCCAGACAATGCAGGACGTGGGGGGCCATTTCAAGGAGTCTTCTCTCCTCATTGCTGATGGTACCACAAAGCCATTGAAAAGATTTTTAGCACTGGAAAGATCTTTGACTTCAGTGTAATGGAGTTCAGTATCAGAACTTATTTTTGTAGGGAAACTAGTTAGGGGGTTATTTCAGAAGTGTAAGAAAGGTGTGCTAGGTACCTTGAACTTCAATGTTGGCGGTGGCGTAAAGAAAAGTAGACAGACCGTTCCAGAGATGTGATGAGGAAGCATAAGGCAAGCTGATACCCACAAACACTCCCCACCGCCTGGTGGGGGTGGGGGGGGTGGATATGTGTGATATTCCTCTGGCACTCCTGGCTGCCCAAGAACAAAGGAAAGGGGAAAACAAAGGGTTAACTGATAGAGGTCACAGTCATGCAGGACAGGGGTCTCCATTAGTTTACAAATTTCCTAGTAAATTACAAGAAAAGGCAAACTTAATAGCCTACCCTCCAGAAACCCATAGACTCAATTTCCTGGAGCCCAACATCTATCCTCCTCCATAGAGATGTGGGGAACTAAGGCAAGGAGGAAATGTAAATAGCATGAAATTTCCTTATGACCTGCAGCCCATTGACAAATACTTGAAGCAAATACAGTGTTACATTTCTGCAGAAACTCCCTTTGGTCTTAATGTTAATGTCTTACTGAAGGGAAAACAATCTTCACTAGATAACAGCAAGGCCTCTGGCTTCTTATGAGTCCTACTTAGTATATGAAAGTCCTTCTGGAGGCCTCCTTTTGTCTTTACCTCCCCCAACTCCATTGTATATCACCAGTCATTCTCCACAATCCCAGTGCAGCTCCTTCTGCCCAAGGGTCCTGTCCCTGTGCTTTAATAAAATCACTTTTTTTGAACCAAAGACATCTCAAGAATTCTTTCTTAGCCATCAGCTCCAGACCCCCACCACTCCAAAACCCCATCAGATGGATACACAAACTACACTAAAGGAAGGATAAGCATCAGGACAACTTTTCCCTGGCTGGGAAACTGGCAAAACTGTGGCATTATTTACTGAAAGACGATCGTGATATTGTTTTACTGCACTGGAGGACAGGGAGAGAAATAATGGGTAAAATGGTGAAGTTCCACCATGAGATTTCTAAAAGATGGATAAACATATTAGCTTTGCACTCAGAATCAAGAAGGGAACAAGAGATAATAAAGAGTGAATCAGTGGTGAATTGGTAGAAATTAAGAAATGGACAAAATTGCCTATAGGGCAAGAAATGGAGACGGTCTTCAACCCTGTGAAAATCTGTATTCAATGGCTAGTTAGAAGATGAATCTCAAACATCTAAACAAGTCATTGAAAGGTAGAAAGCAAAGCCCAGGAGGCTACTGTTTCACAAAAGCCAATGGAGAAAACTGTATGTATACATTTCCTACCTAACACACAAGATGTGAGATCGTTTAAAGGTGCACTTTTTTTTTTTTTTTTTTTTAACAAACAGGGTTAAGTTAAAATAAAAGTAAATTGAACCAGAATAACGCAAGGGTGAGAAAATAAAATAACTCTGGGAGGAGGTCATTTTTCATTTTACAGAGTTGTTTATAGAGCTATTCACTTGCTAAATATAGATAACAGATTTGGTTCTGAGTTTCTGGGTCTCCTACAGCATTTTCTCACGTGTAAAATAGGGACAAAATGGTAACTCTCTCACAGTGCTACTGAGAAGTAAATGAGTTAGTGCCCATCAAGCATGCATAGACTCGGCAGCTGGTCCAGGGTAATCGTGGTGACGGAATGCCCCAAGGCTGGAACAGGGGTCATGGGGCTAGCAGGTACACGGTCTCAGTACCATCATAAAACATATTGTGTGTGCTATCTTCCTCCAAGGAAAGAAAATCTATTGGTGCTTCTCTTTGTATTTCCAGTGCCTGATACACTGCCTGGAACGTAGCAGATTCAGTGATGCTGTTTAATTAAAATGCCCCTCAAATGCTGCTTTGGGTTTGTTTCCCTATAATTTAAAAATATCTGCTCCGAAATTACAAAAAGGGATTGGCAATGATGAATGAACTAGTGATTTATTTTGGATACAGGTGTGAAAGTTTATTCATAAATGAGTATGCTTTTACAAATTACAATCCATTGATAACGATGAAGCATAGCCTATTAGGTAAGTATTTCACATTCACTAATTTGTTCTTTCTCAGGGGCCATGCACAGAGGAGGTAAAGTCTTTTTACCAGTGCAAAATCCTGAAAATGACCCTACATCATTTTCTGAAGACAGCCAATTACATAATTGCTCAACTAATGCAGAATTGTGTTTTTAATTCGTGTTCCAAGTTAATGTCCCTAAGAACAACTTTTCCAGATTATCAGGTCAGAGATACTCAGTAATTTTACATCCCCTCCTGCATACCCACTAGACTCCACACCTATTCTCCTTCTTCAGTGATGTCCTTCTGGTGAAAAATTGGCGGCTTAATGAGAAGAAACCCATAGCCATCATTCAAACCACCTTAGGCTTTAGCGATCTGTAGGAACCTAACCATCACAAAGCAAATCCCCTGACGGCTGTACTTTTGTTGCAAAGTATGAAAGCAGCCAACCTAAGCTACAATCAGCTGATCTGTGAATACTGATTGAAAATTCAGCACAATACTGGGTAGAAAAATAACCTGAAATTTTCAACTAAAAATGTTAATGTCATCATTTATTATTTACACTACTATAAGTACTTTGCGGGTAGTATGAAATTTTATTTTAAATAAATCTAAAAGTTAGACACTGAAGGATAACTGATGGGGTTTTGGGGGTGATGGGGGGGTCCAGAGCTGTGGGCCAAGAAAGAATTCTTGACATGCCTTTGGTGCTAAAAAGTGATTTTATTAAAGCACATGACAGGACCCATAGGCAGAAGTTGCTGCACTGGAGTTGTGAAGGACGACTGGTTATACACCAGTATAGTCAAAAGGGAAGTTTCCAAAGAGAATTTTATATGCTAAAGAAGCCTCACAGGATGCTAGAGACCTAGCTATTGTCAAACCAAAGTTGTTTTTCCCTCTAGCAAAGCGTTAACATTAAGATAGTATGGAGTTCCTGAAAAAATGTTTTACCCTGTCAGCCTCTAGTATCTGTCAATGAGCTGCGGGTTATAAGTAAGTTTAATTTTACCTGCCATTTCCTTCTTGCCTTTGTTCCCCATATCACTATGGAGGGGTGATGTTGGGGCTCTGGGAAATGGAGTCTGTAGGTTTCTGGAGATCAGGCTATTGGTAAGATTGCCTTTTACTTGGAATTTGCTAATAAATTTGTAAACGGATGGACACTCATGTCCTGCAAGACTGTAATCTCTGTCAGTTAACCCTGTGTTTTCTTTCCTTTGTTCTTGAGCAGCCGGGAGTCCCCAAGGAATATCACACATATCCCACCAGCGGTCCAGGGGATAATGGTAGCTTGTGCTTGGTCCTCAGCTGGCCTTATGGTCCCTCATCATAACGTAATTGAGTAAATTGCTCAAGGTTAAACCTTAATAAGTCCTGGAACCAGGATGCACCACAAGAATTTTGATCGAATGGACCTCACCTATAACCACTGCTTTCTCAGTGCCTGAGGACCCAAGCACATTTTACCCTCAAAAGTCACACTGCATCTCTTATTATACAGTGTAGAGTTGTAGGTCAGAAAAGTTTTGCTATACTTTGCGTAAGGTCTAAAAAATTGCATTATTTCCTCTGTCTTTTCTGCAATACAGAACATTGAGTATTTTCCAAATCATAAAAGATGGGTTTGTTTGTTTGCTGTTTTTTTGTTAAGGTTGCAAATCTTCAAGGGAAAAAAAAGTATTTTCTTTTCTATTTGGCTCCAAACTTGAATTCAAATAACTATAATAATGACAAATATCAATCTCTACCTGTGGCCTAAACGAGAGCTGTATATATGAATCTTCCAGCATTGTTGAAAACAAGGCACTCTTTCATCTATTTTAAATTCAATAGTGTGTATCTTTGGGCTTCACATAATAAATGCTATTTGGGGTATGAAGATTGCAAACATCGATCATAATTTGATTTGTTTCTATTGGACATCTCGTATGGGCACCACAGCATGACTTTACCTGTTTTAAGGTTGTTAGTGGCATTGAAAATTACACATGACACTACAAATGCTGCTTGAAATAGAACATATTTTTACATTACTTTAAATAAAAAAAGAAAACATAATCCTTGCAACAATATTCTGCCCAGCCCTCAAACATATCATATCCTGATGTTTTATCACCACAATAGTGATCATGATCACTGTGCTATTTACAACTTGTATATTGTCAGAAAAAAATATTTTTTGCAAGCCTGATTTAATTTTGAACTCAAGTAACCCATGTCCTAATGAGACACTATGAAAAGAAGAGGAAAATTCTCACACATTAGCAGACTTTGAAAACTACAGACAGCTCAAATCTGAGGCCAGAAGCAACACTGCTGTCCATTTAGAATTTTCAAAGTTAACACAGGCTTTTCATCTGAATAAATATTCCAAAAAGTATATATTAGAGTCCCACAGGGATTCAGATTTTTTTGAGGCTAATTCTCTGGAGAAATATGGGATCCAAACCTGAGATCAAACAGCTCTTAAGAAAGACCCACTTTGTAAAATAAGCACATATTATGTTTTAAGGGCACTTTTTTCTAAGAGAGTTTAGGTTTTCAGTAAAAATGCTTTAAACCATCACTTCTTTTCCTGACACCAGAGATTAGCTTCAGAGGGATTCATCAAACGACTAAAAAAGAAGACCATTATATGCATGTGCACACATACCTGCAAAGAAATGTATTATTGCAATTTTGTTTCGCCAAAGCAAATACTCCCTTAAAACTATGAATGTTACCTTATGCTCAACAATGGGAGCCATATATTTATTATTGTTAAGTTACTGATACTAGAACTGAGTTTTCTAAAAATAGGTAGTTTTAAGGATAGCCCAGTGTCCTGTGTTCCTCTATTTCGGTGACCAGCAAAAACAGAAATGCCCTGCTATACCTTCAGATAATGCTGGCCGACAAAAGCAATTACTAAAGCAAACAGTAAACTCTGACACATTCCTGGACTATGTACGTTGTTCTGTGCCACTCTCCATTTTCCTTATTCGCCTTCTGCAAGGGCTTTCTCTGACACTTGGTCCCACCATCATAATGCCAGAAATCTATTACTTAATACGATTCTTTTTATACAAAAATGTTTGATGACTGTGATGATGGGATTTCAGGTCCCTTGTCAGTGTAGCTATTTGGCCAAAAGGGTAGGCGTACAATAATGTTTATCCAAAGTACTGAATGAATGTTCCTGGTGATAAATGATCCTGAGTTCTACCAAAAGCAAAATTTTTACTTTTTTTAAAAGTGGGCTGAGTTATTCTTTTTACATGATACCTATGATATGGCATTAGTAAATATGTATTACATGTATGTATGTCTGCATATACGCATATATATGCCATGTATATAAGGATAAGTATGTACACTTACACTAATTAAAACTCATTACTTAAGTAAATAGATGATTTAAAAAAATACGGCTGTTCACAATTATAGCGAAGCATTCAAAGGCTGGCAAGAAACACCTAAAGTTTATAAAGAACCACCAGAAACCATATTATACCAACTTTAGCCTACTCATATTATAGCCTACAATAACAGTATCTACAGATCAAATGTTTAATATTTGCATATTGCAAACAAATATAAGGGAGTGTGATTAATATTCTCTGATGAGAATATAAACGGCAAAGAATAGAATACTTTGATCCTTGTTTCAAGAATATTTATTTAATCCTCACATATTTAACGTTATTATTTATGTTTTTGTCCATCATTTGTTTCTTCTTTTGTTTTATTCTAAGGTCAACAGTTATATGAATTATGTGGCACAATACAAGATAATGACAGTAGAGATTTATAAATTCTTGAGACATTTTCATTTGCAGGCTAAGGCTAAACTATCTATTAGCAGTTTAGGTTCAAATTGTTGAATTTATTATTCTACAGTTTCCTGGGCTCTTTTATTCATGAAAGGATGCCAGATGAGTATTGCTTTTCTTTGCCCTGTGACTTTTGTGACTGTGGCAATGGTTAACTCAATTCCCCAGACTTTATTTCCTCATCAAAGTGTTCATATGGCTGTAGTGCTTCAGTGAAGTATAAAGCAGCAATGAACCTGTTCAAGCATGAAGGAAAAAAAACAGTAACTTCTCACAACCAAATAACATACACAAGGTCAGGGTACTGAAATTTGTACATTTTTTTTCCTTTAAAAGGAAAAAATAAAAAACAGAGAACACTCAATCAAAAATGAATTTGATACACTGAAAAACTTATATAGCACAAAATAATTTGATATTAATTTTATGACAGAGGTTTGTTTTTATTTCAGAAAATAAATAAATACTTATTAAGCAAGTGTAACGTGAATTGGCATAGTGTTTTGAAAAGAGTATGCCTCGTAGCCTGAGGTAAACTGGGTCAAAATTTCAAATTTACCACCTAAATATCAAATTCTCCAACTCCTGACCAATGATTCTTTATTCACAATAACAAAGTAGAAATAATGACTTTACAAGGTTAGAAAAGATATCTATACCAATGTCTGGAGCAGAATAAGTGCAGAGGAAATGTTAATTACCTTCATTTATACTGGCAGGCTTTAACACAAGTATTCACAAAAATAACAAAAAATATACACCAATATCACCCCCTTCAGAAAACAGTGAGGGAAAGTAAAGGAAAAAGAAGACCTAAATAATTGAGTCTAATTTTTTCTCCTTTGGTTTAAAAATTGTTTTGATAATAAATGGCCAACACAAAGAGATAATAGGGATCCAGATTGGAAGGGAAAATAGAAAACTATATTTGAAAATAATAAAACACTTATATTGAAAATCCTAATAATCCACTATATAACTGCTAAAACTATTAAGCAAGCTCAGCAATGTCAAGAACACAAGGTCAATATACAAAATCAACAGGATTTCTACACACTATCAATGAAAAATCTAAATATAAAAATAAGAAACCAATTTCCACTTCAAAAAGCATCAAAAAAAATAAAATACTTAGGAATAAACTTAATACAGTAAGTGTAGGATTTGTACTTGGAAAACATTATTGACAAATTTTGAAGATGATTTAAATAAATGGAAAGACATCCCATGTTCATGGAACAGTACACTTAATATTATATAATGGCAAAATTCCCTGAACGGATCTACAAATTTAACACAATCCCTGACCAAAATCATAGCTGCCTTTTTTGAAGAAGCTGACAGAGTGATGATAAAATTCATATGGAAATGAAAGGACTTGAAATAGTTAAAGCAATCCAGAGAAATAACTAAATTTGATAATTTATATTTCCTGCTATCAATACTTACTATAAAGCAGTAATAATCAAGACAGCAGGAGATGGGCGTAAAGAAAGCATAGATAAATGGAAGTGCATTCAGAGTCAAAAATAAACCCTTACATTTATGGTCAAATGAACTGTAACATATCTGCCAAGAAAATTCAATGGAGAAAAAAAATCACCTTTCAAGAAATGGCACTGGAATGATTGGATATGCACATGCAAAACCATGAATTTAAAACCCTACTTCACACCATACTCAAACATGAACTCAAAATGAATCATATACCTAAATGTAATGTCTACAACTATAAAACTCTTAGAAGAAAACATAGCAATAAATCTTCCTGACCTTGGATTAGGCAGTGGTTTCTCAGAAGACCAAAAGCATAACTAATAAAAAAAAAAATAGATAAATTGTACTTCATTTTTAAATGTTCACACATCAAGAAACCATTAAGCAATTAAAAAGAAAATTCACAAAACGGCTATTTTTTAGAACATACAAAGAACACTAATAACTCAATAATAAAAAGAAATAAATTCAAAAATGGGTAAAAGATTTGAAGAGACAGTTCAAAGACAACGTTGGAATGGCTAATAAAGACATGAGAAGATATGCAACATCAATAGGGAAATGTGAATCAAAAACACAGTATGATCCACATCCACAGGGAATTGAAACCACTTTGCAATCTATTAGGATGGCTATAAATAAAAGCATAGAGAATAGCAAGTGTTGGTGAAGACGTAGACAAGTTGAAATCTTTGTCTACTGCTGGTGGGACTGTAAAAGGGTGCAGTGACATTGGAAATGCTTGGTAGTTTTTCAAAATGTGAAACACAGAGTGAGCATATGACCTAGTAATTCCAAACCTAGTTATCTATCCAAGAGAAATTGCAATATGTGACCACACAATGCTTTGTACACAAATGTTCATAGTAGCATTCTTCATAATATTCACTAAGTAGAAACACCCCAAATGTCCATCGCCCAGTGAGGGGGTAAACAAATGTGACATATATATAAAATATTATAACACTCAGCAATAAAAAAAAGAGTGAAATAGTGCTAAAACATAGAGTAATCTCAATTATACTAACTGAAAGAAGTCTGAAAACTTCTTAAAAGACAGCATAATATATAATACTATTAATGTGGAATGCCCCCCAAAGGCAAACCTGTGGAAGTAGAAAGCAGATTGGCAGGTATAGGGACTGACTAAAAGTGAGGAGATTTTCTTTGTGAGATAAAGAAAATATTCTAAAATTTATTAGCTGTAGTAGTTATACAACTCTACAAATACAATAAAGACCATTCAATCTTAACATTTGAAACAGGTGAATTTAAGGATAAAGTGTATCTTAATAAAGCTGTTCAAAAATATTTGGAGAAAAATTTTCACCAGAAAAGGAGATCTGCCTATCCATTGTTTGGTAATATGGGTGGTAATATGTTTAGTATTATTCTTCAGCTGTGAGTTTGAGACCATTTTCTGTGCGTTGTGGAATAAGGAAATTAAGGAGTTATGGAATAATTCTATCCTTTGTTGTGACCTTGACAAAAGGGTTTGCAGGGTGGAAAAAGATGACACAAATACATAAGAATTTAAATAACAATCCTGTAGTCAAAACTTGGTTAGAATGAACAATCCACTTCCTGAAGCATGTCAAATATACTTGTAGATCAAGAGATAAATATATACAGATTTATTCTCATTTTATCCAATGAAGAGGCTTAGGTATAATGAACAATCCGACATCAGTGGGCATCCCTAGCATCCAGACTGCATTCTTGAAATAGCATTTCAGAACAAAAAAATAGAACTTCCAAAAGAGATGGTAGATGACAGAACTCAAGCAGAAAGTGTCCAAATTGACTGAAACATCTCTGAAAATGTCCGAGTTGACTGAAACATGACTGAAATTGCAAGGACACACTCAAAGATTACAAAGACATATCAAACAAGAATCAAGAGATCAATTGCCAAGGTTTCAAAAGACCAAAGATGAGAGGTTTTAAACTTTAAAAGTGTAAGGTGTAGGGGCACCAGGATGGCTCAGTGGGTTAAGCATCTGACCTCGGCTCAGGTCATGACCTCATGGTTCATGAGTTTTAGACCCTGGCAGGCGCTGTGCCAACAGCTCAGAGTCTGGAGCCAGCTTTAGATTCTGTATCTCCCTCTCTCTCTGTCCCTCTCCTGTTTGCACGCTGCACTCTCTCTCTCTCAAAAAATAAACATCAAAATAAGGGTTCAATGTTCAAATGAAATAAATTAGTAACGATGATATTTTTAAATGATCACTTATGGAGAAAGAAAATTCAGTATCTCAAAAACTGGTAATTAAGAGAAATAAGTATTTATCCTGGCTTATATGAATTTACCACTAGATAACCAATTAGTAGATTAGGGGAAAAAATTATTATGAAACTATCCTTACTAATAAATAAGAAAATGATAGATTTGCATCCCCAATTACTTAGTGGATCTAGACACTGAAGAATGGCTGTGAGATCACAAAAAGGCAGATCACCAGACATTAAGTGCCCCCTGTTAAAAGAACAAAACTATGACCTCTGATTCGTTATAATCTCTATAACCTCTATCCGTTAAAATTCCATTAAAAGGATAGAAGTTGAGTTGGAAACTGTGTCTGGATCCAGCTGTTCCTTTTCAACAATTCTTTTTTCTTTTTCTTTGTTTTTTTTAAAATGTTTGGGGTTTTTTTGAGAGAGACAGAGCACGAGCGAGTTACGGGCAGAGAGAGAGAGAGAGGGAGGCACAGACTCTGAAGCAGGCTCCAGGCTCTGAGCTGCTAGCACAGAGCCTGACACGGGACTCGAACTCACAAACCACGAGATCGTGACCTGAGCTGAAGTCGGACAGTTAACCGACTGAACCACCCAGGCACCCCTCCAGCTGTTCCTTTTCAGAACACAAAGAGCGCAGAGAAATGTGTTCGTCCACATCATTACTATGCAAGCAAATATACCCAGAGTAGCCCTACCTGTACAGATCCAGTACCTTTTGTTCTTCAACAGATAGATTTAAAAAAAGAGAAATGAATAGAGAAGGAAATGACACATTAAAAGAGATTTAAAAGATTTTAAAATGAGCAAGACTAAAGTCTACTGTGTACAGATGCACACTTGAGTGAGAGAGCTAGAAAACAATGCAAGGAAGTCACTACCCTAACACTCAGATGAATAGCTACTTTTAAGTGGAAGACAGAATTATGAATGACACAGGGCACACAGAGGGACAGCTGTGGCGGCTGGCAAAATGCTGTTCCTTCATTTATGCAGCAGTTAACAAGACTGTTCCTCTAATGTCATCTCATGGAGCTATTCATTTTGCGTGTGTTGATTTCTGTTTCTGATTCTTCATTGTACACTAACAAGGGTAATGAAGTCCTTAGATAGGACAATTGAGCTCCCAAGACACTGGAGAAAACAGAGGCAAATAAAATATGGTCAATCCAGAAAAAAAAAAAAGTTAAACATCAAAGGATGTGTGCAACAGAAAGCATGAACATAATGAAAGATGAGACCAACGGCATCAGCACTATTAATCTCCCTACAATTATTCCAGCCTACCGCACATCTTACAAACTTCTGAAGTAAAGGTCCAATTTACTTTTTAATCTAGGTGAAGAATTATTTGTTTGCTTGTTTGTTAGTGTGTTTATTCTAACGGGTACATTATTCTAATGGGTTGTATTTGCATCATCTAATTTTCTGTTTTTGTACTTGTTGCTTTGGTTTTTGAGACTCTGACATTTTATGGCCTGGGAGATAAATTCAAACCCATCAAATGTATTATACATCTGTTTCCTTTGGCTTTATTTTTATCGCCTTGTTTCTGAAATTATTTTTCCTTTTGAAGATTTATGATATTTATATTCTTGTAACTGTAATCTCTCCTATTATTTTGTTTTAGTTCTATAATTAAGTGGATTTAATGCTCACCATAATTCTTACAAAGAAGCCACACTCCTTAATTCATTATTTTGATTCATCACTTGTTTGAATTTTTATTAGTGAGTTATTTTTTTTTTCATAGCTCAGGCCAATCTAAAGAAAACTCATCAACAGATGCAAAGGAAAAAAACTTTAACATATAGTCTCAGAAGAATAAATAATTAAAGTTGATGTTGGGGCACCTGGGTGGCTCAGTCGGTTAAGCGTCAAATTTCAGCTCAGGTCATGATCTCACCACGGTTTATGAGTTTGAGCCTCGCATCGGGCTCTGTGTCAACAGCTCAGAGTCTGGAGCCTGCTTTGGATTCTGTGCCTCCCTCTCTCTCTGCTCCTTCCCTGATCATACTCTGTCTCTCTCTCTTAAAAATAAACATTAAAAAAATTAAAACTGATCTTAAATTCAATATTCAAGTGATCATGGAAGAATATACAATATTTTCAAAGAATTACCTCCAAAAAGTATTTGATCCCTACATATATTATCAGTGGTATATTCAAATTTTTAAGAAATAGAACATATGTTACAGAAACTGTTCTAGAGCACACAAAAAGTGATCTGTTTTCAAACAGTGTAGAATTTACACAAGTTATCAACAGAAAATAGCAAAACTACATATTAATTTTTTTAATGTTTATTTTTATTTTTGAGACAGAGCATGAGCAGGGGCAGGGCACAGAATCCAAAGCAGGCTCCAGGCTCTGAGCTGTCAGCACAGAGTCCGAAGCAGGGCTTGAATTCACAAACTGCAAGATCACGACCTGAGCTGAAGTCAGAGGCTTAAATGACTGAGCCACCCAGATGCCCTGCAAAAGTACATATTAAATAGGTCCCAAAGATCTTGCTATACCAGAATTTGACAAAGTTAGCATCTTCTGAATAAATGTTACCGTTTCTACCTGTTCAATACCTATTTCATACCTATTCAATAGATACCTTTTGTCTGGTTATTGTTTCTGTGCATTCTGCAATTTTGCTAAGATTGCAATAAAAGTTAACACTAGAGACATTTGTTTAGACTTGCTATAAATTAGCTTTTCTCCTCTGTTTGAGGGCATATTTAATCTAAAGTCACTTTACATTAGTTGGAGTCTGGAAAAAAAAACTGATTTACCTTTAATGATGTATTTAATCTACATAAAATATCTTTAGATAACTTTTAGAAGGTTTTTCCTCATTGCTTTGGTTTTGATTTTGACAAATAGATAAGACATTTTTGAGCAGGTATTTTGGGATTTCTGTCCTTCATGGTCTAAGAAAACCCGAGTTTCATATAGCTCGGACTTCTCTAATCCTCAATAAGATTTAGTCTGTAACCCTGAATTCTTTTAGAAATGAAATTAATATTTGATTTAAATGTCTCTGGGGCACCTGAGTGGCTCAGTTGGTTAAGTTGTTGACTGTTGATTTCGGCTCAGGTCATGATCTCATGGTGTCTGAGTTAGAGCTCCACATCTGGCTCTGAGCTGATGATGTGAAGCCTTCTTGGGATTCTCTCTCCTGCTCTCCACCCCTTCCCCGACCTCAAAATAAATAAGTAAACATTAAAAAATATCTCAAGTAAGAGTAAATTCTCCATTAAATAGAAAATTATTATTATATTGCTAGAGAATTAGGACAATTATGTAAAATTAAAATTTTACCTCTAAACATAAGACTATATTTTTCAAAACAAAATGTTAAATATATATTTTAGAAAATATACAAATTCTATGCCATATGGCTATTAGAATTAAGTTCTATTCCTAGCTATACTAACTAGTTGTGGGAAGTTATTGTTGGTGCCTAAATTCTGTCATTAGTATGATAATCTTATGATTTTACCCATTCTTTACTGATATAGCACACAGTATGCTTACAAAATGATGTGTCACTACATTTCTAAAGTAAATTGTTTCTTCACCACACATAAAAGTTGGTATCCCCCAAAAATTCTAACTACAAATTTCAGCAGTCAAAAATCACTTTGCCTGTGTTATCTAAACTTTGCCCAAAACCACTTGTATGCTTGTTTATCTTTAACATTTCTCTCCTCTAACTTATTTTCAACTTTTTTCTCTTCCGCCCTGTATTACTTACAATTCTCCAAAATTTGGGGTTCTCTGAGCACCAGTGTCTTTATTCTTCAAAAATTTTACCTTTCATGGCTTCAATTGCCTTTATCAGCTTATTCGATGTCTTTGCTAATTCTCACCACATCAACTGCAGGACTAATTTTATATTTTATCATGATCACCTTTTCTTCTTAGAATGCTTTATTTTCCAGATAAAATCCCAATTCCTTATCTTCTCCCCACCAGCTTTCTCACAAATGAAGACACAGGCCTATGAAGGTTCTATCTTGATTACTGAGCATGAATTTTTCAGACTATGTATTACTTAGGAACTGCATACAGTTCCTTTCTCTGTTCTTTCATTAAGAGTCCTGAGGCCTACAGCTGTTCTCTGGGTTTTTTTTTTTTAATATTTTTAATGTTTATTTTTATTTTTGAGAAAGAGAGACAGAACATGAATGGGAGAGGAGCAGAGAGAGAAGGAGACAGAATTTGAAGCAGGCTCCAGGCTCTGAGCTGTCAGCACAGAGCCTGATGGGTGGCCCAAACTCACAAACCTTGAGATCATGACCTGAACTGAAATCAGAGGCTTAATCAACTGAGCCACCCAGGCACCCCTATTTGTTTTGAATTAATGGCTTACTTTCTTGCGTTAAATCCGTCCAGCCCTCCTAGGGCAGTTCTACAAAGCCATTAAGGAATCAAGCTTCTATTATCTTTCTTGACTCCACCATCATCTTTAGGTCTTAAGGTCTTAGGGTGGCTCTGAATTTCTACTCATCATGTTCATTTTCCTGCAAAGCAAGGGAAATAACAAAGTTCTCCCATCCAAGAAAGAGCCCTTTAAAGAGTTATTCTGGAAACCGCACCCAACGGCTTTGATTAATAGCTCATTAGTCACTTTTCAAAGCAACTGAGGGGAGGAAATATCATCTTCCAGCTGGACCACTGCTCCAAATGAAATGAGCGATGTCTTGCATTTAAGAGGGCAGATACCATATGTTTTCACTCTTATGTGGATCCCGAGAAACTCAACAGGAACCCATGGGGGAGGGGGAGGGGAAAAAAAAAAGAGAGTGAGAGGTTAGAGTGGGAGAGAGCCAAAGCACAAGAGACTCCAAAAAACTGAGAACAAACTGAGGATTGATGGGGGGGTGGGAGGGAGGGGAGGGTGGGTGGGTATTGAAGAGGGCATCTTTTGGGATGAGCACTGGGTGTTGTATGGAAACCAATTTGACAACAAATTTCATATATTTAAAAAATAAATAAATAAATACATAAATACATAAATAAATAGGGCAGTTTATGCCTAGATGGGCAGCTATATTTCTCAACTTTCAGATTAGATTTGTCTAAATCTTATGACCACAGATGCAATAGCCAAACTACTTTCTATTAACCTGGATGGTTGCATTTTTCTTAAAATTAAAAAAAAAAAACTATTTGTGCTTATAAACATTTCTTTAATATTTGTCGTCTGTTACTTGGCTGTTTGTTATGTACTCTCTTTGTTACAAACATAGTGAAATATAAGGAGTTTCAGCAAATTGGGTGTGGAGGTTTCCAGACCCCTTACTACTCCCCACAATTACTATCATGTGAATACACACTCCCATTCTTTACTATGTGGATTATTTATCATATGGGTGAATCTTACTCATGAGTCTTGATGGTACTAGGGAGACTTAAAAAAAAAAAAAGGAAGAAGAAATATTTTAGAGAGGCTAAAATAAAAATTGGTCTTGGAAAATGTTATTTTAGAGACACCTATGTGTGGCTCAGTAGATTAAGCAGCTGACTCTTGCTTTCAGTTCAGGTCATGATTCCAGGGTTGTGAGATCAACACCCAGGACAGGCTCTGTGCTTAGTGTCAAGCCTGCTTGGGATTTTCTCTCTCCTGTCTCTCTTCCCCAACCCAGCTCAGGATCAATTGGTATCTCTCTCTCTCTCTCTCTCTCTCTCTCTCTCTCTCTCTCAAACATAAATATTTAAAAAAAGATTCTTTCCCTCTGACCCTCCCTTACTCATGTAAGCTGTCTTGCTCATAAAAAGAGAAAATTCTACTTTAAATATATCATCAGTTTAAGTCTTCAATTTATTAAGAAATTTATTTTATGCATCTAGAATGTCCAGAGAAATTTGCAGTTTGTTTTTCAAAACAAGAAGCCTTGGGGTGCCTGGGTGGCTCAGTTGGTTAAGGGTCCGACTTCGGCTCAGGTCATGATCTCATAGTCCTTGAGTTCCAGCCATGTGTCAGGCTCTGTGCTGACAGCTCAGTAGCCTGCTTCAGATTCTGTGTCTCCCTCTTTCTGCCCCTGCCCTGTTCGCACTCTGTCTCTGTCTCTCAAAAAGTGAATAAACGTTAAAAAAAAAAAAAGTCTATTTGTTTCAAAAAATTGAGTCTTAGAAAAGGACACTCAAATCTAAAACAAACAAACAAACAAAAAGAAATCTACCTCAAACAGGATTAAAATTTCATAGTAAATATTTTTAACTTGCTTGGGATTTTACCTTGAAAATAAAAGTATTAAGTAATATTTTATTAATATCAAACAAAATTTCATTTCTAACTGCAATTATGGAAAACAAAGAATATTTCAGATCTACTGTTCTTCTTTATATACATTTTTTCCAGTAAGATTGAGTGTTCCATGAAAAGTAGGTTTCACATTTTTTTTTTTTACTTTCACAGCATAGATGTAACAAAGAAGTCTTTTGCAACAAGTATGTGAAAATGTTTTCCATTTTCTCAAGGACTTCATAAATATATGTTTAACATTTTTTAAGTTACAGAAAAAATTAAGAGATTTTAAACAAGAGGCATGAACCACATCCCAGACTTAATATTAAATTTTTTAATTTATTTACTTCAGAATGTGTTTTATAATGAATAAAACATGATAAAATCAAAATCTTTCTTGGTTTGTATACATTTAATATGTACAGATCCATGAAATATATATCATGTCAGTGTTCTTTTTACATCTTTGTATAAATGTTTTATTTTGTCTATATATTTCTATATCTTACTTTTAAACTTAACGTTATTTTTGAGATCTATCCTCATTAATATATAAATTTAGTTTATTTCAGTATAACATCCCATTCATTTCACGAATATTCCACAATTATTTATTTGCTGATGTAGAAATAAACATCATTTACAAAAGTTTCTATGAGGTACACTTTCTGACCTAGAATTGCTAACATATTTATTTCCCTAAAATCTTGACATCTTTGAATTTGGCAAACCTCTCTGAAATAGCTATACCAGTTTATAACTCTGCCATGAGAGTGAGGCAATTTCTATCTTCCCAAACAGTCACCAAGTCTCCAAGGCTTGGTATTTATTTTATCACCCTTTTAACTGTTGCAACTCTTGTGAGTTTTGAAACAGTATCTCCTTATTGTAATCTGCATAAACATTAGTGTTAACTTTTATAGAATTTATGTGTACTATTAAATTACCATTTGTTATACTTTTTGTCTTACTAATTTGTAAAAGCCATTATTAATTAAAGCCACAATTAAATTATTAATGCAATATAAATTAAAGCCAAAATTCAATTATTAATTTAGAGTACAAGTATTTGCTTATGATACGTATTACTAATAATTTGTTACAAATTAACAGTCTTTCAAGTTCATTATTTTCAGTCTCCTTTTTATATTTTTCAATATACACATATTTTAAGAAGCATACATGTTAATTGTGAAACATAAAAATAAAATAACCACCTGTGAATTCACCACCAGAACATTATCAATGGCTGCTTCCAGGACACATATCCTGTCCTCTTCTCCAAAGCAAAGGTCCCCTTTCTGTGTTTAATATTTCCTTAAGATTTAAGTGTTAATCATATCTGTGGGTATGCATAAATTTTACTTTTATTGTGCTTGCTTCTCTTCCATTTTTTTTTCATATATTTTTCTAGGTGTGCTGTTTTCTCTGAACATCACATTTCTAAGATGTATCCACATGTTGGGCAATTTGTTTCTGTTGCCTGTTGTTTCTGATGGTTCTTAAAAGTAATGTATCCAGTTTCCATAGGTGCCTGATTAACTCGGGCTACTTACTGTACATGGTATTTGGAAACAACTTTTGCAGAAATAATTTAACAGCCAGGACTACAGGAGTATCTTCTGGATTGTACTTCTTTCTATCCTGCACTTAGAGGTACTACTAATTCAGAACCACATCATTTCATTATTAGATGTAAGTTTCTGAACAGCCAGGAGATAAAAAAAACCAAACTTCAAGCTCTTCCAATGTATAGTAAACAGTTTATTATCATTTGAAGAGCATAGACATTTGGGGTTCCAGCTCAAACTGAATGTTGTTCAGATAATAATAAAGCAAGTAAAACTCCTGGGGTGTAAAATTTAAAGAGGCACTCATTCATAGGGGGACAAGTGCAGATAGCACCCTAGGAAGACTACAGGTTTCAGAAATACCAACCATAAAAGGTACCAAATGTAATCTGTAAATATGAAAATTTATTATTCTTAACTATAAAATCAATTTTCCTAACATTATTTATCAAGGAGTCTACAAGTTTAATAATTTTTAATGTTTTACTGTCGTATATCCACTCCTGAGGAAACAGGTCAAACCAGTTTCAATCTCCTTATTTTTTTCATTGATTTGTTTTTATTTCCCTTGATTTCTGGGAGAACATCTTAGTTTTGAATATATCACAATCTTTTCTCCAAGATGCTGGAGAAGTGCCTCTTTAATGTCACCAAATTTCTGAAAGAATAAAGATGGCATAGTACTTAACTCCATGTAACATTACCTGTAAACTGATCATCCATCACAATTTTCTAACTTTTTTAAGTTTATTTATTTACTTGCAGAGGAGAAGAAGCAGACAGAGAGAGAAAGAGAGAATCCCAAGCAGGATCCCTGTGGTTAGCGCAGAGCCCAACATGGATCTTGATCTCACGTACCATTAGATCATGACCTGAGCCAAAATAAAGAGTGAGATGCTTCACTGAGACACCCAGGCATCCCTCACTATTTTCTATGGTGTATGTGTATGTATGTGTGTGTATGTGTGTATATATATATATATATATATATATATATATATATATGTATATGCATATATGTATATGCATATATATGTATATGCATATATGTATATGCATATATATGCATATGGTATATATATATATATATGCATACACACACACACACCATATATACATATACATATCTATGCATGTATATATGTACATATATATATATATTTCTTTTTAAAGTTAGTTTCAGGTATACAACATAGTGATTCAACTTCTCTATATGTGATGCTATGCTCACTGCAAGTGTAACTACCATGTGTCACCATACAACGTTATCATAATACCATCGACTATATTCCTTATGCTGTGTCTTTTATCCCTGTGACTTATTAATTACATAACTGGAAGCCTGTACCTCCCACTCCCCTTCATCCATTTTGCCCACCCCCACCCCCACACTTCTGGCAACCATTAGATTGTTCTCTGTATTTCTACATCTGTTTCTACTTTTTGTGTATTTGTTTGTTTGCTTTTTTCTTAGATTCCCCATATGAGTGAAACCATATGGTATCTATCTTTTTTAGTCTGATTTCTTTCACTTAGCATAATACTCTCCAGAAGCATACATGCTATTGCAAATGGCCAGACATCATCCTTTTTATGGCTGCATAATATTCCATTGTATGTGTATGTGTGTGTGTATAACACCACATTGTCTTCATCCATCTATCAATGGACACTTAGTTTTGTTCTGTATCATGGCTATTATAAATAATGCTACAAGAAACATTGGCATGCGTATGCAAATACCTAGCAATGGAATTCCTGGATTATACAGTATTTCTATTTTCACTTTTTTGTGGAATCTCCATACCGTTTTCCATGGGGATGTGCCAACTCTCATGCCCACCAACAGTGCACAGATGTTTCTTTTTCTCCACATCTTTGCCAACACTTGTTATTTCTGTCTTTTTGATTTTAGCCATTCTGACAGGTGTCAAGTGAGATCTCCTTGGTGGTTTTGATTTGCTTTCCCTGATGATGAGTGATGTTGAACATCTTTTCATGTATCCATTGGCCACCTGTATGTCTTCCTCGGAAGGATATCAGCCTTTTCAAATAAGTGGTCTTTGGCTTCATAGATTTTCTTGTTGCTTTCTGTTTTCATCAATTCCTGTTTTTATCGTTATTCTTTTTCTCCTTCACCTTTTCTGAGTTTGATAGGTTCTTCTTTCTCTACACCCCCCCCCCCTCAGGTACAAGCTTATATTACTTGTTTGAGATCTTTTTTTTTTTTTTTAAAGAAAACTCTAACTTATCCAATTATTTACTTATATTCTGTACCTTTATTACTATTTACTAGTCTTACTCTACCAAATATTCCCCTTCAAGTAGTTTGAATATGATTGAGTGTTTGAACATCATTTTTATTGGTTTGATATCTTATTTGCTACAAAATTTAAAATTAACTTTGCAAGGGGTTCATATTTAATTTTAAATATTTAGAAGTTATATTGACCGCATGGGCAATTAGAGATGTTAGTGGTAAATGCCAAGGAATATTATTGTCCCTTTTAAAATTTATATGGTAGGTTTGTTTTAAAAAATTTTTTTTAATATTTATTTATTTTTGAGAGAGACAGAGTGCAACAGGGGAGGGGCAGAGAGAAAGGGAGACGCAGAATCTGAAGCAGGTTCCAGGCTCTGACCTGTAAGCACAGAGCCCGATGCGGGACTTAAACTTACAAGCTGTAAGATCATGACCTGAGCTGAAGTCGAAGCTTAACCAACTGACCCATCCAGGTGCCCCTTGGTAGGTTTGGTTTTAAAGCCACATTTACTCTGATCATTAACTGCTCTACTTTCACACATGGATTTTACATATTTTCCAGAAAAAAATGTATTAAAATGAAACCAAACTCCACAATAACATGCATGGACTGAGTGTGACCAGAATGTGTTTACAAACAGCCAATGCAGTGTAAGTGCCCTTGACCAGGGTCCTAGAAAGTTATTTAACATCTTAGGGTTTCCGAATATATGGAAAGGTTTGATCACACCATTTTGAAAGAACTTTTCAGCTGTATTTATGTGACTCTATGAAGGTATTTATAACATATAATTTTTTATTTTATACTTATCTGCAATTGAGGGCAAAGTTAAGAAGTGCTCACCCTTAGCTAACGGATCTGCCCCGCTCTTGACCCACTTCATCCCAAACAGCTCATATTCTTCCTCACATAAATTTCATACACTCACACACACAAACACACACACACACACACACACACACACACACACACACACAGTGCATAGCCTGATTTATTCTTAATTCAGAGATAAATACCAAGTAAATATATAAGCAGAAAACAACCTTAATACAACTAATAATAATTAAAAAACAGTATAAATAGCAGCAATCACTATTTTTAGCACATGATAGTAATTATCTCATATAACCCTTATAATATTATGTGATATATGTATTATATATATAAAGTAAAATATATAATATATAATTACATATAATTGCAGTTGCAATTATATATAATTGCAAAAATGTAAAATTAACATTGTAAGGGGTTCATATTTAATTATAAATATTTAGAAGTTACATTGACTGCCTGGGCAATCAGAGATATTAGTGGTAAATGCCAAGGAATATTATTGTCCCTTTTAAAATTTATATGGTAGGTTTGTTTAAAAAAATTTTTTTTGATATTTATTTATTTTTGAGAGAGACAGAGTGCAGCAGGGGAGGGGCAGAGAGAGAGGGAGATGCAGAATCTGAAGCAGGTTCCAGGCTATTATTATTATATAATAATTTTATATATTTATATAGATATTAATAATTTTATATATATATATATATAGGTCCCCTTTTATTGGCATTGCGTAAGTGAGAAAATGACACTTAGATTAGGTAACTTGGCAAAACTACTAAGCAGAGAGCAGGGGTTCTGTTACGTACTAGGTTGAAAATGCCTTCTATTTTTTTGACATATATAAATGTGAAAATCACACTCTCATTTTTAGTTTTTCACTGGCAAATGAATGAAAAGAAACTTTTATATAAACGAGGTCGTTAAGAACAGTGTAGCACAAGTCCACTGCTCGTTCAGTATTAGATTTGGAGACCAGGTACGTGAAAGCTGTCCAGAATCCTTGAGGTTTTGCATCAAGGGGAATCTTCACAGAATATGAAATCTCAGGAAAATTTAAACATGCTGACCTGATGACAAACTTCCTAATTTGCTTGTGTGTTGCTGGAGTGGGGGAAGCTCATGAAAGACACAGAGAACAGAAAGAGAGCACAAGCAGAAAGCCTCAAAACAGAACAGAAGAAAAAAGGCAGCAAATGGCAGCCTTCATCAAATTTTTATGCATTCCTTGCCTTTTCTGTTTTTTTCCTTCTTCTTTTTTTTTTTTTTTTTTTTTTTTTTTTTAGCTTCACACCTTTGGTAACTATACTATCTTCATTCAAGTCACTTCATAAATTAAATCCCTCCCTCCCACCTCCCACTAGACACTTTAGGATTAGTGTTTTATCTAAAAGTGCTCCCCCTGGAAAAACACAAGGGGAAGGGGGAGAACAGGACAAGACAAAAGCCTCACAACATTAAGGCAGGCCCACCTTTTGATCTAATGTTTTACATTTTTCTTTTGATTGGACAGGCAGTGAATATTTCTACCCAGCACCTCAAGCCTGTCAACACTCTAATACTTCATAATTTATAAAACAGCTCTCTTCCCCCAAAAGCTCAATATGCTTTACAGATATCTTATTGATGCGCACAATATGCCTTCAGGGAACTTAGGCGACAAGAA
Source organism: Panthera leo (assembly GCF_018350215.1). NCBI lineage: Eukaryota > Metazoa > Chordata > Mammalia > Carnivora > Felidae > Panthera > Panthera leo. The sequence continues at coordinate 96,739,829 of NC_056679.1, forward strand.
TTATTAAGTGTTTTCTAGGACAGGGAAAAGACTGACACAACAAGAATCTATTATTACTAGTGAGTTACAGAGAACTAGGAACTTTAGATCTAACGCTGTTACCTCCCTGGCTGGGAGGGCTGTCAAAAAGGGACGATAATGAGTGAGACACAGCACTCAGGAGTCTGGGACCTCACAGGGAAGAAAGGCAGGTCAGCAGGTGGCTATCAAGTGCTTACCCTCATCTCTCCGCTTGGATGTCCTAACTGTCAATTCCAACTGGATGTGGCATCCAAAACAAAATCCTTGATTTTCTCCTACAGCCACTTCCTTTCCCAGTGTTCTCATCTCTACACAGGACCATGATCCACCCGCTTGGTCAAAAAACCCAACTTTTGGGCAGTCACTCCTTGTTTTTTCTTTTTTTCCCCCTTCCCTCATCTGCAAGTTCTTTTGGCTCTACTTCCAAGATTGCTTCTGAACAGGTTCCCTTCCACCCCTCTCTTCATACCACTCTAGTCCTTACTGCCATCATCCATCCTGGCAGTCTGCTAACCAGAGAAAATCAGAAACTTCCCCACATCTATGACTGCAATGCCCTAGTGTTATTAGAATTGTTAGGTGTTATTAACATCCTTCTCCTCTTGATGACTGTAAAACCCTCCATTCTCGCATTCATTGTCTCTTTCTACCAGAATCCACTTTGAACACATCAGGCAGAATCAAAGGTGGAAAAATGTCCTTGTAACTCTTATCAGTTATACAAGTAAATGGTTCAAAGAAATAAATGAATTCCACCAATTTCATTAGGCAGGAATTCCCCCAATTCAGAGTCCTATCAAACTCCTCAGAGAAGATCACTCTCAGTTCATCTGGTACTTACTTTGTGTATGTGTGTTTCTGTATAAATATGTTTATGACAGGCTACTTCCCTTTTCCCAAAGGGAATACATTTTGCTCTCTTGTAAAAAACACTGTACAGGTTAATGCAAACCACATTTTGATAAACACTGTAATAAGCTTGATTTTATGAAGGCAGTTACCATATTAGTAGTGTTGTGAACAGAGAAGGAGAGAGACCACTGAATTATTATTATCATCTCTAAACCGCTGTATGACAATTATGTAACTGCTGACTGAATAATAAGGTGGCCACTTACCACTACTTTACTCATGGTCATGGTAGTCCAAAATGGGTGGTCATGGTAGTCCGAAATGTGGAGAGCAAACTTTCTCATATCTTGGATCCCTAATAAACACTTTGCACAAAGCAGAATACTGAGTCTAGTTATCAGCAAAGGCAATCACAAGACTTGTACTGCTTCTTGATTTTTCATTCTGAGGTATTATCTATTTACTTCCACCTAGAGACCATGAGGATTTGGTTTTTACTGTTCCCTTCCAGAAACATATTTGCTTCCTATACCTTCATCCTTCTCTCCTATTTTTAATCTTGTTTTGTGTATATATATGTATATATATATATATATATATATATATATATATATGCAGCATTTATACTATGTTGACCGCATAAATGCTACTTGTAGCCAAGCCCATGCATGTTTAGTTATTCTAGACACTTAAAATAAATGTAACCCTCACTCTCCTGCCGATGTGAGATTTTTCTTCAGTACATTCAAACACGTTACATCTTTTGTCTACTGCACCTTTTTTTCTTAAAGAATTTCTACTGTTTGTTTCTTCTCACCTATTCTATCTGACCAGTTGGGCTTTAAACCTGATACACAGATATGATTCTGGAATCCTCCTTCATCAGTATCTTGAAGAGTGTCTCTTTGCTAGTTTTCAGGATCTGTGCTTTGTGTCATGGACCCCATGCTTCCTATTTCTTCATTTACTCATTTTCATAGAGTCCCTCATCTAATAACGTGCTGAAAAAGAACACACGAGATAAATTGTTAACAACTTGCATAAATGTAAATGTATTTATCTACCCTTATTCTTCATTGGTAATTTATAGTAACATCTTTGAGATTCTATGGCAGCAAGCGTTTCACTCAGTTTTCAAGAATTGTTCCATTGTCTTCTGGTGTACATATCATTGCTAAAAAGTGGGAAGCCACTGCAATCCCCATAATTTGCAGGAAACTCCTGTGAATTCTGCGAGATATGGCTGAAAAGTTTGCTATTTTACAGTAATGTGCCTTGATATATATCCTTTTCATCTGTTGTGCTGATTACGTGGTGAATCCTTTAAGTCTGGCAATTCAGATCATTTACTTGTGAGATGTTTCTTTCCTTCACAATTTCTAGTCCTGGATTTTCTCTTTCTAGAATGCCATTAATTTGAGAATGGACCTGCTGGAACAGCCCTCTGATTTCCTTGTCATTGACTTTTTGTGCCATCCTCCAGGAGCTTTTCTGCACTAAATGATCTAATCCTTTTAGCTGGTATTCCAGTGTCGCATTTTATGTTCCAAGAGCTCTGCTTTCTTTACTTTATGTGATTGTATTTTGGGGTTATTAGTACAGTCCTTTCTAGAATCTAAATGAAGATCAGATTCCTTAAGGTTGTTTGCTTTTTGCAGTCATGGTTTCCACCAACCCATCATCTTTAGGTGCTGCAGTGATTTTTACAAAGCTTAAATCATGTTTTTCCATTATCTAATATCATCCAACTGTACTTCAAATAAAGGCTAAATTTCATACCATGGCTAGAAGGTTGGAAATAATTTGGTCCTTGACAACCTCTCCAAATCTACCTCATCTCATTATTATAGCTAATAGAAACTCAAATACGTGTCAAATAAATGACTGCACCAAGATTCAAATACAAATTTGCATAACCTTGTATTTATGATTTTCCATTTACCACACTATTTCTCTGCTAGTGAGAAATCTATTTCAAATCTATTTCCCACTTCAAATCATCCTTCCCACCAATGTAAGGTGATCTTCCTGAAGTGTGTCCTAATCATGTACTCTTGCTCTAAAATCATTCCAACACTTTGATAATAAATGAAGAAGACTAAAGTTACCAGTCTAGTAGAAGAGGCTCTTGTAAATATGACCTCGACCTATAAAAGTGATCATTGGTACAAATGAGTAGAATAATGTTGTATGCTTATTCAGTCAGTGAATAGGACCATTTATTGAGTTATCTGTATGCAAAAAAGACTAAGGACAATTGCCTTTTGTTGAAAAGGCCACTTTTTCATGTTTTGATGCCGAGAGTGTATTCGTTCAAAAATTTCAATTATTTTTATCATATCAAATACTTACCCAAAATGGTACCAGAATCTCCTTGAATACTGGCAAGGTGGGGGTAAGGACACAGTAAGGCAGTGGCAACATAGGGAGGTTTAAAGCTGAGTTTAGAAATGAGAATGGGGGTGTCTGGGTGGCTCAGTCAGGTGAGCATTGGACTCTTGATTTTGGCTTGGGTCATGATTTCACAGTTTGTGAATGTGAGCCCCATGTCGAGCTCTGTGCTGACAGTGCGGAGCCTGCTTGGAATTCTCTCTCTATCTCTCTTTATCTCTACCCATCTTCCTCTCTCTCTCTCTCTCTCTCTCTCAATCAATAAAAACTTTAAAAAATTATTTAAAAAACAGAAATGAGAACGTAGAAGGAGACAACAGGGAAATTGGGTTGGAACACAGAGGCAAGTATAACCCAGAAATACATACCACCCAGGATTAGTAACTACACTAGAGTTCTATTTTACTGGCAAGCAGGAAGAAAGAAAAAAAAATAAGACTAGACACAATTTGCCAATCCATTCTCTTCCCTAGTGCTAGATGGTTCTTGAATCCACTAAGAATCCCCTTCTCGAAGGTCACCACCCTTATTTACAACACTATTATCTCTCCTACCAGCTGCTGAAAGAGCCTCCTAATTGATCTCTATGTACCCACTCATAACCTAGCTCTAGCCATTCTTCATACAGCACTCAGAGTGATGTTAAAAATCCAAATCTCATCAGGTCACTCTCCTGCTGAAACCCTGTAACAACCTCTAAGTGCACATGGAAAAAAAACCCAGAATCTTTAACTTGGTTCAGGAAGCCCAGCCTCCTCCAGCCCAGAATGAGTCTACAATATGTTTATATGCTACTCTTCTCCCTGGTCCTCTTTGGTCTGTGAATTCCTGCTCACTTTTCCAAATACAGCCTAAGTGTAACCTCCAGAGGGAATCTTTCCCAGACCTAAAGATTACATTCATTAAGCCCTCATCCTATTTTTTCAAGGTACCTTATACTTCTGGCTAGCACACGTCACCCCTGTAAGCCCATAATTAATATCTTCTATTATATATGAAATAAAACACTTAGCCTCATACTTGGCACAGAACATATACTTAATAATTACTGTAATAACAACAACAGCTATTTCTTAAATACTTAATATGTACCAGCTGCTCAATGCTTTGTTAACCTTAATTTAACTAACCCTATTTCAGGGTTGAGAAAACTGAGATGCAGGGTGATTATAGGAAAGCTTCAAAGCTCCTGAGGGAGTGAAGAGCCCTGATTCTGGAATCAGGTTACTGGACTCAAATCCCAGCTCTGGCACCTGTTGCGTAATCTTAGGCAAGTGACAGGTAACGACAATACTTACAGGATTTTCAGAAGGATTAAATGAGGGTGAGAATAAATAGAATCACACATCAGTGAAAACAGTCGATGTGTATGTCTGGGGGCATAGTTCAAATATTTCGGTGTACTACCTCTAATTTTAAATCGCTGAGGTTTTATACATACCAGTCCCCAGTAGCTTGAGTGGTGCCTATTTGGGAATAAAATGGAAGTACTGTTTCAGATATACATGTTGTAACCATTAGTTATGGTGCCGGGGCGTGTGTATCACATACAGAGTGTAGCCATGAGCCATTGTGCAGGAAATCTGAGCTCTCCTAAATGAATTGGGTATTTTCCCAACATCTGGAATCAATACACTAAACAAAGCAGTGCTCCCCAGCGCTAAAGTGAGAAGCAATAGAATTTAGCACCTGAGCGTCCCATGGGGGTGAGGCATTTCCTTCCTCACATACTCTCCATTGTTCAGAGAGTCAGCATTTGACTAAAATTGTTAAAGGAGCATGTGGACAAAATCGCATTCCTGACTTTGTCTTTCTAAAATCAATTCCCGTGGAGAAAAAACTTCCACACATATTTCCCTATCTTAATCCGATAAGACTGAGAATGAAAATCAGTAAGGTAATGGCTGCTTGCCCCAGTGTAAACAATACTGCACATCTGTATGGATGGCTCTACCCTTTTTTCTAGGGCTGAAACATAACAGCAGAGTTTGGCGTGCTCTTTCGTACGCCTGGGGATTACCCTGGTTCAACATACCTGATAAGTAGAAAACAGTCCTTCTCTGGCCCCTGAAGAGAGTTTATTATCTGCTCTATTAACGTCACGCCCACTCAAAGGAAAACTACTTCCAAGGGCCTTTTAGAGCTACGCTTTTACTTGTTCTTACCCTCAGTGCATGATTATTTTCCTATTGTGAGAAGTGTTCACTTGAGACGTACAATCTGCTTAGGTACAACTAGGTATAGCTATAGCTATGTGTCCATAGACAAGTTAGAAGTAGTTGTAGATTCCAACAGAGTAGTGTGAATCTAGACTAGATTCCACCTAATGATTAACTGATGGAACGCAGAAGTGATTAATTCAGGACTAAGTCTGTATAGGAGTTCCCAAGGACTAAGGGAAACAGTTTGATCTCTTTAAAATTTTAAGAGGGAGATGATAAAGAAATAGAGCAGAGGATTCTGGGAAAAATGGCAATCATATGCAGTTCCATTTTTCTCCATTAATAATTCCAATCTATCTTCCTTGCCTAAGTCTATTGGTTGCTGGAATATAAGAGATGACTTAGATCTGAGAAAGGCTACCTGAGACTGGACTTGGAGCCCCTGGCACAGAACCTGAAAGCCTAAGCGCTGGGGAAAATGGCCTATTATGAAATCTGTGAATGCCCAGGGGTTATGTGAAATTGGCCTTTTATTACTAGATATTAATGCGCCCCTATCGTTCACTTCCAACATCCCAAAATGGTGCTGAAAGACTGATAATAGAAAATTCTTCCGCAATCCACGAAGCTAGAAGAGAGCGTGAATATGTCTACAAGTCATAAAAAGGGAGCTACAACTTTAGAATTTCACATTTGGCCAATGTATCATTCACCAATCTAGGAAAAAGGAAATTATGATGGATATTTAAATATCTAAGGAAAACAGGGGCACCTGGGGGGCTCAGTCAGTTATGCATCCGACTTCATCTCAGGTCATGATCTCGCAGGTCATGAGTTCAAGCCCCACATCAGGCTCTGTGCTGACAGCTCAGAACCCGGAGCCTGCTTTGGATTCTTTGTCTCCCTCTCTCTCTGCCTCTTCCCTGTAAACACTCTCTCTCTCTCTCTCTCTCTCTCTCTCTCAAAAATAAATAAATGTTTAAAAAAATGAAAGAAAAAATGTAAGGCAAACAAGAAAGGTTTCTAACCAGATAACAAATGAATCAAAAACAGAGACCTCACCATGGTTGACAATGAAGAAGTCAGGGAATAATAGTAAACAATGACTCTTGAGAGTGAGAGAGAGATATATGAGTGTATATACATATATACGTGTGTGTATAGTGTGTGTATATTTATAGACACTGTACACATAGTATATAATAGTGTATATATAGGGGATTTTTGTACATATTTATATGTATAATTATATATAATATACATATACACATTTATATAGTATTTATATAAATTTGAATATATAATGATATACTGCCTGAAGGTATGTAACTAAAGCATTAAATATAAGAATGAAAAATTTTTTAAAAGTTACACTGTAAGGGATACTCTCATTAGTCTTAAATGGTACACATTTCTTCTCTCAGGTGATCATTAGTCCATTAACTTTATCTGAACAAAGTCTTTTGTAAATATATAATCACACCAACTTTTTCCCCCACAAATTACAAAGCATTTTAAAAGATCCTCCATTAAAATTCAAATGCTAAAATAATTGTTCCATGGTATATAATTGTTTGCCACATAGCCCATAATGAGAAATGACTTGATAAAATTCGGGGTCATGGGTGGTGTTGCGTTAGATCAAAACCAAGGGTGGAAATATTTTCCCTCTGGATTGCATTCTATATCGACACCATAAACTTTGATATACCCACCCTTGAACTTGAGAATAAAGAATCAGGGGTGCCTGGGTGGCTCAGTTGGTTGAGTACCTGACTCTTGATTTCAGCTCCTCATGCTGGGCTCTGGGCTGAGCATGGAGCCTGCTTAAGATGCTCTCTCCCCCTCTCCCCTTCACCCCTGCTTACGCTCTCTTTCTCTCTCTCTTTAAAATTAAAAAGAAAATCGGGGCACCTGGGTGGCTCAGTTGGTTGGAACATCTGACTTTAGCTCAGGTCATGATCTCGCGGTCTGTGTGTTCGAGCCCCATGTCAGGCCTGTGCTGACGGCTCAGAGCCTGGAGCCTGTTTCGGATTCTGTGTCTCCCTCTCTCTCTGCCCCTCCCCCATTCATGTTCTGTCTCTCTCTCTCTCTCTGTGTCAAAAGTAAATAAACATTAAAAAAATAATAAAAAAATTAAAAAAATAAAGTAAAAACAAAATCATAACCTAGTAAGCTAGCATTACAGATATGAAAATACATTATTCTTCATATATGTCAAAACAGAAAGACACAAGTTGAACCTGCCTGGTTTATGAGATGACCTCATAGTGCCCTAACGAATTGCATACAAGAAAGGTAAATACATTTTGCTTATCAAGAAATGAAAGCATATGGAAGACCCTGTCTTGTGCATAGCACACTTGCTATGGTGATGGCCAATGGAGAGACAGTTCAATTAGACAGCTATCTGAGCCAGGCGAAGGCCGGATGCATGGTGTTAATCAAAGGAAAGCCAAGTCGACCAAGCAAACAATGAGGACTCACTTTGCTATGTGTCCTTAAACGGACTCTGACAGTTCAGTCTTCACAGGGTGTGAAACCCAAACAGGGGTGTGAGAAATTTCACTTCTTACCTTCTTTTAAAAGTACATTTACTCTCTAGCTGGAGGTCCCAGTCCATCTAGAAGTGTAAGAGAGTATTTCTAATTTACGCTGAACTTGAACCCTGCCGAGTAAACTCCATTTGTTCACCTTTCATTTCCCTTCCTCTGTGTCTCTACAGGACAGCATCTCAGTTTTCAGGGTGCTTATGGAGTGTAGAGGCTGGAGGAAGAGATCCATTCAGCAAGTGTGAGCAAAGATCTCTGTTCTCCAGCATCTCCCTCCAAGAGGTTTTTTTTTCAGTGTCTTACTCTTCTGTTCCTTCCCATCTCCCCTCCCCCTCCTAAATTCAGAGGATCTTCAAACTCTCCTGAGAGGGAAGGTGGTTCTGCTTGAATGTACCATCTTCCAATCTTGCCATTTCACACCTCAACCACAGCTTTAGAAGTTCAAGCCAAAATTTGATACCTTTGTTCCTTGGTTATATAGTGATAAGCTTCCCTAAAACAAACAATTGCTCATGTGTAACAAGAAATGAGGAGAGGTCAAAGGACAAAAATGGAATGTGAGAACACACACACACACACCTCAAGTAATCCACAGAACGTTTACATCATTATCTAACTACATTTCACCTTCTGCCTTAAATCTTTGCATCTTGATAGAGAAAGTTGACTCAAATAGATGCTTCCATTCCCCAGTGCATCCCTTCAGAGAAAGCGGGCAATGCATCCCTCTCCAAAATCCAGTGTTTCAGGAAAGTGATTTCCACACACAAATTAACACGTAGCAGAATGGATGGGTGTTAGGTCATCCTGGCTGTCCTCGAATGCATGAATAAGCCTAGATGCCCAGTAAAGTGTCTACTTTCCTCCCAGCACATCTTTCCAGGGGATAAGACAAATAACAACATGATTTACACACTGGAATAGGCAAGTATAATAAGTTATGTTGTCATTACATAAAATGATACCCTATGTAATACAGTGTTCATACTTTCATTTAAAAAATTCAAATTTATTTTGAATAAAATTTGATGAACTTTCACTTATTCCCATAAAACAGTCATAGTCCTAGCATTTAGAAAATGGAAAAATTAGGGTATGGAAATGAAATGACTTGTCTAGAGAACAGTGTTGAAAGTAAAATTTCAAAACCAGTGACTAATAATACCTCGGGAACGTTTGTATTAAGTCATTTGGCTATTCTTGGAATATGAGATGGAGATACTCCAAAATAAGTCTGCCTAATGACCATATTCAATGTGAAGTCAATGAAAAAAAATAATAAGGCTTCCTACCTTTTTCCTTTTTTTTTATTTTTGTAAAACGACTACAATAAAGAAACGTGGGTAATTTGATGTGAATAGATACCAATAAATAGATTTGAGCAAACATCATAAACTTCCATGATGCTGTTATTTCTCTACTTTGTTGTCATTTACTTACTCAACTAGCGTTCAACTAGCCAACAATATACTGCTTAAATGCCTACTCAGAAAATGTTATGATGATTTCTTTAAAAAAAAATGAAGAGAGTTTTTTTTTAGAACAAGTATCCTTATATAATAATTTGATACCATTTTAATAGAAGCAATTTTTGGAATAAAGATGAAAAATCAAATCAAGTCAGATGGTAAGCACTGGCTAAATGGAATTCAGTTACCACCTACATAGCCAATTTTCCTTTTTTTAATGCAGGACTCTGGGCCTGAAACTATCCTGAGCAAAAGTGTAGATATATAAAACTTGTGAAAACTCCCTAAAGGAAATTCTACAGTGTCTTGCAAAAGAGTACTCTAGCAAAGCTTGCATGGCCAAACCAAGCCCATCAACAACTCATATTCCACTGAAAGTAGGTATCGTAGAAACACCATGTCATCTGAAAGCACTTTGCATGCTGATTTGTACAAATGACCTCTGGACTTTCTGACTCAGTTGAACTCATATAGATGCATACAGGATACCCTTTTTTATTCCCTTAAAGAGGAAACTCTTTAAGATTCTTCTTCAGATTTATCTTCCAAAATTGAAAATAGGTACACAGATAGATACATAGATATATAGATAGATACATAGATAGAGAGCATCCACAGGATGGTAAGGCTTTCATTGTGCAGTAACTCTATAAGAGCTAATTGCACACTGCAACATTGATTTTTCTGGGGAAAAAAATGGACAATGAAAACTGTAACTTTGCATAGAAACAGATCAATAGTCACTTTTTTGACTTATGCTTCAATTTTATTGAACTTAAATAGCTTATTAAACTTAAAAGTCTGCCTTTTTTCAATAGCTAGTTTTTGTGAAACCTACTAAGGACCAGGGTTGTGGTAAGACAAAACACTCAAGATACGGTTCCCGCTTTCAAAAAAAAAAAAAGAGAGAGAGAGAGAGAGATACAAATGCAAACTATATAGCACAATACAATGTGGTTTTGAAACAATTAGGAGGAATAATAAAATGCTAAGAGAGAAATAGAGTACAATTAATGCCACAGCAGAGATAAAATTGAGTGAACTCTTAAAGACCAGGTAGGATTTTTTAAGAGGGTGACCTATGTGCTTCTAGTCTAAGGAAATCTTCTGAGCAAATACACAAAGAATGTGAAAAGTACAATATACTCTGAAACCATCAAGGAGTCCGTGGAGGCCACCCAAAGCAGTTTTATACGTCTATCTTTTACCTAAATTATAAAGAGTTTTCATATAGTTAATAGCCAGTTCTACCAAACTTCAAATTCTGGAAACAATCACGTAAATTATTTTGTGGAATGCCATGCAGCATTAGGGCTGCTGTTAATTCCTACCCATCTTACTTGTGACTCTCCAAATTAACATTTCTGCTCATCTGTTATCATTTTGTGATTTCTGTTTTGTTTCTTTATGTAGTTCCCATACTCAAATCTAAGTTGCTGAGACATCAGGGTCGTAATTTTCTACCCTTTCATGACTTTAAGAAGAAACCATCCTCAACTGAAACCAGGCAGGCGGATCCCTCACCCTACCAGGCACTGCCAACAGACCACCAACAATGTGTGGCTTGTAGTAACTTGGGCTTTGATCCTAAGCTTTGGGTTGTCCCAAAAGTTAAATGTTCTATGTTATAAATTCTTCTGGAGAGGTCTGGTGTACACCATTTCCAGCCCCAAATATTCCTGATGAGAAAGCATAGCGTACTGCCTGTGTTCTTGAAACCTCTATGTAGATGGATAATGGAAAGATCCAAAAATTATAAATTAAGAGGGGTGCCTGGGTGGCTGAGTTGGTTAAGCGTCTGACTTCAGTTCAGGTCATGATCTCATGGTTTGTAAGTTCAAGCCCCACATTGGGCTCGGGGCTAACAGCTCAGAGTCTGGAGCCTGCTTCGGATTCTGTGTCTCCCTCTCTCTCTGCCCCTCCCCTGCCCACTCTCTGTCTCTCTCTCTCAAAAATAAACATTAAAAAAAATATTTAAAGAATCATAAATTAAGAGTGCAAATATTTTGAGAGTTTTCATATGAAGAATAAAAGGATATTAAAATGAAACTTTTACTCTCTCAGTTTCATTCAAAACTCAATAGCCAAGAACAGTAAAATAAATGCCAAGTAGCCTACATTCTATAGCAGGGGTAAACAAAGTTTTCCCGAAAAAGACTCAATAGTGAATATTTCCAGCTTTTCAGCTTACAAACTTTTAATCACTCAACAGTGCCATCATATGGAGAAAGCATCATAGGTAACATGCCAATGAATGGGCATGATGTTCCAATAAAACTCTGAAGACAATGAAACTTGGATTTCTCATGACTTTCACATGTCACAAAACATTCTTCTTCTTTTGAATGTTTTTCAGCTATTTAAAATCATAAAAATCATTCTCAGAGCACCAGTAGGTAGCAAGCCAGCAGGCCAAAGTTTGCCAACCTCTATTCTTCAAAGATGTGCTAGACCATCTATATGGGACATACTAAGAGATTAAATATATTCCGTTGGTGGTGGGGAAGATGGTCAAAGTCGTGTGGAATTGTCTTTCTTCTCCCACATGAAACTATGTCCCTATCTTAAGGTAACACAAAGTTTGAAAAGTTAAAGAGGCTGAGAAAAAATTTCCTACGGGACACTTGTCAGTATGCTAATTTCTTTACCACTCCCAACATGCAGAGAAGCAAGGGTTGTTTCCTAGCACATGGAGACAATATGCTTACCTTGAAGTCTTGTCTTCCCATGGCAAAGAGAATCAGAACTGTACTGGCAGGCCGCTGTCCTTCCACCTGTGGGAAAGAATGTATGAGTTTTTGCTTGGGCCCAGAGAGGGACCGGCCTAAAACTATTTTAAAGGGGACATTACACAGTAAGATCACCCAAAGGGGTAAAGAGATCCCAACAAAGCAAATCCGTGTGGAGTTCACTTTTGTAATCCAAGGATCAGGCATCTATGGCCAATTTGAAAGCCTTGAAAGACAGAACCCGATGTATTGCCTGCCCCAAGGAAGCTACAATCAGGGTACAAGAGCAGAATATGGGTTTAGAAAACCCAGAATATCCCATGGGCTTGTACATGTTCCAAGCTGAGAGTAAACCAAGGATGCACTATAATTATAATTACCACCTAACCTTGTACCTCTTTCTCCTAAATCCCTGTCCTTGCAGAGGAATGTAGGGAAGGAAGAAATGAAGAAAAAGACAATAAACTATCATCAGCTCCCTTTCATGAAGCCCAACCCAAGACTGAAATTATGTGACTATATGATTAATTCCCTATCAGAGACATCTTAAATAAGGCCATTTTTGAGTCTAAAAGCAGCTAGATTTTATCTAAGAAGGGTCATAAACACTCCATGATACACCTGATTTCACCCAGGGGGCAAGGAAAGGATTCTTTGGCAAAGCAAGTTGGTTTGCTTAGGGGTAGGTTTGAACAGAGGGTGGCAGGGAAGAAAGAATTTGATTTTTGTGTATACTCTATCAGTTCCATCTTGCTCGGTAAAAGAGAGCTGTAATAGGCAAACTCATCGTAATAGTTTTCATTGTCTTTTTCTAATCCTTCAGAAGTAACATGACAATGAGGCAACTTCTTAAAAGCCAATAAAAAATTATTAAATTCTGTACATGGTCCTACACCTTAACTGCACATTGGTTTCATACTGACATAACATGCTTTCCCTACCTTTGGTAGGACATGTTGATTATTTCAGAAGCAATTTCAATATTCTCTAAGTAAAAGTGATAAAGGAATCTAATGAATTCCTCAAAGTAGTCTATTTTTCAAAGATGACTGTCATATCATCAAATATTTATTTTTCTCAACTTCACAGGCAGAAATGAATCATTCCCCACTTTGCATTACTTATGGAAGGAAATCTGTAGCGTTTTCAGGATCTGCTTTTGACAATGTTTTCAAGCTCTTACATTTATAGTAAAACATAGCTTTGGCAATGAGCTGCAAAAGGCATAACCATAAGGTCATTCACATTTTCCTATATTTTGATAAGTTGCAGAAATGCAGGCATTCTAATCATTTCTAAGAGAGCCAGCAAGGGTTTATATCAGGGTCACTTCACAACACATCCTACCAGGAAAACCAAACGAAAAGACTTTCCAAATTGAAAAGTAGGGCTTTATTGTCACTTGCTATCCTAGGTCAAATACAACGTGGTCTCTATACCAAGGTAAGGTGAACATAAATATTGCCTTTTAAGCCAAAGTGAAAGAAAGACACAATTACTAATTACATCAGAGACAACAGAGGTAAACTGGAACTTTGCTGGGCAAACTGCATGTGTGGGCATCTTGGCTGTAACTGACATAAGTAAGAAAGTAGGTAAGAAATGCAAATAAGTTTCCAAAATGTCTTCCCAGCAACTCACAATCTTTCAAAATATATATACTAATATACTCAAAAATAAGGATCTTCAGAGTTCAGCAAAAAAATGCTATTACATACATAATATAAAATTATATATAAAATATATTTATAGAATATAAATACAAATATATTTTATATATAATATATGGTAAAATATATAATAAAAATTATGTATATTACATGAGATATAATATATGTAGTATATTACACACATGCATACACACACACATATATATATACACACTTATACATGAATTTCCAAAAAATAAAACTGTAGACTTCCAAAATATCATCCTTATACGTCATCTCACCATTTTGCCATGACAACCTTTAAGTTTCGTGTTGGTCTCCCTTCTCAACTTTCAATCTCATATCTCCAAACAAATAGCAAGTGCCTCATGATGTGGGTTACTGCTGCTTTTTAATTTCCATAATGGATGTCGGTAAATATCAAGGAGATGGGAGGGAAAACCTGTACTTTAGGCCAAGGTAGGGGAGCGTTGATGCTTTTGCAGTCTTTTTCTTTTACCAGATGACTTGGGATTTGGAAAATTAAACATTTCCAAGATTAAAAGGACTGGGGAAAATGATTTAATAATCATCACAATAATTGCCACAACCTACTTCACAGCAAGACGTAGGTCTCATTAAATTCAGCCACAGATGAGTGAGCCGGAAATATGCGGTGGAGCCCCCAGAACAAAGGTAACTTGCTCAAGTTATAAGCAAACAGAATAAAAGCACTTTTCATCAGTTCCAACTGAGCAAAGACACTGAGACAAACTCCTTGCATTGAAATGGTGTCTAATTAGTTAATGGCTATGTTAGAGGGCAATGTTACCAATTTGTCGATATAAATGGCTTTCCCATTTCTTTCCTTGTTGAAGGCCTTCCTTTATTGGTCATGAGCTTTTCAAATTGCACCCGAGGCTCAAAGCAGTTTGAACTTGGCAGGAAATCACCATTCCAAACAGAGTCAGGATCTGACTCTGAATGGATCAGGATCTTAGAGGAGAAATTCAGGATCCTGTAGACCAGGTGAGTGGGAGCTCCAGGCTTTTGCAAGCCCATTGTCTGAGCACCGCTAGTGAGCATTTCACCCTACAGCGACTCTTCAACACCAAGGGGCTCCTTACCTCTTATTCTTTTTCTTATCACCTCCCTTTATTTTAATACAAAATAAGAGAAATGCCCCATCTCTAGGATCACTCCTCCTTCTCCTTAAATGACCACATTGTGCAGCTTCTATCATTTCCCATATCAGTTGTTCCGACTCTTCATGAACCCCCTCAAGCTCAGCCAATCAGCAGAAACTCTTTTCTACTTATGAAGAAATCAAGTTTAGACATTCTTTGCCCTGCACCAACACAGGTCATTGCCCTCATCTTGCAAACCCCCTTCTTGTCAGTACCTTCTATGCTTCAGGACCCACTTTTCCACCTCTGCTCAGTCACCCTTCTGAGACTCGCTCTTGGTTCCTTCTTTCCTCCCCTATAACTTCACGCTTTCTCTCTCTTCTGTCTCCCTTATCTTCCATCCCCACACCCTGTAAACACGGGTAAGTTGTCCCCATCTTAACACACACACACACACATACACACACACACACACACACCATCAAGTGAAAAAGGAAAATGAAAAATCTCTCTTAGTTCCGTTGAGTTTCCAGTTCTTTCTCGTAATCATATGTTTTTGTACCCACTGCTCAAATCCCTGAATTTATACTACCTTTACTTCTATAATTTCTCTTGTCTAAGTCCCTAATTGCTTTCATTTATTTATTCACTGTGCTGTCCATGGTCTTCAATGTAAAATGTTTTCCTGAGGGTTTATGCCTGCATTTTGTGGTGATTAATTTTCCATCTCACTGGCTACTGCTCAGTTTCCTTGTAGGTCAACTTATCACTCTATAGCAGCCCTGTAACACCAATGGGCTCCTTACCTCTTATTCTTTTTCTCCTTATCACCTCCCTTCATTTTATCAACTTATCAACTTCCCTCTTATCAACTCCTCTAAGGTTTGTGATCCCTAGAATGCAACATTTTCCACACATATAGTGGGCATGTCCATGCTCTTTTCTGGTAATTCCATACTGTACATCCTCCTAAGCCTCTTTTCTGAAATTTAAATCTATTATGCCTTTCCTGAATAATGACACTGCCTGGATGTAGTGTCACAGACATCTCATATTCAACATATTATAATGTAATTCATCCTTCCTCCCTCTCAAACCTTTAGAACCCCCAAACAGTATTCACTATTTCCAGATTGTCATGACCAGCAGTCCAGTCTCTGAAGTTAGAGACCTATAAGGCATCCTAGATCATCTGCTTTAACTCATTATTCTTGCCAAGTTGAAACAGAGTTTACCTCTAAATATTTCTCCATTCCTTGGTATCCATGTAGCCCCACTTCATGCTTCCTTGATCTCCTCCATAATCACTTTCCATTTGGGCTAATAAACTGACGGGTATTCCTAAATCCATTGTCATTCTTGCTTGCCAACTTTTCTCATGGAAGAGACAGAAGAGAAAATCAAGTATCTGACCTTTTAATATCTGCCAGCTGGTCGACCTATCTACTCCGTGTTCTGAGACTATACCCAATCATATTTATTACTGCTTCTTTGAGTTGACAAAGTGAGGAGATAATCTTTCCTCCCTTCACCACCTTGATGGTGGACATGAGACTGAGAAACCAGCTTTGGCTTTGGCTTCTGTCAGGACCCAGGTAACCTAGTCTGCAGTGACCTTTGTTACTCATTGCTGATGCTAGTTTCACTTGTCATTTAAATTGTTTGTTTGTTTGTTTATAGAGAGATTGAGCACACACAAGTAGAGGAAAAGGGCAGAGAAAATCTTAAGCAGGCTCCACGCTCAATGTGAAGCCCAGTGCAGGGCTGGATCTCACAACCCTTGGATCATGACCCGAGCTGAAACCAAGAGCCAGATGGATGTTCAGTCCACTGAGCCACCCAGGCACCCCTTCATTTGTCACATTTAGGCAATCTCTGGGCATGGCAGCTGGGCAGAGGAGTATTCCCTGAGCTGAATTCCCTATAGAGAATTTTAGAATCTTTAAAGATTGATTTAAAATTGGGAGTAAGACTTTGTTTCACTTTTCCATGAATTATTAAGATGGTAAGAAACCAGGAAACAGCAGAATAAAAGGAATACAAATGATCAAAATCTTGAGATAAAGAGTCAGGGAAGGCAGGAATGTGGGGTGGGGGTGAGAGGGGAGACCAAGAACCATTTCAAGAGAGGGATGAAAATAACATGCTAATATTTCTTCACAAATAATTCAAATATCTTACAAATTTTTGAGAAGAGGCTGCGATGTAGCTTTATGACTCCCAGCCACTAACTGAATGACTACTGTGTTGAAAAATCTGTTAGGGGAAATCTGTTCCCACATTAAATCCAGCTGTTCTAAACCATTATGAGCAGACTGAAGTATTACTGAGAGACAAATAAGAATTTGGAAGAAACCATTGGAAATATGAGAATCTGGTAATGGTAACCCCTTTAAATGCTCCTGAATTCATAATTTCAATGCTGTTGTCACTACCTCTAAAACACAACTGGAAAACTGGTTAGGTAATGCCCCAAGAGATCCTTCCTTAGGCCTAGGGATCATAAATCGGTGTTCATCTTGCTGGAGCAAGAGAGAGATATAGAAGTTTAAAAGCTGCTATCTGCATGTAATGTGGCACAAAGAAAATGTGAGCCTAACTTGAGCTTTAACTGCAAAACATCAGTACCTCTCAGAAAGAGGTGTTGTCCTCAGAGTCCAACAGAAGAGATACTCAGAAGTCCAAGTCAGCACTTAACCTGTGTGATCACGTACGAATGAAGACAGCTCTTTATTCTTTGGTGTTACTCATGGGAAACAACAAAAACACAAAATGAAAATTAAAACAAGTTGTTAAATGTAAGAAACTGGGGTGCCTGGGTAGCTCAGCCTGTCAGGCATCCAATTTAGGCTCAGGTCATGATCTCATGGTTCATGGGTTCAAGCTCCGCGTCAGGCTCTGTGCTGACAGCTATGAGCCTAGAGCCTGCTTCAAATTCTGTGTCTCCCTCTCTTTCTGCCCCTCCCCTGCTTGTGTGCATGCTCTCTCTCTCAGAAATAAACAAACATTTTTTAAGGTCATCTTTTAAATAAATAAATGCAAGAAACTATGCGATTCTGACGATTGATACATTATCTAGCTGCATCCTTAGTCTCATTTGCGTGAACAAATTAAGGGTACGAAACTTTAAAGAACGTGATGAGATTCGTACAGCTGCTAAGAATATGGCCATGGACCACATTGGATGATGGCAAGACCTAGTCATGCTACTTCCAAGATACACTCAGGCTCTAAGGAGGAAAAAAAGAAACTTATACAGAGATGTCAGCTCTCACTCTGTATTCTAACATATACGAGAATCATCTTCACTGATGGGCATTTCTTTGTTTCTAGAGGAAGTTTACATGCTCCAAGCCAAATCCTGCCCACAGAAAAAAATTTAACCTGAACTTTTAAAAATTAAGCTAAAATATAAATGTTGGGAGATTTTACATAAAACACCAGCACATGGGCTTCTCTTGAAAAATTAACAGGTTCAGTCCCCCTCTCTCTCTGCTCTTCCCCCACTATCTGTCTCTCTTTCTTTCAAAAATAAATAAAATTCAAAAAAAAAATGTTAAGTAAAAAGGTGACGCCTGGGTGGCTCAGTCGGTTGAGGGTCCGACTTGGGCTCAGGTCATGATTTCCCAGTTTGTGGGTTTGAGCCCAACGTTGCACTCTGTGCTGACAGTTTGGAGCCTGGAGCCTGCTTTAGATTCTGTGTCTCCCTCTCTCTTTGCTCCTACCTCGCTCATGCTCTGTCTCTGTCTTCTTCAAAAATAAACAGACATTAAGAAAAAAAAGAAAGAAAGAAAAATTAGCAGGTCTGGCAACTCAAGGCTGTCATTTCTTTCTTTTTTTTTTTTAAGTGTTATTTTTGAGAGAGAGGGCATAAGAGAGCGAGGTGCAGAGAGAGAGAGAGAGAGAGGCAGACAGAGCATACAAAGCAGGCTTTGTGCTGCCAGCAGAAAGCCTGATGTGAAGCTTGAACTCAGGAACTGCGAAATCATGACCTGAACCAAAGTTGGACATTCAACTGACTGAGCCACCTGGGTGGCTGTCATTTCTACATGAAAATTATTTCTTGGAGGTAAACAGTTATTTTGCCATTAAAGAAGCATGAGGTCTACACATGACCCCAGTATTTTTCAGTTCACCAGACCAGGTTTGTTGTATCTCTTTACTGTGTTTTGAATGTCTGCTATGTTAAGCACTTCATAAATTCTTTAATTATATTCAATCTCATACCTTTTCTTTGACTACATGTGCTTTTACGTTGATAGGGAGAAAAAAGTCATGATAAAGCAATATAAATAGAACAAAAAGAGCCATCCATTTTTTTAATGTCAAGTTTTTAGTAGATTCTTGTTAGTTAACATATAGGGTAAAATTGGTTTTGTGTGTAGAATTTAGTGATTCATCACTTACATAGAACACCCAGTGGGCATCCCAAAAAGTGCCCTCTTTAATGCCATCACCTATTTAGTCCACCCCTCTTGCCCACCTCCCTCCATAAACCCTCAGTTTGTTCTCTGTATTTAAGTCTCTTATGGTTTGACTCCCTCTGTGTTTTTTCCTCCAATTTTTCCTTCCCTTCCCCTATGTTGTTCTGTTTGGTTTCTTAAACTTCACATAAGAGTGAAATCATATGGTATTTGTCTTTCTCTGACTTATTTTGATTAGCTTAATACTCTCTAGCTCCATCCACATCATTGCAAATGGCAAAATTTCATTCTTTTTGATTGCTGAGTAATACTCCATTATATATATATACCACATCTTCTCTATTCATTTATCCATCAATGGCCATTTGGGCTATTTCCGTAATTTGGCTATTGTTGATAATGCTGTCTTAAACACTGGGGTTCATGTACCCCTTCAAATCAGTATTTTTGTATACTTTGGGTAAACACCTAGTAGTGCAAATGCTGGGTCATAGGGTAGTTCTATTTTGAAGTTTTTGCGGACCCCCCATATTGTTCTCCAAGAGTAAGAGTCATCCATTTCTACCTTCACAGGTAATAGTTATTCAGAAAGTAACAGGGCAAGACATGAAGTAAAAATACCATTAAGGTCTAATGTAAAATTTTTGCTAGATTCTACTCTCTGATTTAATGGTAAGATATACCATATTATTAATGCAGAAAGAGCTCCCAAGGGAAGTATCCCTGAAACCCAGTAAAGAATGTGGCTTTACCAGCCTTCTGAACCATCAGCACAAAGTCTCCACTGTTGTGGGGTTTTTTTTTTGTTTGGTTGGTTGGTTTTGGATTTTTTGTTTTGTTTTTTAATATGAAATTTATTGTCAAATTGGTTTCCATACAACAGCCAGTGCTCATCCGAACACGTGCCCTCCTCAATTCCCATCACTCTCCATTGTTGTTAAGGTGAAAAACCTTTCAAATTTCATAGCATTTCTATCCCTCCCCCCCCCCCCAAATGTAATCATCTAGAAACTTGGAGTTAGGAAAGATGTACCAATTTTCAAGTTAAATAATTCTGAAAACACAATCATGAGCTTCAGCTCTGCTGGTAGCAATATGAAAAACTGTTGTAATAATTTGAGTTTTTCCCTTCATATGTTTTTGCTTTGTTTAGACAAATGTAGAACCAAAATGATAAATTAAAAGAGCAAACTAGAAAACAGATTTTTAAAACTCATTTTATAGAAAATATATTTCTTTTATATTCATACAGAAGAAAGATATCCTAAGAAATTGAAATCGCCTTTATGCTGGATATAGATATTCTTCAGAAATTGTCATATCATCTTGGGATTTAAACTTTCTGCTTAGTATCAAATGAATGAATTATTGATATCACCTAGCAACTGCATTTCCTTTTATCCTGCTTAGCATTTGTCAGTGTAAAAGACCAAACTTAGTTCATCATCACAGGGAAAATTTGTTAATTTATTCATTAGAAGGGTACTAATTTAGGGCCAACTATTTGGATTTGTTTTACTAAATTGATAACCTAGTGAATCCCATCACTAAGCGATAATACTGGATTACACACGTATTTATTCATTTTTAATATTTAAATTATATTAGTTGAGTCTTAATATGCGCACATATTGACAATTCCCAATAAGGTGAATGGTAAAAATTATTTAAAGTAATGGATAATTTGAGGTGTCTGGGTGGTTCACTGGGTTAGGTGTCTGACTGCTTGTTTCAGCTTGGGTCATGATCTCACAGTTCATGAGATGGAGACCCACATTGGGCTCTGTGCTGACAGTGCAGAACCTGCTTGGGATTTCTTCTCCCTCTCCCTCTCCTCTCTCTCTCTCTCTGTCTCTCCCACTCTCTCAAAATAAACATTAAAATTTGTTAAAGTAATGGATAATTTTTAAGACCAGCAATATAAACAACATCCTTTTTCCTTAACTATTGTTTCTAGTTTATCATTTTAGATATGAAATATCTGTATTCTTAATACACACACACACACACACACAAACAGAATGGCAAAGTTCTGAGGGAGATATTAAAACAACTATGCCGCACGCAAGCTTTGACAGAACAACACTGACTTGATAGGGCAGGAGAGTTAATCTTTAAGGAAGCAATACTCTGTTACAAGTTTAAGCACAGATCTGTCTTACAAATAGAAAAACTTTAAAATTTCATAAAATAGAGGAACTGAAAAGTGGGTCAGTTGTCAGTAATGTATTAATTTTTCAACACAGGAATTTAATACTCTTACACTCTTTTTTTCAGATTTCCTTTGAAGTTAATAGCAGCCAAAATGGAATAAGTTTGAATATAGAATCAGCATATTGCATTTGTTAACGCGGAGGATTTGGAGTACAAAGGAAATTAATGAGTCCTTTAAACTAACACAATTTTATGTTGTGCTTTGAACATGTAGTTGCATTGAAAGGCAGCATTTGTGCTCAACTGGTAAAAACAAGAAAGACAGCAAGTAGCAGGGTTTCTGTAGTTCAAAGA
This sequence comes from Panthera leo, assembly GCF_018350215.1. Taxonomy (NCBI): domain Eukaryota; kingdom Metazoa; phylum Chordata; class Mammalia; order Carnivora; family Felidae; genus Panthera; species Panthera leo. The sequence continues at coordinate 96,761,713 of NC_056679.1, forward strand.
AATTCCACAGGGAGCCTGCTGCAAACCACAAAATCCCTATTCCTCATTACCCATGTCTGGTAGCAAGCCCTATTATTTGGGGGAGTGGATTTGCAGGGGTGCACACTGATGCAGGCTCAGAAGAAAGGTAACTTTCTAACTTGTGAAAGAACATCACAATTCTGACATAGGGACATGCGTCATATGCCAATGAAATAGTCTAATTATCAGCCATACTGCCATACGTTGTCACCTGTTTTTCCAATAGGGACTGCTTTGTTATTGATACCCTGGTTGGTTTTTAATAAATTCTATATTGTCTTACAGTATATACCAAACATACCCATTTCTGGCTGTATTAGGATCGCATCTCTTCTCATACTAACGTTTCTTTTGAATGAGCCAATGCATTGTCATATTACAATGGCTTTTGATTATTAGGGGGCCAGGTGATGTGACAAATACTGAATGCCTTGAGAGAAGTTGTCACCTTCCTCGGAATCCCTTATGACATACTATCAAGTATTTTTATGTTGATATTTTAAATATTTTTAGGAGAATTATACTTCATAGGAAACATCTTCTCTTGGCCCAAATCACAAACTAACCCAATCTATTACTAATTCCAGTAGTGTTGATCTCATTTATTGGAACATTCTACTTTGCGGTATTATGTTCAGTTCAGGAAAGTCACCATTGGGGTTCACTTCTGAATGTATATATCCCAGGAATACAGGGAACCAGGAAATCCCTCTGATTGCTTGTTCCTCGTATTTATTTCTTGTACTGACATAAATTAGTGATCAGCTATTTCTGGCCAATTTCACATTAAATCAAATAGTCTTTTTTCTCCCACTAGGTATTTAGCTTTATTTGTGGTACATCCAATGACACAGTATAATGAATCTTGGTATCATATGTGAGAATCATCCAGAGAAATGAATACTAATGCATGGGACTCCATCTCCAGAGATTCTTATTTTACTGGTATAGAGCAGGACCCAAAATCAAAAAGTTTTAAATGGGTGAAGGGACTTAATTATACAGTAATGGAAGATAAGCACACTTTGTAGTGCACACAAATAGTCAATTACAGTGTTATACAATTGAAAGTTATGTCATGTCATATACCAATTTTACCTCAGGAGAAAAAAGAAACTATTCCCTAGCTGACTAGAAACAAGATGACCAAAATAAAGCTATTGGCTTTAACAGTTAACCAATGTAATTTTCTAAGGGAAAAAATGGTTGTTGTGAGAAATTCAAATAATAGAATCTTCCTAAGACTTGTCATTGTTAAGTTTCTTTTTGTCAATATAATTCAAAATTATAACTACCTTACTGGTAGGCACCTTTCAGAACTAAAAAAAAAAAAATAGTGGGAAACACAAAGTTTTATTCATATTCACTTGTGAATGTATGCTCTTCTCCACCAACTACAGGACCACTCTTTTTTACACAGGAATGAAAGGAATAAAGAGAGTTTAAAATGGTTTTACTGCCTAAAGTAATATCATCAACTGATTGTTGTCATATCAATTGATCAGATTGATGTAACATTTTATTTATCTATTTAATTAAAATTTTAATCATATTAATTTTAATATGTTTATTTTTGACAGAGAGCAACAGAGCATGAGCAGGGGATGGGCAGAGAGAGAGAGACACAGAATCAGAAGCAGGCTCCAGGCTTCGAGCTGTCAGCACAGAGCCCAACACAGGGCTTGAACTCAGGGACGGTGAGATCATGACCTGAGCCAAAGTGGGACGCTTAACCAACTGAGCCACCCAGGTATACCTAAAGTAACTTTTTAGGAAGAGAGAGAGATGCAGATTGAAATACTGGTGAAGGTGATGGATGAATCTTGGGTCTCAGCATCCCTAAGAAAGCTCACATCTGCAGGCTATACCAAAGAGAAAAACACATTTCAAAGAGAGTACAGTAAAGACTTTGACTTTGGATACACAGGATCAAGAAATCTCTCTGCATATCCTTTCAGAGAGCTCTCAAGTAGTAAAAAATTTATAGATCCATGGAAAAAAAAAGTAAAAAGCACCCAGGTTAATAGAAGGTGCAGTTAATGTTGATATCCACTGTAAAAGGGAGATACTTGCTTACAGCTTCTGGAGCTGAGTAATTATAATTTTTATAAGAACAAAAACAGAATGTATAAAGAGGCTACAACAAGCCAACATCTCCATTATTACACCGAATTGTCATACCAACCCTGTTCATCAAAAGGACAAATTGTTTCTGGAAACTCATTGCCCATGCACCAGTGAGCACCCCAGGTCAGAGGTGAGTTGAAAATCTACTGAGCTTCAGGCTTACAACTGGTAAGATTGACACCCAGAGCCTTAAGCCATAACTAAAACAGTTTGAGCTAGTAACCTAGATATCCCTAGTACTCAAATACCCCTTAGTGTAAGCAGCAATAACATTTCTTTTCTTCCCGTTTTGTCTTGCCTCAATGTTCTCTTTTCTCCCGAAGAAGAGTAGGGTAGAAGTTGAGGTGCATGCATACTTTGGGTTTCCTTAAGTGATTTTTCTGCAAAAGGCATTACACCTACTTTCTTCTACTCCACGGACCTGTTCAGCCATGTCCAAGGCTTGAGCACTTCGTCCAGAAGGGGCAATGGTTCAGGATTGACAGAGTCTACCAACGTACTCTTGCAGGTAAAGGAGGGCTCTGCAAACACAGCTACCTCAAAGATACCTTAGTTGTCACAGTCAGACTCTAAAATAGTATTTGATTTAACACTCCACAGGATTCCTTAATTCTTACTAAATCCCTCAGCTTCTCCTTTAACTCTCCTGTGACAGGAAACGAACGCAGTACATGAGGTGACCTACTCCAGCTTCCAAGAGCTCTAACTATCCAACACTTCTTCATTGCTTTGAAGAAAAATCCACCTGGCTTACCTAGAACCAGTGGTACTCATACTTCCTCCTCAGAACCACCCAGAATAAACCCTGTGTTCACTAATACATGAAGTCATTTCATGAGCTTCTGGAAGCTTGTTTCCATAGGTCCTCAGCTACTATCTTAAGTAAGAGGACCCGACTGAGTGACTCTCCTTCAACAGATCCCTTTATGTCATCCTGTCAACTGTGATGCCCAAAACAAATACAGAACACAGTGCGGTGTGGATGACAAGGGTAGAGTCACCGAGACCATAGTCTACACGAGACTTCTATCAAAAAAAGTTCACTTTTCAGGGAGCCTGGGTGACTCAGTCAGTTGAGCATCTGATTCTCGATTTCAGCTCAGGTCATGATCTCACAGTTTGTGATTTCAAGCCCCATGTTGGACTCTGCCCTGACGGTGTGGATCCTGCTTGGGATTCTCTCTCTCTCTCTCTCTCTCTGCGCCCCTCCCCTGCTTGTACTCTCTCTCAAAATAATAAATATTGAAAAAAGAGTTCACTTTTCTTTTTCCAATAATTTTCCACTTAAACACTTTACCCATAATCTATTTAAACAGTGGATATGCCTTTTTATCTTTTTCCTTCTTTCTTTTTGCATCAACATTTGCATTAAAAGTTCCTACAAAAATTGTTTATGATTTCCTTCTGGCCTATACTTTTTCTCAGTTGGTATTTCTTGCCTCAGCGCCAAGAGAAATTGCAAGACTGGAAGTTTTTTCCCCATAGCAACATGGCCAAATCAGTCTAAACCACCCTGAAATGGAGGCAAATCTGATGTCTATTATGGGAGATACGATTTTCTTTCAAACTTTAATTAAACTTTATTATAAGAATTTTCTGCAAAGAGTCTTGTGCTAAAATACTGTATATATATACACATCATAACTTTTTATTATTCTTTCAAATATCACTCAATAAGGATGATATGGTTTAGTAGAAAAATCCATTTTTGTTGTTTTTAAATTCTCAAATCAATTGTTGGACTTATAACTGCAAACACCCTGATGGGAAAAGAGACTTTTTTTTCATACTTTGATTGAATACTCTCATCAGAAATGAAATGGGTATTGGTCTCTAAGGAGGAAATTCTGGAATCATACCAGACTGATCTATCTTCCCTGGTGCTTACATCGTAAGGAGCTAAATGCACCATGGTATTAGAATAAAATGAATTATGCAGGACCTTTGACAGACAGCATGTGTAATTTCTTCTTGAAAAAACTCTTCAAATCATTCTGTTCCATCTTTGATTATGTGCTAGTTATGCTGAAAATAAGTAACCCTTCAAATGTTTTAAAACACACATACATATGGATTGCATAAAATTAATACCTTTACCTTTACAAAAATCATTCCAGGAGCACATTTGCCAGTAAAATATATTTAAGGCAGTTTCGGCACTTCCACTAAACTCTATTTTCAGAGGTTTATAATGTGGTCATAAAAATTCATTCCAGACGAAAATTCAGCACCAAGGAAAATGTGCTTTACACTTTGTAGATAACTATTTCCTCTTCTTTCATTTCTCCTGACTGATTAAAAAAGGAGAAAAAAAAAGTTTCCACTGAGTGTTTTCCAAAGTTGAGACATTAGCCAAACTGGCAGAAATCAAAATCACAACTGACAAGTTAGTCATTTACTCATTTATTTGCAACTTTGACCTTTCTACTCTCTCCCTTTTCCTTCCCTCTTGCACAATAATACAAACAGGTTTCAGAATTTTTCACATAAACCTCCATGTTGAAAGCCCATACATCAACGACTGCATGGTACCATGCTTCAGAAAGTCCATCTGGGCGCTGTCTGGCTCTGATAGGCATTACAAGGACAAAGGTGCTTTTACAACGACTCAATCTCAGTCTTGTTAACATGAGCCACTGCTTTATGTAGCCAAGAAACGCAGGAAGGCTCACACTTAGAAAACCATAGATGTTTCTGGTTCACAGAAGGAAGGCAATCATGTTGCCAGGCTTCTTCAGCTCCTGCATTGGAGCAGGACTAAAACTTTGGCAGGGGCAGGAGCACATGCCTGGAGCTCTACCAATTCCGGGATGGAGAAATCTGATGGACCCACTCTTTCCCCCAAAAGCCATGCAGGTCCTCTGATCCTAAGAGTAAAACGAAAGATGTGCATGTGAACTCTTTTCTGTGGACTCACTGGTTCTCTTCTAATCTCTAGGCAATCAAAAACTTGACTCTGCTTTCAATTAACTGTCAAGCCCTCTCTACTCCCGATCCCTGGGAGTGGACTATCTGAGCCTACCTGAGAAATAAACAAATGTGCAATTTTAAAGATTGCTTTACCATATGACCTTGTGTCATCCTTAGGTCAACTCTATGGAGATTTTCCCAGAAAGTGTCTACAATCAGAGAGATGAAGCTTGTAGTGTCAGAAAAAGAAGTATGGGTCTGGTGTCCTGACCACTGAGGCTGGAGCATTTTGTGGGGAGAAGTCGTCATTACCCCTTCTCCATTCCATTGAGGGAGACTGGGACAGCCTCTGGCTTTCTGCAATCCCAGGCTCAAAATACCCAGCAGTGTACCCCTGGTGATACAAAAGGTTTGTATGACACAACTGCTAGAACTGGGAAGACACTCATGGGAGTAGAGGTTTGCTCCAATGGATCCAGAGACAGAGCAAGAGAGCAAAAACCAAGATCACTAGCCTAGTATTATTTCTTTGTAGTTACTGTGCCCAGATAAGACTGAGAAAGGAAGGTCCTAACACATTCGAAACGATACAATTTTGAAAGATTTACTGAAAAAAAATTCTAGATTAAATGTGATTTTCACATCAGTAAGGTAGTTACTATTTAATCTATGTGTGAAACATGGGGCAGTCGGTTAAGCGTCCAACTCTTGGTTTCAGCTCAGGTCACGATCTGACGGTATTTGTGAGATAGAGCCTCATGTCGGTCTCTACGCTGACAGTGCAGAACCTGCTTTGCTTTCTCTCTCTCCCCCTCTCTCTCTGCCCCTCCCCTGCGCGCACACACACACACACACACACACACTCACTCACTCTCTCTCTTTCAAAATAAATAAACGTTAAAAAAAATCTGTATGTGAAACAGCCTGATTATATACTGTCCCCTCCTATGAAGTGTTCTAAATGTGCATGTGAAACTTAAGAAGGTTTACAGGAGTTTTTCTTCTCATCATTATCTAAAGCCAGACTTTAAAAGACAGACCACTTAGGCAACCATTTCTGGTTTCTACCCATTTTTTAAAGCCCCACTGTTGTTGTTTTCTCTTTGTTAGTATTTCTACATACTGCCAGTTAAAGTCCTGTTTAAGGGGGAATAAACATACTTGAAAATTTTCTCTTCTTTGTTGAAATTGGTGGGGAGAACACATTCAAAAAGAGAAATAAAGAACAGATGCATCTCTGTTTTTATTACTACTTAATGTTTTTCTTCCCTTAAAATGCCCATTTTTATGTAAACAACTTTGCTTTTCAGTTACCTTTCTACTAAACAATGATGTCATTAATTTTCAAATGTCTTTCCTTCTCTCCTTAGGCAACAAACTCCTGGGCACCACTTTCAGCCACATACTAGAAGATAATATTAATTTAAATAATGACAGGAAATTGGTTTTTATAATCTTCTCTGCCGAGTGGAAAACAGAGAGGAAAATCCATGCTGCACTGCAGATGTAAGGGAGTGTGACAATACCGGGGCCATTTTACACATGTTTGGATGTTATGGTCAGTTTATGACTGCTGGGTCACTGTTGACACCCTGAGGGAACAATATGTACCAAGAATATCCCCTTTCCCCCAACCCAAAGAGAATACATGAAATCTTTCTACTCCTATGTCTGACCAAGTGAAAAACAAGGAGTCTTGCATAGTTCTCATTGGAAAATGCCCACTTCCATCATGTTTAAATGTTTCTTTGGTAAGTTTTCCTTCTGGGCACTAATGGGGATCGCTTTGGTCAAAGATTGATTTCTCAGGGGCTCTTTCGCTGTCCTCAGACTAATAACATTTCCCTCTGAGCCCTATCAGTTGCAGAGGGATTTCCTCCCAATTACCAAGCCAGTGCATTATAAATATTTGCTGGATACATTAACAACTATCATGTAAATGTTCCCAATTCCTGTTAGACAACTTGATGGTTATTTTCCACAACCTAACTGTTGGAATAGTATGTTGAAATAAAAAGCTACCTAGTAAAGGCCAAACTCACCACGGAATGTTAAGAGCTCCCAGGATCTGCCCCTGATCATTCAGTCAGCTTTGTATCCCACTGATGGTTCCTTTAAAGACTAAGCTCCAGTCAACCAAAGTTATTTTGTTTATTCACAATTTTATATTGATTCATTCTTCTGTCTTGGCCTCTGCTACCTACTCCTTCTAACTTAACTGAGGTTGTCCTTTGCCCCATCCATCTGGAAGATTCCTACTTCTCTTTGACAATCTGACATCTGTCCCCTAAAACCCCCTCCCTCCTTTTAAAACCCTTACTAGGATGTGAAGTCACTTGTTTTCACATCTCTTCACTAGAGGGCTTGTGATTTCTTCTGGATGTTCCCTGAGCCAGTCACAGTGTTGTTATAACTACACTCGCGGCTGATACTCAAGTACTTAGTAAATGAGGGTTGTGTAGATCAGTCAATACACCAACGTGTATGTAGAATCTTCATTATCTGTAATACTTTGATTAACATTAATGTGTCGTACTACAGAATGAATATTGACCCTTCCAACCAGTGAATTTACTAAGCGATGAGAGAAATGTTTTTCTCGAACATTTTTTTTCAGTGCAATTGTAATGACACTCCACATAAGAGCCAGTTTCCATGGATTACACAGTCATATGGTTAATATAAATGGCACCAGCCTAGACATCAGGAGGTAAATTCTGATCCTAGATGGGCCACTGACCACGTGAATTCTTCTGAGTAAGCATCTTGATTTCTATGGACTTCACTTTCCCTACCACTTACACGTGAGAAACACAAGATACAAACTTTGAAACCCCGTGCCTTTGATATTCAACATATCTGCCTTGGGAAAGCTTCTGTGGATTGCAGGCAGTACATGTTCTGTCTGTTCACCCTTAATTGAGTACTGACTATGGTGGAGACGTGGTTAAGAGATCAGATCCACAAGACTGAAGGAACAGTACCAGCCGGCCTCATTTGAGCCTCATAAGCACTCAATTAAGCAGATACAACTATTCCAGCTGCCATATGAGAAAATGCAATCTCAAAGTAGATACATAACTTGCTTGATCTCACGTATCTGATAAGTACAGAGCTGGGACTGAAATGTAGACATTTTGAACTACAAGCTTTTCCAACCCAGCTAAGCTGTTTCCATCTCATTGTATCTAAAAAGGGGGGAAAATACCCAGTAGCAATGCTTTTGTGCACTAGAAATAAATAGAAATACTTCATTACATAAAATGTAACAGAAGTGAAGAAGGTTATCGATTGGAAAATGGAATAAAATCCTACAATTCTTTCTTTTTCGTAAGGAATTCAACTTGGGGGTGAGCTTCACTTTCTGCTCTTCCAGGGTCGAAGTGCGGTTAATTCTGTTACAGAATGTTAAAAAAATAAATGAGTGAATGAATGAACGGCGTTGTGGGTTTATTCACTTTTTCCATACTCAAATTATTTTCTACCTTCATAGTCACTCTTGGAAATTGGAGCTCCAAGTTTCAAAGTGACTGTACCCACATACACAGAGCAAGAGACGGAGGTAAGTCTTGGATACTGAAACTAAACATGGGGGCCACATATATTTAGGACAAGGAGGGGCACACTGGCTTACTTTATCCTCTGGCTGGACACTTGAGATCATAATGGAAGTAAAAAATATTAATAAGATTTGAACGCACTGTTCTCCCTGCCCATGCAGTCAGGAGCAGGCCGCAGAAACTGGAAAGCACTAGGCAATTCAAACTGCAGGAAGATAAATAGGAGAGATTTTTTTGTTTTGTTTTGTAAAGGCACTCAAACCCTGACAAAAAAAAAAAAAAGCAAGTAGGTTTTTGAAAGCTTTTGCTATGCCAAGGAAAACCTAATACATCACTATAACTATGAGCAGATAGCAGGAGAGAAAAGAAGGGGTCACCGCTATCTATCACCCTTTAGACAAACACGTCCAAGTTGCTACAGGTAGTGGAGTACATAACATTACGTCTCAGGCTTGCTGAAACACTGCCGCTCCCCACTTAAAGTAAAAACTGGAGGTTTTTTATTATTCCCACTCCTTATCCTGCCACCTACCTGTCTTCACGTTTTTTAGCCTGGGGAAAAGAACATCATGTTATTTTTTAAGCCGTGAACAAGGAAAACGCTTCGTTTTTAATTTTCTACAGACTAAAAGATTTTTTTTATGTTTATTTACTTTTGAGAGAGAGAGACAGGGACAGAGACAGAGAGAGTGCAAGCAGGGGAGGAGAGAGTGAGGGGACAGATAATCCAAAGCAGGCCCTGTGCTGACAGCAGAGAGCCCAATGAGGGTTTTGAACTCATGAACTGTGAGATTATGACCTGAGCTGAAGTTGGCCCCTTGGCCACTTATGGACTAAGCAACCCAGGTGCCCGTACAGACTAAAAGACTCTAATGGGCTGGTGAAAACCTTGCATTCTTTGGCTTGTGAAGAATCTGATCGCATTGTTCCTCCAAAGACATATGTAAATCTTTATCTATATGTAGAACCATAACGAATGGTAACAGGCTTACTCTCAGACTTTTCATTTGGTAAACATGGCTCAGGGCACGTATCTGGTATAAATCCTATTAGATAATCTTTATTAGTAATGACAACTATTACATAGTAATCAGCTAATTAGAAAACAGAGTTTCAGGTTTACTGATCGATATTGTAAAAATATTTATGGCAATAATTACTTGAGAACAGAATCTATATACAGACACAATGCTTCTGTGTGTATTTCATTTAGTATTACTATTTCAAATAGTAATATACTTACTATTATTATTCAAGAACCATCTCTCCCTGGAAGACAAAATTACAAATAACTTTATTGTTGGTTTCAGGAACTTTCTGAAAATCTATTTACCTAACCTATTCAACTAGATTCCATGCGAATAATCACCTCTTTGTAGAATAGAATGGTTGGCTGGGCTTTTCCAAGGACTGTTTAATTCTCAACGTGTTTTTTAAAACTTTCTCCTGGCTGTGTCCACCAATTCTTAACTGTTCCATGTCAAAATGTGTACAAATAGGTCAGTCAAAGACAGATATCATATGATTTCACTCATATGTGGAATTTGAGAAAATCAACAGATGAACATACAGGAAGGTAAGGCAAAATAAGATAAAAACAGTGGGAGGCAAACCATAAGAGTCTCTTAAATACAGAGAACAAACTGAGGGTTGCTGGAGAGGGTGGATGGGTGGTGGGGGAGGGGGTTAAGTGGGTGATGAGTATTAAGGAGAGCACTTTTCAGGATGAACACTGGGTGTCAAATTGAATACATGAATCACTGGGTCCTACTCCCAAAGCCAAGACTACACCGTATGTTAACTAGAAAATAAGTGTTTTTTAAAAAGGTGCACAATCCTCATCAGGTTTTATCCATTCTAAGCCATGTGAAACACCTGCCTTAAACCACCTATAAACATTATCTCTGTATTAGTCAGGACCCCTGCTGAATTCTAGGCATTACTAATCACTTTGCAGGGTGGTGATCTTCTTATTTGAAGAACAGGCTATTCTGGGGTCCTGTTTGGGGACTTAACAGAACAGGAGCTACTAACTATAGGCAGAAGGTAAATAATCCATTTTCCAAACATATTTAAATACTAAAATTAAGACAATCGAATCATAATTCCATACCTCTTATGTCAAGCGCGTCTGGTTCCCATCCAAGTTAAATTTTAGTTGACAATTGGGGGCAGGGGAATCAATCTAGTTTTGCGTTCTAATTGCAATGTTTCTTTTCGCAACAGTTTATGGTTAATTTAAATAACTCATTTGTGCCGGATTAAAAAGGATTCAGTTAATTAATATGGACAAGTCAGTTGATGCCTATAGAAATACCACTAAATTTTTTAAGTTAACATAAATTCACAGTTGTCGTTGGGGGAGAATAAATATACTAGAAGAACACTACTAAAGTGAAGATTTTAACACTGAATATAGCTAAGCATTTATTTTAACCGTCATTTGTTCTTGGTGGAGTTTGAAAAATATCTAAGTGAATAACTTAAAAGATACTATTATCATTATATATGTCTTTTTAAAATTAGTATAACATTAGGATATGATCCTGATGATTTTCCCAGTTTATCCAGCATCACTGAGAGAAAAGTAACTGATTTTTTAAAACTCTTTTTTCCCAGAGCACTTATTCCAAAGTCAGTTTGGGTTCAGCTGAGAATATAAGTCTTTTCTGTTTCCCATTTCCAAATGATTCCCTATTTAGTTGTTGGGTTTTTGTGTGTGTGTGTGTGTGTATGTGTGTGTGTGTGTGTGTGTGTTTTGTTTTTGTTTTTCCTACTAAAGGAAAATCCCAGAGGGGAGTTGGCAGATGGTTGCTGGAATTGAGTCGATTTAAAATTTTTATATATTGCAAAAGAGGCAATGATTCAATATGCCAAAGGAGAAGAATAACCTAATATGACTGACCAAATATTCCTGCTTGTTTTAAAATGTTATCCTGCAGTACAAGATCATCTATGCCATTTTGCCAGACAGAAAATGGTCAACAGAGCTAGATAAAGGAAGAAAACCATTCTATTTCATTATTTTACAAGTCAGGTCCAAATAAGGAACAGGATATAAGAAGAAGAGAAAGAAATCACATTTGGAAACGTATTTTAGCTTTTTGTATCATAGTTGACAAACAATATTCGTTTCAGGTGTACAACAGAGTGATTTGACATCTATCTACATTGTGAAATGATCACCATGGTAAGTCGTCTTGCCATCTGTCACCATACACAGTTATTATAATATTATTGACTGTATCACCTATGCTGTATTTTCTCTCCCTGTGACTTATTCCTTTTATAACTGAAAGTTGGCACCTCTCAATCCCCTTTACCTCTTTCACCCACCCACACCTCCTCTCTTCTGGCAACCACCAGTTTATTCTCTGTATGTTTGAGTTTATTTCTCTTTTCTTTGCTCACTTGTTTTGTTGTTGAAATTCCACATGTAAGGGAAATCATTCGTCTTTCTCTTGCTGACATATTGCACTTGGTCCAATACCCTGAAGATCCATCCTAGACAGCATCTGCTGTCACAATGACAAGATTTCCTTCTTTTTATGGCTAATATTTTATTGCATATATATGTGTGTATACTCATATATATGCAATGATATATCATGATATATGCATCATATATATATATATGCAATGACACATATATGCAATAATATATATATATATATATATATATATATATATATATATATATGACACTTAGAAAGCAACCTAAGTATCCATTAATAGATGAATGGATAAAGGAGATGTGATATATGTATATATGCCAGGATATCACATTACCTTTATCCATTCACGTACTAATGGATACTTAGGTTGCTTCTCTATCTTGGCTATTGTAAATGGGCCGCATATGAATACATATTTTACCTCTGTGTACAAAATTAAAGTGATAAAAAAACATCTTTTTTGATGTAGTGTATGCAGTAGGTATTTAATGCAGTTTTCTTTATTTTTTATCAAATCTCAAGACCGTGATTTTTCCACTAGACCGCGTAAGAGAGGCTCTTGTCTTGCTATCCTTCACATAGCCGGGCACAAAACAGGCAATAAATGAATGTTTCCAAAGAAATATTTTGTTAATTAGCATACAGCTTTGTTATACTCTGGCCCTATAGGTAGTTTATATTACCAAGGAAAATCATGATTTTTACAATTCGAAATGTACCAAAAATGTTCCCATGTATCTAAGATCAGGTACTCCTAACTATTTCATATGATAGCAAAAGGACTATACTAGAAGCTGACAAACTTAAGTTTTTGTCACTATTAACTAGTTCTCTTAAGTAAGGCTTACCTCTCTAGGACTCAGTTTTCTTTCTTGTCAAGTGAGATTGCATGAGAGATCATAATTCAGCGTGCACTTTCTGCAAAGGGGATTGGCTCCTCAAATCCAGGGCAAATTTTTGTCAGAGTCAAGTGCTATCAGAAGTGACAGTTTGATGTCGGTGTTGTTATTGGTAACCCAAGTGATTTTAAGTACGTTTATTTTAGATAAGATTCTCAAGACTCTTCTAGCAACCAAATGTAATATATAGGGCTTATTTTCTGTAGGAAAAAACATCTGTGTTCAAAATTACAACCTAAAATCTATAACACAACATTCCATTATTCACAATTATATATATTGGTATGTAGTTCAAATATATAGCTAAACAAGTTAAAAAATGATAAAATCATTTCCTAAACATAAAACCAAATAATGTGACCCAATAAATTAAACTTTCATCCTATTTGATGGACACTAGTTGAGACTTTTTTTTTTTAAACATTTATTTATTTTTGAGACAGAGAGAGACAGAGCATGAACGGGGGAGGGGCAGAGAGAGAGGGAGACACAGAATCAGAAGCAGGCTCCAGGCTCTGAGCTGTCAGCACAGAGCCTGACGCGGGGCTCGAACTCACAGACCGCGAGATCATGACCTGAGCTGAAGTCGGCCTCTTAACCGACTGAGCCACCCAGGTGCCCCAAGAGACTTTTTTTTAATGGAATTATTATTTTGGCATTGTAGAGGTGTAATGCAGACTAAATCTACATTACTTAATACATATTCAGTTAGTGTTTTGACTATGTGATAAGATAAAGTGGAAAAAATTAATCATTGTACTTTTATGAGCTTTTTATTTGACCTAAGAAACCATCACTCTTGACTCCAGAATACTGTAATCAATAAGAAAATGTGTACTTCTATTTAACCATTCATTCTTAAAGTCTTTTCTTGAGTTAGGATTTTAGGTTGAAATGTCTATTTTTAAAAACTAAGGTCCTGGGGTGCCTGGGTGGCTCAGTCGGTTGGGCGACCGACTTCAGCTCAGGTCACGGTCTTGCGGTCTGTGAGTCCGAGCCCCGCGTCGGGCTCTGTGCTGACTGCTCAGAGCCTGGAGCCTGTTTCAGATTCTGAGTCTCCCTCTCTCTCTGCCCCTCCCCCGTTCATGCTCTGTCTCTCTCTGTCTCAAAAATAAATAAATGTTAAAAAAATAAAAAAAATAAAAAAAAATAAAAACTAAGGTCCTGAATTTATTAATGTGTGTATTTCACAACAAGGAACTAATCTGTGGTCTAACAGTTTAAAATAAAAAATAAAACATTCATTTTTCTTTTAGTAAATACACTTTCAAAACTGAAATGTGACACCAATCTGAGTTTTAGGACTCCATACATCTACTTAATTCAAAAGATATTGAGTACCCATACAGGGTAGGTACCAATGTGGTTCATATCAAAAGAATGTATTTTGCCTGAATTGCTTAGCAACTTACTGCTAAGAAGATAGGATGTGTAGAAATTACAGTGAGCTTTCATTCATTGCATTGACTTGGAGTGCAGAAGGAAAGACCTAGAGATAGGCTCAGCTGATTTTAAACTAAAAACTAACTAGGGCACCTGGCTGGCTCAGTAGGTTAAGCATCCAACTCTTGATTTCACCTCAGGTCATGATCTCATAGTTCATGGGTGGAGCCTCCCCACCCCCCACCCCTGACCTCTACTGGGGGCTCTGTGCTGACAGCATGGAGGCTTCTTGAGATTCTGTCACTTACCTCTCCCCTTCCTGCTCCCCCACTTACGCACTCATTCTCTCTCTTTCAAAATAAATAAACTTTAAAATTAAAACATTTCAGGGAACTTTTTTCGCAAGCACTAAGCATCCTGTTCCTCTTGTTTCAAACCTCACAGGGCTCATGGTTGTTCATTAATGTTGGGATCCTGTTTCAGTGTTTTCCACAGCACAAATCTACTCTAAAACCAAAAGGCCTGTTTTAAGTTGACCTAAAACTATTTGATTGCAACCATACCACCAGATGCCACCCTCATTTTTACCCCCTTTCTTCTCCCTTTCATTTTTTCTGAATGAAACGTGACTTCTGTGTTAGACTCAGATTGGCACAGATGCTGGGAGGAATGAAGTTTAAGTAGCTTATAAATTTGAATTTAATATCCGTTAAGTTTATTGAAATAAGAACATTTCAGTGATGCCATTTTGTTTGTTTTCAAATCATGTTTTGACAGTGATGAGTAATGTCCCAATGAGAAAGCAATCAATTTAAGTCCTTTTGAAGGTTTTTTGTTGTTGTTGTTTAATTTCTTTTCAGTTAAGATTGTTCACACTTGGCTTACTTGAGGACACACAATCAGTTTACCTCAAAGTTTGAGGCCTGCAGGGAATTTACTGTTACTTTAGTACACCATTTTCTTTTGACCATTCATCACTTTTCTGTTGCTTCATATAGAAAAGTTACAAGTCTGCCCCATCTTCCACTGTGTTGAACACAGATTGACGTTGGAATGTCAAGTAAAGTGTTGAAGAATATCAACATGGACAGCTACTCAGTGGCAGCAGAAAAAAAAAATACTCATGACATCTAAAGTCCTCCAAGTGTTCAGAAATCAAGCAATCAATTTGCAAAAACAGGTTGCCAATTTTGATGCATTCATAATATTAGATTAAATTTAACTTTATTGGCTTCTTGTTTAATATTTAGTTGCATCTGTGTTCGGGAGCAAGAGACAGCAGGTGTACTGAAAGGCTATTCAATTCCCAAGGAAAGAGAGAGGCTCTTATTCCCAGGAAAATGCATGAGCAGCTAAGGGTAATCAATTTTCACATGCCGAGGGCTTTCAAATTCAACCCATCCGACATTTCATTGTCACTACCTCCAGCCTCCAACACGAGGGCATTTACTTGGCTTATTTTTATGCCTATTGGTATGTCTTCAGGGAAAGTTTTATTTACACTCAGAAAAGGTTTACATTTTTTGTAAAAGGCAATAGCATATTTCTCAAGTTAAATCATAATGGATAAGGTTATCAATTGCTGAAGTTGGATGATTCTGGGGATTACTATGGATGACAAAGATCATGATCCAACAGGGTTTGTATCTTATCTATGTCAGATAAATATAACTGAAAGGACTATTATAAAGTCGAATTTTGCTCCAAAGCAGAAATTCAATACTAAAGAACCCAAAGTGTCAGAGTAAGATGGTAGATGAAGGAAGGAAAAAGAGATAACCCCAAGCTCAGTTCACATTAATCAATATATCATTAGTTCCTCTTAACAGAGCTGTCTCCATGCTAGAAATCTCTGTCATGAAAAGGCTCCTCCTTTCTGCAGCTTCAATATATCTCTTGGAATGTGTTCATAAAGAAAGTACACAAGGTAGACATTTTTTTTCTTTGCGACTAAAGGGAAGCAAAGGGGTGTCCTTTATAAACTACACTGGGAGCCTTTCTGCAAAACGAAGGTAGCAGATTACCTGGCTGTAGGACCTCTCCTAATGGTCCTCATAAAATACCCATGAATGTAAACAAATACATAATAACTGAGAAAATCCCTGGAAACAGAAGTAAGAGTAGATAATTTGTCAAAGTCCCAGGTGGGGGTAGGATAGCAGTTCACACTGAAGGCACCTTCTATGGGGATAGGTTCGAAAATCCATTCTTCCATCTAACCCATTCCCCTTGGTCTGACAGGCCCAGACCAAATGGACTCCCCAAGCCCCGTGAAGGCAAGGAAATACAACCCTGATAGCTGAGTTCCTGTTCCTTCGTGCAAGATCATCGCTGCCCAGTAAGAAGCTGCTATTCCTTAAAATCTAGGCAATTTATCTTCTAAATCAGCCAGATCCTGAGCCATTCCTCCTTCCCTTTGTTCCTCCTACAGTCATTCAGAAACTACAGCTGAACTTTAATACTGGAATAGTATTGGAGCACAGTGTTCTGAATTCATGAATTAAAAGCATACTGCTGGGGGCACCTGGGTGGCTCGGTTGGTTAATCCTCTGATTTAGGCTCAGGTCAAGATCCCTGGGGCTCTGTGCTGACAGCTCAGAACCTGGAGCCTGCTTCAGATTCTTTGTCTCCCTCTCTCTCTGTCCCTCCCCCTCCCCTGCTCACATGCTCATGCCATGCTCTGGCTCTCTCTCTTTCTCTCTCTCAAAAATAAACAACCTTTTTTTTTTTTCAAAGCATACTGCTAAGGATTCTGTTGCTTATTTAGACCAGCGCTTCTCAAGTTATCCTGTGTGAAAAATCACTGTATTCATTTTGTTAAAATTTCCAATCTGTGGCAAAATGATACTTAAGAAAATGAAAATAAAAGTGAATTACTTAGCAAATTAAAGTAACCATCCATCATACAAAATTTAAGGACAATATTTTTTCAACAATTAGACTCAACAGCCATGAAATTACCCTAACTGTGATTTTTTTAAAGCAAGTTTCAAAAGCCTTACTTTCAATTACCTTAATTATCTGTTGTGGACCTGTAGCCAACATTTTGCATACTGGCAATATTCTGTGAACCATACCTGCAGTAGTATGGGGTTCGATAACTCAATACTCAACACAGAGAAGTCCATGTTAGCCCAGTGTTTTATAATGAAATGATGCCTTTGCAGCTTCTTCAAGCACAATTTAGCCATCTTCCTCTTCTTTAAGTTTAGATCTTAATGGAAAGGAGCTAAAGACATTCCATCCTGCCATTCTTTGGGGAAGCACTGGAAATAGATTTCTTATGGAGTCTAAAAGAAATACTAAAACAAAAAGAAAACAAGATATCTCTCCCTATCTTTAACAAAGTTCTATCTCTGCAGATAATTAACAAGAAATAGGATTTCAGAAGTGCACCCAGAAAGAGACAAATAACACAAATAGTTTTGGAATCAAGAACCATGGGACATAAGAAAAGAACATGTTCAGGTGAAGACTGAAACTCAATGATTTAACATAATAGAAGAAGAGTGAAATCTTCAATAAATTTAGAATCCATTAAAATTAGTAAAAAGAATATACACTAAAATCAATCCTATCAGTTGTGCTAAGGATACACATGAATGCTATTCTATGGAAATAAGTAAAAAATGAGGGAATATGAAAGACCAAGTAGACAAGAAATACAGGCTCAGTCTAGGATTTCCAGATTTTCCTAAGGAAACAATAAAACAGAAGCTTATAGATCCAAAGGGCTCAATAAATTTCAGGATACTTTCAGTGTAGGTAGTCAATAAATATTGGATACATGGGTTGATGATTGGCAGGAGAAAGACAATTATACCAGTGACTTAGTTGAATCAAGTTCTCACAGCTATTTAGCTAACTCTCTAGAAACACTTTGTATTGAACTATAACAGAAGCAAAGAATGTAGCAATAGACTTGATGTACACCCTACTCCCTCACCATGAGTCAGTGGAGGAGGGAGGGTAGCCTAAGGAAAAGAAATTTGTAAACATACACAGGCTCAACAGAATGGCCCTCATGTAATATCAAAGTACAAAGTGTCCAAGGAGCTGTGCCATTTTGGTTTGCTTAACCATTTTGTTATTCCCAGTGGTTGCAGTCAATGTATGGAGTCACTAGAAAAGCTCCAAAATTTAAGTAGCAGCTCAGGAGCAACCATGTGGGCATTTTTAGATTAATTCATAGTAATCCATGGAGGAAGGACTAATGGAGTGAGGGGAGGGGGCACATTCTTTACTTCTCCCAGAGCTATACTTTGGTAGTGCCACTAGCATGATGACAGAGAGACGAGCTATAACACATCCCCATTCGTCCCTATGGGACACCCTTCGTGTCATTTCCACATTTAGCCCTAACCTTTTTTCCCAACTCTGGCATGGCTCTTATTTTTTACTATGCATTGTTTATCTGAACACTATCCCATTGAGCTATACTTCAAAGCATGTGTATTTCCAATGGCATTCGCTCAGTATGGCACGTTCCTCTAAGTAATTCTTTTGATAAAAAGTACCAGAAAAAAGGGGGAAAAAACAAGGTTTTGCTTATAGGAATTATTACATGTTTTGTTTTCCTTGGGAAACTTGTGTATGTTTGTGTCTGTCTGGGCTAGAGGTGTGGGTAATACTGAACTGCCCACAGAATATGGTGCTGCTTCCTTGGAACCAATCACAAGCACAGTCAAGAAAGCATGAATAAGGGTAAACATGTGGCCTGAAATTGGCTTTTTCCTTGCATGAAGGTAAGTGACCCATGACTTTGACTTCAGCACTACTGTTCTTGGCTCCGAAGAGCTTGCATTATGGGTATATTAAAGGAGAGAGATGAGAAGAGACAGTCTAAATGGAAAGAAGAAATTCTGTAGGAAGAGAGCATTTATTAAAAGTACAGAATTTAGGGGTGCCTGGGTGGCTCAGTCAATTAAGTGTTTAACTCTTGGTTTTGGCACAGTTCATGATGTTATGGTTCGTGAGTTTGAGTCCCATGTCAGGCTCTCTCTCCCTCTCTCTCTTCCTCTCTCCCTGTCACCCCCCCAAAATAAATAAACTTTTTAAAAAAGTACAAAATTAAGATGTAACAACAACAACAACAACAACAACAACAACAAAACAAACAAGTAGTCCAGCTAGATTTCATTGCTGGACACAAAACAAAATCAACAATACAAAAAGGTACTGAGATGGAGCATACTGCACAGGCCATACTGACTGTAAGACCTAGAGTATGATGGAGAGTCAATCAATGTTTCTGAGCAAACTATTAGCAGACCAAAGTGGATTTAATGGAAGAAATTTCTAGAAATGATTCCTAGAAATTTATTACTCTTCATATAAGACTATGAGCATTAAAAAAAAAATAAAAGTTATGGGGCACCTGGGTAGCTCAGTCAGTTAAGTGTCTGACTTCGGCTCAGGTCATTATCTCACAATTTGTGGGTTCGAGCCCCGTGTCTGGCTCTGTGCTGACAGCTCGGAGCCTGGAGCCTGCTTCTGATTCTGTTTCCCTCTCTCTCTGCCCCTCCCCCGCTCACGCTCTGTCTCTGTCTCTCAAAAATAAATAAATGTAAAAAAAATTTAAAAAAAAAGAAGTTAATACTCAAAAGGATTTTTACAGTGTGAGAATAATGAAATGAGATCCCTAAGAAAATAAATTTAGCTATTGGGGTCTACATGCCAAATGTGACTGAAGGTCAAAACTCAAATATCTCATAAAAATGAAACTACAAAAGTCTCAAAGACAAATAATAATATAGCCAGATCAAAGCACTCTTTCGGCAGAAAAAAAAAAAGCAAGACAAAATAAGTAAGAGACGAGCTAAAAGTGAGCCAAGACAGATCTAGGTAAATGGAATAATTTACCCATCTGACCAAGAGGGCTAGGAGAAAACAGAAAGCTTAAAGTCCATGAAAACAGAGTCTTCGTATTGGTCATATAATTGCAATTAATCAAATCATATTAGATTAAGAGCAAGGGAAAACGTTTGAGGCCCAGTACCTAAAGTTTTCTAGTATCTAGAGGAAAAGAAAGTTAACATCATCAGTAAACAATTAAGTTATAATATATTTAAAAAAATTTTTGATCAACTCAGAATGGATAAAGCACAAAGTGAAAAATCTCAAACTCATTCATGCTTTAAGCCAAAACTGACTTTAGAGACCTTTCAAAAGTCCTTTCAACTATAAGAACCACTCAGTGTATCTAGTTATATTATAGGTAGGCATCCCATAGACTACACCTGGAAAAGGAGAGAGAATTTGACCCCTAGCAATGACACAATCAGACTCAAAAGAGAAGAACCACATTAAGTTGCACGAAGCCCTTTAGCTGTTAAATTGAATAGCAGAAAGTATCTGAGTACACTACCTGTCCAATCATTGTTCAGCAGAGCCAAGCTTTCCTGCCATTTTTGCTACCACCTTTAAGCATGTTAAATACACAACAGAGCCCAACAATTTAACAGCCCAAATGACAGGAAAAAAAGTTTGACCAATAAAATCAAATTAAGACCATTTGTTTGTGATCTAACCAACATCTTAGGATGGTCTCATAAACGAGCCATCTAAATAAGGTTTTGCTAAGATTCTGTCATTATACAACAAAAACAATTGAATAATATATTGAGGAAAAAAGCATGAAAATTAACCATTTGCATCTTCAGTCTGAAACCAAGAAATAAATACAAGCAGCAGTGTATAAAAGTTAGAAAAGGAGACATAAGGAGGGCCAACGTTAAAATGTCAGGAATTTAATATAACCTAGTCTAAAATTTAAGAGTACCTGAATTGATAACGAGATACATGAGAGATGAAGACAGTGAGGGGAAGATATTAATGATCATGAATTCAAATACAGAAAGAGGAGGTTTTAAAGGGTAATCATATTTAAATAGCTGTCTTTTCATTGCCCTTTCTCCTCAACTCTGACCTCTAATCCACTCACTGTGAAAAACTAAATGACTCCATGATGAAGTCAGAAGACTAATCTTCAGTAGAAAGCAGATTTCAGGGACTGCAATGTTGTTCAGAGTGAGATTCAGCTGCAGGGATCAAGTTTGAAAGTAGCAGTGGGTCGCCTGGGTGACTCAGTCGGTGGAGGGTCCATCTTACTTCAGCTCAGGTCATGATCTCCCAGTTCGTGAGTTTGAGCCCCACATCGGGCTCACCGCTGTCAGCACAGAGGCAGCTTCCTCTCTCCTCCCCTCTCTCTGCCCCTCCCCACTCATGCTTTCTCCAATATGAATAAACATGTTTAAAAAACTCAAAGTATCATTGTTTTCAGTAGAAAAGTAGTCCATAACTATGGGAGGGGAGCCTAGTAAGAAAAAACTTAGGTTTACAGAAAAGCAAAAGAAAAATGACATCAAAGGCAGTAGGCAAAAGGAGAAAAATAAATTGAGTGAATAGGGAAGATCCAGATTTGTATGGATAGAAGCTAAAGAGGTAAAAGAAAAAGTAATCTGAAATTAATAACCCTCAAGAAATGCCAGTGTATTTAAACATTTACAAGCATTTTCACATCAAGACTCAGAAGAAGGTTCATAAATCATCATGTCACACTAAAGGCAACAATACACATGAAGGGGAAAAAAAGAAAGACCTAGTGGGTGTTAAAATCAATACCATGTACCCAGTCTTGCAGTATACTGATGTTAAAAAATGAATTGTAAGCCCCTGAGAAAAAAACATGTCTTCTTATATTTTAATAATTAGCTTTCATACTGTCCTGCAAAAGATACATTTCTGAAAAAGCTGAAATGTAACTAGGCAACATTTTATTATGGACAAGGCAAAATGAAATTATTTGATGAAATTAGACTCTGTATATAAACGGAAGAGTTCAAACACATTCATGTTCTCATGCTCAGAGCCACACTTCAAATAGTGGCAGGTTTAGTATTTCATGCATTTAAATATCAAGATAAATTTTATCATTTCCTAGGAAAGCATCAAGCGTTAGCAGTTCTAGAGTAAGATTTTCTTTTCCTTATGTAAATTAATGAACACTGTTTAGTTCTCCACACAGCTTAATTTTGTAAACTTTTTTTAATTTTTTTAAACATTTATTTTAGAGACAGAGCACAAGCAGGGGGAGGGGCAGAGAGAGCTAGAGACAAAATCTGAAGCAGGCTGTAGGCTCTGAGCTGTCAGCACAGAGCCCAATGCAGGGCCCTAACCCACAAACCATGAGATCATGACCTAAGCCAAAGTCTGACACTTAACCAACTGAACCACCCAGGTGCCCCAGCTTTTTAAACTCTCCAATGAACAATTAAATAACCCAAGGATTTGAAATTAGAGATTGTCCACCAACTATACCAAGAAACAAGAGTAAACTGAGGATATGGGGCAATCGATGTTAGCTGAAATTCACACAGAAAGAAAAATGTCCAAATCACAGAAACTTTTATAAGCTCCTAACTTTCCATTTTTTGAGTTATGATTCCACAGGGCCCCTGATTTAATATTTGGATTAACGATTTTGGCACAGGTCTCCCCGGAAAAGAACTGTTTCTGGTGAAATCACTTTGGGCTGTCTGTTTTTTCAAATAGCAATGGATAAATGAACGGGATGACCATTTCGTCCAGAGTCTGGGGCAAAACAGTCAAATGAACTGATAAAGAAACAAAGCAATAGGGATAGAGGAAAAGAAGAAGGAGGAGGAGGAGGAGGAGGAGGAGGGAAGAAGAGGAGGGGGGAGGAGGAGGAGGGAAGGAGGAGGAGGAGGGAAGGAGGGAGGAGGAGGGAAGGAGGGAGGAGGAGGGAAGGAGGGAGGAGGAGAAGGGAGGGAGAGAGAGGAGGAGGGAGGAGGAGAAGGGAGGGGGAGAGAGGAGAAGGGAGGAGGGGGGAAAGGAGGAGGAGGGGGGAAAGGAGGAGGAGGGGGGGGAAAGGAGGAGGAGGGGGGAGGGGAAGGAGGAGGAGGGGGGAGGGGAAGGAGGAGGGAGGGGGAGGGGAAGGAGGAGGGAGGGGGAGGGGAAGGAGGAGGGAGGGGGAGGGGAAGGAGGAGGGAGGGGGAGGGGAAGGAGGAGGGAGGGGGAGGAGAAGGAGGAGGGAGGGGGAGGGGAAGGAGGAGGGAGGGGGAGGGGAAGGAGGAGGGAGGGGGAGGGGAAGGAGGAGGAGGGGGGCCGGGGGGCCGGGGAAGGAGGAGGAGGAGGGGGGCCGGGGAAGGAGGAGGAGGAGGAGGAGGAAAGGGATCCAAAAGCAGACTAGTCCAACAGTAAAATGAGGATCAGAGAATACAGAAGTGAAAAAAAATTAAACTAGGACCCAGAGGATAGATTCCAAACGTGCTACAGTGAACCACAGGTAAGTAGTTCAGAGGCAGGCACCTGAGTACTTTAATTTCCTTGCAGCTCTATACACTCCTTGCAGGTAATCTCCGGTGATCATTTTAACCATGGCTAACCCAGCCAGCCTTACTCCTCAGTCGGCTTTCACATTCATTGGAATATGGATGCACACAGGGATGTTTCTCCTTCATGTGACAACAACAAATCTTTAAGTAATCCTACATTTTTCACTTCAAAGTAAGCTTCAGCTCAAGTTCAGTACCAGTGTAGAACCCCCACTCCACCATGCACAGCAGGACAACCTGGAACCTCTCAAGTCTGAGAAAGCCCTGAGGTTCTCCAGGCTCCAAAGGATTGACCTCTAATCAAGTCAAGCGATGGGACAGTTGAGAATCCAGACAAATCTCTGAAGATACTAAGAAATGCATCACCTGCAGACTAATTCCTTTATTAAAATCCCATCTGATCCGGTTTTTTAATTCTGGCTTCCTGTTGGCTATCACAAAATCCCGAATACTTCCAAATTATGACATCTTAGCTGTTGTAAAATCCTCCCCATGACCACACTAGCCTAACTTCTGGCTCAGATTATGTTATTTCATGATGAATAATTAATGCATGTTGATGCCCAGTGAAAGACTTCTAAGCCTTAGTGTTTATCATCTACAAATCACAATTTATTTTTCTATGAACACTATTCTTAAATTCTGCCTTGCAATTTCACAGAGTTGGGAATCTGGTTCTTATTCTTAGGGAATAAGGAATGTTTTCTCCTCTAAATTAATACTAAAGAATATGCACTGCAGGTCTACTAGCTAAATGGAAAAATAGGAGTGCATTTACTGCAACTATCTCCTATTTGTATCTTTATTTTTTTTAATGTTTGCTTATTTTTGAGAGAGAGAGACCAAGTGTGAGCAGGGGAGGGGCAGAGAGAGAGGGAGACACGGAATCCGAAGCAGGCTCCAGGCTCTGAGCTGTCAGCACAGAGCCCAACACGGGGCTCGAACTCACCAACTGTGAGATCATGACTTGAGCCACAGTCAGATGCTTAACCGACTGAACAACCCAGGTGCCCCTGCTATTGGTACCTTTAGCAATTGGTTAGGTACCTGGAACACAGAAACTGGGGTATGTGCCATGGTACTTTTTTTCAGATAATTTTCTATGTCAGTATGCTTGGAAAATAAGCACATATATACAGACATAAAAGTACACCTATATAATCACACAGGTAAATAAGTATGTGATATTACTACTTTGAAGAATTAAATTATTGTTTTAAGGAAACAAAGTTTGTCATTTCAGTCTTGCTATAAACATACAATAGGAATTCACTGCTAAAAAATATAACAGGCTAATAACTATACTAAGTAACTCACTGTATTTAGAGGAATAATGGCATGGTTTAAACTTATCACTGATGGCTGAAAATCTTACTCTATCATTTGTCACACATTTTTTATTATAAAACTTCTATCTTCTATACATAACACCTAGAAATATACAAAAAGGTACAAATTAAGAAAAACTGCAGTGATCTCACCATCCAGAGATAACTTTACCAGTTGAAAGTGTAATTTAAGGTTTTCACCTACAAATATATTATGTATATATTCAGAACATTTTCAATAATCAAAAATAACACTTTGAGGTTTCTCCCTTATCACCCCAATTGTCCACACAACACAGATCAAAAGTTAGAAGGTGGTAGGACTCCATGCATAAAGCCTGGCACAAACTATGGCAGCGGATAGACTGAGGTCCTACGCTAGATAGTATGTTCAGAGTACATCAGGTAAACATCAGTGTTCTAATCTTGACACCAAAGATGATAACCCTACATTGCAAGGTACCTACGAAAATTACATAAAATAGTGTGTGTCAAAGTGCTACAAGCCATGCCAGGCACACAGCAAAAGATGAAAACCCATGACCCAGCCAACCTCAACTCTTTTCATTCTGAGGATGGAAGAACAGTTGACCATCTCACATTAGGCAAAGACTTTTAGATTGAAGATTTTAAAATGAAGCCTACATCCAGGAAGGTAGGAATAGATGGGATGGATAGGAGGAGGTCGTAGTGGGGCCCAATTCTTTGGGGCAACTGGGGAACCCACTGCTGGTAATTTGGGGCTCCTCAAAACAGAGCATCCTAGTAGGAAATGAATGAAATTCTACTGAATTGTGAGCTTGTATGAGCCACCGTCCAGTCCCCCATCTGTGCTCACAGAGAGGAAAGAAATGTTGCTGCCTGGTCCTCAGCTCTGCAGTACATGCCAATGCTTAAATCTTGAAGAAATGAAGTTTAAAAATAAATTGAAGGGCGCCTGGGTGGCTCAGTTGCTTAAGCTTCAGACTCTTGATGTCAGCTCCAGTCATTATCTCAGCTTTCATGAGATCAAGTCCTGCATCGGCCTCCACACTGACAGTGTGGAGCCTGCTTAGGATTCTCTCTTTCCTTCTCTCTCTGCCCCTTCCCTACTCATACGTGCACACACAGTCTCTCTGTCGGTCTGTCTCTCTCTCTCTCTCTCAAATAAACATTTAAAAAATAAATGCAAATTAAACATGGTGTCTGCACATGCGATCAAACAGACTCCTCCCTTGCTATGCTGCTTTTCAAAGCTCATCTGGAACTGAATTGAAACCTTGCACCCAGATAAGGCACCTTCCATCTGAAAGGACAAGGTGAGAACTTGTCCCGGTAAACATTATGGAGTAAGTCAAGTAGCCACGACTTGTGCGAAGTTCCAAGCATCTCCAGAATGTTCTCAGATTTTTTTCATCAAAGACCTATGGGGTTTGGTCCCAAACCAGGTCTCTGAGCTGTGGGAGGTGACATCGCCCCATTAGGCAAACAGCAGGCAAGCACTGGTTTGTGCAGACAAAAGCTTCCTGCTTCCTATCAGGGCTTAGTGGCGCCTGTTCTCGCATTATGATGGTTAACCTTGGGTTAAATAACACTGGAATAATAATGGCCTAAACTTTTCACAGTTCACTTAAAACTTTACAAGGGTTGGTTCTTTGTGGAGAAAAGTGCATTAATATATGAAATAAGGCATGTTGTTTAGTTTAACTGTTTGGCCATGTGTGTTTTCAGGGTCACTATTCCAGCACCACGTAGGCAATTTCAATGTTTTTTTAATAAAGTGAGAGAACGCAAACCTTTAGAGTTCACTTGAAGAAAGCTGTATGACCTACATACCATGCATTAAAAACAATCATTATGCCGTTGCCAGACAGTATGGGGTACATTACCAGAGCTACCATCATTAGGCATGCCTCAGCATAGCTCTTAAAGAATCCAGATGGTGGTTTTCAACTTTATCTCCATGGTGTCCCCTAGGAAGGACATGTTATAATCACAGTCTCCTTCTTACTTCAAAGTCTTGTAGAGCAGAGCCCACAGAAGGGGCTTCCTGCCTGGGGTTCCTGATGCACTGTAACTGCACTAGCCATTACCCTCAACAGCCATCAAAATGACATGTGCCAGAGAATGCTCTGATTAGCAATGCAAATTTATAGCCTGAGGGCAAAAAAAATGGTACATGGTGGAATTTCTCAGCACAAGGCAGATCTTTTATTTAATTACTTTTTTAAATTTCTTTTGCAAATTTACTTTGCCATTCTAATGGAAATAGAGGCAGAGGAAATACATTTCTGATTTGGTTTCTCAGAAGAAAGATTTCTGGTCAAGTTTCATTCCAGTGACTAAACAAACAGGTAGGAAGGAATAATGAGATGTATCTATGGATCAAACTATGGATCAAACTCTAGTTATTTTCAGAAATACAGTGAAGCTGGAAACATCACCCGTGTATCTAAAAAAAAAAAAAAAAAAAGGATATTCACACATTAAATGCAACTCCCTAAGTTGCAATGACACAACAGTTTCGGCTGACAAATCATGTGGAAGCTGTCCACTATGTTGTGACATTTTGTTATAGCTATTTGCTTATTTCACACTGAGTTAAGATTCTATATGAATTTGAACATTACAGCTTTTAATATTGGCTTCTCTAGTAATTCCTTAAGATTTACTCATCATAAATTTGTGCCAACTAAACCCCTAGATTTCATTAGATTTTTAAATATATGACATTGCTGAATTAACAGTATCAAAATTTTCAATGCACGTATCCTTGGACTCCAAAATTCACTCCTAATAATTTGTCCTATAAATGTTCTTTCACTTGCAGGGGAAGCTATGTTCAAGCCAATTGAAACATTTTTATTTGCAACAAAACAAAACAAAAACCTGGAAATAACTAAATGCCCATCGATGGGAATCTAGTAAAAAGTCAGGTCTGTATGTGCTAATATACTAAGACTTCTTCAATACATTCAATTTTCAAGAAAAAGAAAAGTATATACAATGATGTGTAAAGTATATGCCTACTAGTATTTACAAACTGTTTCATCTGTAAATACACTCACATCCATTTTTGTTTATGATATTTTTTATATTTTATAGCTTGATTTCCATCAAGTCCAAAGAGAGATGAGAGATGAATACGTGTACTGACGTCTACCATCTTGATTTAAAATCAGCTAGTCTTTGGGTTTCCCGGGTGGTGCAGTTGGTTAAGCGGCTGACTTTAGCTCAGGTCATGCTCTCATGGTCCGTGGGTTCAAGCCCCACATCGGACTCTGTGCTGACAGCCCAGAGCCTGGAGCTTCCTTCAGATTCTGTGTTTCCCTGCCCATCCCCTGCTCATGCTCTGTGTCTCTTTCTCTCTCTCAAAAATAAATAAATATTAAAAAAAAATTTTTAATAAAATAAAATCGGTTAATCTTCATTTTGTTTTTCTAATATTAATTTGTAAAATAGTTTCATGAGTTTACCACCTACGCCATGGAAAAAGAAAGGTAAGGGTTTCATTTTTGATACGCTATGTGAATAAGATCCTATTTGTTTTTCAGGAATTACAAGATGATTCAGTGTTAAGTCATGAAGCAATTGTCATCACTCAGATATAATAGACCAGTGACTCATCTTTTCCCCTCTGTTCCAGAACAGGGAATTTTGAATAAGGTTTTTAACCACATACATATTTTTTTACATTTGTTTCTGTTTCTTCCTTCTTTTTTTTTTTTTTTTTTTTTTTTTAATATGGTGGCATAGTAATGTTCCTGGTCAGGACAACCGTTAAGATTTTAGTGTTATTAAGATTTCAGCAATCTCAGAGATTTTTGTTAAAAACAGAAGAGGTAGAATTTAAAATATACAGTAAAACCTCGGATGGTAACTTGTTCTGAGAGTGTTCCACAAGACAAGCAAACATTTCTAACACATTTTAACTTGATAAATGAGCAATGTCTTGCAAAACAAGTAGTATATAACGCTAAATGTCACATGATCACAACTGAGCCAAAGGTTCTTGAAATTTGCTTTGATATACAAGTGCTTTGGATTACAAGTGTCTTTCTGGAGTGAATTATGCTTGCAAACCAAGGTTTAATGTACTACAAAAGGGGCTAATCATGATCGTTGGGTATAATTTCCTTCTTGAAAGATTATTAAATTTGTACTTTGTAGAGTATGAATATTAGAATTACAGAAAAATGGATGGAAAGTAGAGCATTCCTGAAACTTCTCCTCACCACACACACACACACACACACACACACACACACACACACACCAGTTGCCCCTACTAACATCTTGCATAAGTGTGGCACATTTGTTAGAATTGATGAGCCAATACAGATATATCATTACTAAGTGAAGTCCACAGTTTACATTAGGGTTCACTTTTCATGTTGTGCAGGCTATGGGTTTTGACAAATGTCTAAAGACATGTGTCCAGTATCACCTTTCACCAAATCAATTCGCTTTTGAACTTGCTCTATCTTCTACTCAAACTTGACCTTCTAATGAAAAACTGAGGTTGAGTACGAAATTAACTATCTTCTCACAGATACAGGTAACAATTTTGATGCATGAACAGGAGGAAATGTGTGAATCATAGCATACTTGTATGTCTCTCTTCTCAGGAGACACTACATTAGACACTGCTATCTGGAGAGATGACCATTTTAGCCCAAATGCAGGAACTATTTATGGCATACTTATAGGTATATGAATTTGAAGGCAGCTGGACCCCAGGATGCAGATTTGCAAGGTAAAGCATTTTATCAACGACCACACTCTAATCGTAAACTATTTATGGTGTTGACTCTTTTAAAACAGGCTTTAAAAACATCTACAATCACTTATTTATCAGTAGAGATTGATCTGAACTCTGGTTGAATTTTCATTTACTAATTTCTATTTATGAAGTTGGCTTATTGGGTGACCTTGTAAGGTTCTTGTTTTCTTTAACCATTTATGGTCCAATCATATTTGAACTTTGTGTTTAAAAAAGAGGATAAATTATCAACTCAAAACCTGTGGCATGGGGCCTACTCTACATGCACGTAAGTTTAGGCAACACAAATTTGTTTTGGGGGAATAAGAGAGAGAACAAATTTACTCCTTATCCTAGAATGATATATTTTCCTAGAATGAGATAAAAAACCACCCCACAGTATTTTTGGAAACATCTTATTTCTAAAATGAATTAAGGTTGTCTTTTTTAAAACATAAACAGGATACAAGTTTAACTTTGACCTGGGCTCTACTCCGGTCACAGAATTAAGTCAAAATATGGCCCATGGTAATATGAAGATTTAAGTCTTGAATAAAAATGAAGTCTCGACTCAGAACCTATAACATAAATGAAAAGGCTTTTTGTAATGTAATTCATAAACATAAACAAGCTTAAAAGGTTGTCAAGATGTGACACCTTTCACCATTAAAACTTCAGTGTGACAGTCTACAGGAGCAAGCAGCACATTTTTTGAAGGATGCAGTTTAAGAAATATGGGTAATCTTGTTTGGTTAATCAAACAGTGGGAAGTGTTGTAATAGATAATTGGGCTACCCAGTTTGTCATTATAATTTGACACTTACATAGGTCTTTATATATTCAAAATGTTCTACAACCATTTTTCTTGGTTCCATCAATAGTACCTTGAGAGGTAAATTAATTCTTCAATTCACATTTTCCAAATGAGCACAAAGAAGCAAAGGAAGATCAAGCGAGTCAGATACAAAGCTAAGAAATTCTTGTCCTGGCAAGCCTAAGCCAGTGCTTTTGGTCCCCTGAGGAAATGTAAGTCTTTCTATTTGAAAATTTCCAAAGAGAATTAAGCTGTCAAACACACATTCACAACCAAAGCCCCTCACGGTTCTAGTCCAGGTGGTCCAATTATGGATTTAACCTAAAGTGAGTTTAGATATTAAATAATATGGCAAGTCCTGGGTACTGTAGTCTTAACAATCCTTCATTTTAAGACAGCCTTCTAAGGTTAAAAATAACAGGCCTTTACCAGCAAGGACAACTTCCTTTCCAAGCTTCCCCCCCTTGTTTCTATTTCTTCTCTCACTTGAACAATACGACTACTGTGCAGGTTCCATTTGTAATATCCCGGGAAGTTCTCTGAGTCTGCCCCAATATTACAGAGAAGAAATGAGAACCATAAAAATAACACATAAACTTGGGGAATAAAAGGGCCATTATCTGACATTCAATTGAGAAACTTGATCAGAGAGCAGAATTGACATATTTTAGCACAAGAGCCCCTGTGTACTTTTATTTCTTTGTCTCCCTTTCATTTCTTGACTCCAAACGACCCCATCACCGTCCCCACCACCCACTGACCCCTGCCCATGAGGAACTTACACACAGAGCCACATTATGGAATGGTAGTGTTCTCTCCGTAACACAGAAGCTGAAATAAAGCCAGCTCAACTGAAAAGGTAAGGATACTTCTCAAAACACTAAATGCTCATTTTATATAGTCCATCTGGATGATAAATTGAGCTTTTCAGCTTTGAAGGGATCCTAAAAGAATTCAGATGTTTAAAGTAGAATATGTGAATTTTTTAGGAGTTTCAGTTGAGCTAAAGAAACCATTTTTAAGGGATAACACATATTGTAAAGCATCTAGATTCAGATGATCTGGATCAAATCCCAAACCCCCAAAATTAACTTGGTCAGTTTGAGGAATGTCAGACTTTGTGGCAGGTAATAAGCATGAGAAAGGACTTTAAAACAAATTAATTCAAAAAGCAAACTCAATTTCTGGATCCTATCATAAATACTGCTATTTTTAGTCAACGACATTTTATGTTAAGAGCTCAGGGAGTTACCAAGACTTAATGGTGGCCAAAACAGATAAAATTATTAAAGAAAAACAAATTTATCATCTTAGATAAAAACAGCTATCCCTTGAATAGCAGGATTAAACATTTTTTCAATCTAAAATAAATCTACCTGGAAGTGTATTTTATGTGCCTGAAGTGCCACTAAATAATGGAGCTGGGTAAGATATAGCTTGATATTCGGCAGTATATACATATGGGTGTGCACACACAATCTCTTATACTTAGCTCTTAGGAAATGAGTAAAAATTAGGAATTTATTGTTCAAATTGTGCATCAATCCTCAAGTTAGATGCCCAGAGCACAAATAAACAAAAAGAAGTTTGTGCATAGTAAGATGTGAAAAAAAATACTCTCAGTGTTTCTGGAAAAAAAATTATAAATATTATATTGACATCATAAATGTTCTACAAATGTTTGTAAAATTAAGTCTTATATGAAATGGGAAATGTACACATGAAATGTATTAAATGTTACCTGAAAAGGAAAATATAGCCATAATTAATTATGAAACATGGATTCAGCTCTGAACAATAGAGTCCCAAATGCCAAACCTAGACTTGTATTCAGTCTGTAACTATCTGCTAATTCGTATCTAGCATCCTAGTTTAAGAATTATTTCTTGGGGTGCCTGGGTGGCTTAGTTGGTTGAGCTTCTGACTCTTGATTTCAGCTCAGGTCATGACCCTAGAATCATGGGATCAAGCCCTGAGTTGGGCTCCATGCAGAGCATAGAGTCTGCTTAAGACAATCTCTCTCTCTCTCCCTCTGCCCCTCCCCTGCTCACATATTCTCTTTAACATAAAAATAAAAAAAGAATTATTTCTTACTATTTTTATTGACAATTCATAGAACCAAAAAAGGATAATACTCATTCTTATTTTTCTCATTTTTGTTATTTACATCTTAAGATCCCACTAAATTTGTCTCATGATTCAATTCTTTCTCCATTAAATAAGTAAATAAAAACAGCCACACTTCCCAGTGCTGTTTGTGTATGTCCTTGCTCGCTAATTGACTGAATGGACCAGAATAGTAATTGTCCTATTCCCTCTATTCTCGTCATTTTTACATTAATAAATGATCCGTGACTTGGGCTTGAGTGGTAGAGTTGTGTTCACAAGTGGAGAGACACTCAATTCCCTGAGTCAGGTAATGAAACTTACATTTTATGGAGGCAGGACTCTGATTTTTACTAGCCTTTCTTAAGTACATTAACAGTGTAAGCTATATTTTTGAGAGCATCTATAAATCATAAAGTGGTGTAGCTCTAACTGTGTGTGTCTATGGTTATGTGCCAGAGGCCTAAGGGCACACTGGCACACCCCATCCCTATAGAAAAGCTAAAAGGATGTCCTTGAAATTCATTTTAACTCCTTCCACTTGACTTGAGCTACACGTAAGGAATAAAAATCAATGGCTATTTATTTTATATGCACAAAGCAGCATGCAATTACCAGGGCAATATAAAATGATTATCAATTTGTCATTTTCTCTCTTACTTTATGTCTTTTGGAAATTGCTTACATAATATATCAAAGAAATGAGATAAGAGTAACCACACAAAC
Organism: Panthera leo; assembly: GCF_018350215.1. Classification (NCBI taxonomy): domain Eukaryota; kingdom Metazoa; phylum Chordata; class Mammalia; order Carnivora; family Felidae; genus Panthera; species Panthera leo. Next base: position 96,795,139 of record NC_056679.1, read on the forward strand.
ATTTAAGATTAAATATTCCTAAACTTTAACATTGATACACAGAAACTGGCATGTTTACAAATGAAGTCTATCACAAATTCTACCAGGTCTCTCCACCAGTGCTTTCCACCACATTCCACCCCTACTTTCAGGCTCCGGCTGCCATGCAAATCAACACATCATCAGAGTTGAAAGAAATGAAATGTCCTACCCTTTTTAAGTTCTCCCGGGGTACCCCATACGATACCCAGCAATTCCACAGCCTCCAGACCGCACCATGCGTATTGCTAATCATGTGTCATTGTTCACTTTGAAACAGTCTCTTTATCTCACTTTCTTTAAAGATATAATAATCGTAACATTCAAGATGTAAAAGTCCATAATCATAGAAAGATGGTGTTGAAAATGACCCTAGAAACTGCCATGTCTAACTGGATGGCTACATGCAAAAGGATGAAGCCGGACCACTACTTTAAACCACACACAAAAATAAATTCACAGTGGATTAAAGACTTGAACCTAAGACCTGAAACCATAAAACTCCTAGAAGAAAATACAGGCAGTAAACTCTTGGACATCAGTCTCAGCAATATTTTTTGGACTAGTCTCCTCAGGCAAGAGCAACAAAACCGAACATAAACAACTGGGACTACATCAAACTAAAAAGCTTCTGCACAGCAAAGGAAACCATCAACAAAATGGAAAAGGCAACCTACACAATGGGAGAAGATATTTGAAAAAAAACAAGAAGATATTTGCAATTCATATATCAGGTAAGGTATATATATTCAAGAACCATAAAGAACTTATAAAACTTAGTATTAAAAAAAAAACAATTAAAAAATGGGCAGAGGAGCACATGCGACGCTTCATCTCAGGGCTGTGAGTTCGAGCCCCGTGATGGGCGTATAGATCATTTAAATAAATAAATAAATGGGCAGAGGACTTGAATAGAAATCTCCCAGATGAAGACATCCAGAGGTCCAACAGGTACAGGAAAAGATGTTCAACATCACTCATCAGCAACATGCAAATCAAAACAATGAGGTATCACATCATACCAGTCAGATTGGCTGTTATCAAAAAGAGAAGAAAAAGCAAATGTTGGTGAGGATGTGGAGAAAAGGGACTGCTCATGCACTATTAGTGAGAATGTGAATTGATGTGCAGTCACTCTGGTAAATAGTATGGAGGTTCCTCACACATGTTCAATGAGAATTAGGGCACCTGAGTGGCTCAATCGGTTAAGGGTCAAACTCTGGATTTTGGCTCAGGTCATGATCTCACGTTTTATTAGATGGAACCCACATCAGGTTCCAAGCTACCAGCTTGGGATTCTCTCTCTCCCTCTCTCTCTGCCCCTCCCCGACTCAGTCTCTCTCTCAAAATAAATAAATAAAGTTAAAATTAAAATGAATGAACGAACAAATGAATGACTGAATGACTGAATGACTGAATGAATGAATGAATGAATAAATAAATAAATAAATAAATAAATAAATAAATAAATAAAATTAGAATTACCATATGATCCTGCAATTCCACTTCTGGGCATTTCTTCAAAGAAAACAAGAACCTCAGTTCAAAAAGATATATGCACTTTTATGTTTATTGCATCATTAGTTATAAAGGCCAAGATATAAAAGCAACCGAAGTCTCCATCAATAGGAAAATAGATAAAAAGATATGGGGTGTATGCACACACGTGCACATATACACACGGTGGAATATTACTCAGTCATAAAAAAAGAATGAAATCTTGCCATTTACAACAACATATGTAGTCAGACAAACACATACTGTATGATTTCATTGATGCTTGGAATCTAAAATCAAACAAACAAAACAGAACAGAATCAGACTCATAGGTATGGGAAACAAATATTTGGTTACCAGTCAGGGGCAGTGTGTTGGGGGGGAGGGCAAAGGGGAGGGCAAGGGGGCAGGTGAAAAAGGTAAAGGGATTTAAGAGGCTCAAACTTCCAGCTATAAAGTAAATAAGTCATGAGAATATCATGTACACCACAGAGAATACAGCCAATAAAATTTTAATATCTTTGTATAGTGACAGATTATAACCAGACTTATTTTGGGAATCTACATTAAAAAAAAAAAAAGATTACTATGTCTACAGTGGCATTTCTCAACCATTTTTTTATTATCACTCCCTAAGGAGACTTTTTTGATATTGTTTTCCAAGTTGCCCCCACTATGAAATTTCAGTATCACATATATGCATAGATAAAACATATACATAGAAATTTTAATATGCATACATATATGCATACATGTTTCTATTTTTTATGTATATCTGTTCCTGGTACACAAAAAGAGTAGGATTTCTGTCCTCTTAAGAATGAATTTTTGCTCCTTGGGGGCATTTGCACCTTTATTTTCAATGCATTATTCAGCTAAGAAATACAATCCAAATAGAGCTAGTAAAAATTTTTTTAATCTTTATTTTTGAGAGAGAGAGAGAGAGAGAGAGAGAGAGAGACAGAGCATGATAAGGGGAGGGGCAGAGAGAGAGAGGGAGACACAGAATCTGAAGCAGGCTCCAGGCTCTGAGCTGTCAGCACAGAGCCCGACACAGGGCTGGGTCTCATGGACCGCGAGATCATGACCCGAGCCAAAGTTGGATGCTTAACCGACTGAGCCACCCAGACACCCCTAAATGGAGCTAGTAAAATGATACAAATATACCCCTATCATAATGGTACCAGTCCATTATGTTGAGAGAAAAGTTGTACCTTTGACAATCATTAATGAGCTATTGAAACAGTTCATCTCTGACAGAGACTCTAAGTAAGAAATGGTGCTACTATTAATTTTATCTCCCCTTTTTTCTCTTTCAATGATCATAGGGACACTTTCCCTTTTGTCCAGATACTAACACTAAAAACATGAAACTTCTCTCTTTCTCAAACTATTCATGACTTTTTTCCATTTAATTTTTCTATTACAACAGCACCTTTTTGTAGCATCTTTCACCCATAACAAATTAGCTTCAAGATCCATGCATCCATGTGTAATACATGTATCAACGCATGCTCATGGATCATTCTCAAGGGGGGAGAAGGCATGATGGCACATGGAGGCATACATGCTGCACTGGGGAAGGCCAGAGGCCACTGAGTGATAAAACAGATTGTAGAGGTTGTTCATGACGACATGTAAACATTTCGCGTTCACGTCCAATTAGGAGGAATTTCTGACTAATGCAGTTCCTTTCAGCGCAGCTTAAGTCGCTGTGCGGAACTAAACCACTTAATAGGACAATATTTGACAACATAACATTGAACAGTTCAGAAGCACAATCAATAAAAATAGATCCTATGCTAGGGCAAAAAGCAATCAAGTAGAACATGGCTGACTCAGCGCCATTCTAATTAATCAAATGAATCACTCAAAGCCCTATGGAAATAATGGCTAAAAAGAGCCTCAGAAATTCTGGCTAGTTTTTATGTGACATGTATTGCTCTTTGTTGTTCACAAAAAGGACAATCTTGGCAGGACATAATTTCATGGTTCAAGTGGCAATTCTTGCATCATATAAGTTGTTTGTGGTTTTATGACAAGAAAATGGAGCCATAAAAAAAAAAAAAAAGAAAAAAGAAAATGGAGCCAGAAGATGGGATCCAGATCCTGGTCCTGGTTCTGAGCCTTATGGATTCTGTGTCTGGGGAATTTTCTTAACCTCTTAGAATTACTCTTTTCTTAGGGAAAGGTTGTCATGAAGTCAAATGAAAGGATGATTACAAGTTAACGCCCACAATGTCAGGGGTTAACAGAAATAAGGAAGACCTATTTTCCCATATGGATAGTCTACAGTCACTCTTACCTACCCTTCTCTAATCCAAATGCCAATCAAACTAGATTTGGTTTGCATTTATTGTCAACAAGTATTCACAGATTGTGGCTTTCTTGCTCCCTGGGAAAGTTGTGAGGTTTCCTCTGTGTATCCTGGGCTTCAGATTCATACTATTATTCCACTGAGAAAAACCACTGAGTGTATCTCATGGTATGAACACGGAAATGGGGGCAATGATAGTAATGGGGAACTGACCATCAGGAGTTCAAAATGCAGAGACAAGATTACATACAGCGAGATACAGACTCAAATGTAATTCCCCTTTAAAAAAAAAACAGGGACAGAGAGAGAGAGAGAGAGAGAGAGAGAGAGAGAGAGAAGCAATGTTTATACAAGGTAGCATGTCTTAATATGGGATACTTATGAATTCTATTTAACTGTTGGGTATAGGCTGTTCCTATTACCCTTGTTCCCCAAAGGTGAATATTTAACTGAAATGGGTATAACAAATTTGAAGTTTAGGTAAAGAGTTACAGCATAAAGATACCCTTAGCTATAGAAAACAAACAGGATTGATGGAGGGAGGCGGGCAGGGGATTGGCTAGATGGGTGATGGGCATTAAGGAGGGCACTTGTTATGATGAGCACTGGGTGTTAATGTAAGTGATGAACACTAGACCACTAAATTCTACTCTTGAAACAGTATTTCACTCTATGTTAACTAACTAGAATTTAAATAAAAATTTGGAAATGGACGCCTGGATGGCTCAGTCAGTTGAGCATCTGACTCTTGATTTTAGCTCAGGCCATGATCTCATGGTTCATAAGATTGAGCACCACATCCGGCTCTGTGCTGATGGCATGGAGCTTGCTTGGGATTCCCTTTCTCTCTCTCTTTCTCTCTCTCTCTCTCTCCCTCCCTCCCTCTCTGTGTTTGTGTGTGTGTGTCTCCCTCTCTCTCCCTCTCCCTGCCCCCCCACTCCCCCTCTCCCTTTAAAAAAAAAGAAGAAGAAAAATTTGGAACAAAAAAAGAGTTCCAGCATATATGCCATCTGTTCAGTGAAGCCACCCCAATACTCTTGTGGCCAGAACTAGCAAGCGCAGAAGAGAGTGGCATCCCTTTTAAACCTCCCTAGAGCCCACGTTACATTCCACAAGGTCATCAAGCTCTTCATGGGTAAATCCTACATCTATGACCACAACCCACTAGACTGGAACTCCTTCAGATTAAGGGTCATGTCATTCGGTTTCTCTCCTAAAAATGGCGGCAACAACTATACTACATGCTAGACACTCCAGTGTTTGCTAAGTTAAAATGAACAGAACAGGGGCGCCTGCGTGGCTATGTCAGTTAAGCCTCCGACTTCGGCTCAGATCATGATCTCGCGGTTCTGTGAGTTCGAGCCCCGCGTCAGGCTCTGTGCTGACAGCTCAGAGCCTGGAGCCTGTCTCGGATTCTGTGTCTCCCTTTCTCTCTGACCCTCCCCCGTTCATGCTCTGTCTCTCTCTGTCTCAAAAATAATAATTAAACGTTAAAAAAAAATTAAAAATAAATAAATAAATAAAATAAAAGGAACAGAACAAAAACACCAACGGAGGTTGACATTTTCATTTGTTTTATACTGATGTTTTCTCATTATATGACATTCTTTCTACATTAATGGTGTATCTTTAAAATTCCCTCATGTGTAAGTATAAAATATAGTCTGAATACAATGAAAAAGGGAGCTAGAGAAAGAAAGGAAAAAAATAAATTACTGGAAAAGCCCCATTAGAGAATCTGATGGTAATTCTAGTCCTAACCTTTACCTCAGCCTCCCATTT